>NC_086449.1:400615417-401215417 GCF_028390025.1 Pseudophryne corroboree
ACCAAGTTCCAGCAGTAGGATTTGTCTTTTCTGCTTAAACATTTGCATGCAATACCATTGTGAACTGTATTACTAAATATGCATTTTGCAGAACTTATCATATATAGGGCCTAATTGAGACCTGATCGCTGCTGTACATTTTCGCACAGCAGCCGATCAGGTCAGAACTGCGCATGCGTCGGCGCCACAGTGCTCCGGCGCATGCCAGACAGCTAACAGCTGTCTCAGCTGTGTGATCGCCTCTGCCTGATTGACAAGCAGAGGCGGTCGATGGGTGGGAGGGGGTGGGCCGGTGGCGTTTGGCCGCCATTTAGTGCGCGTGGTCCGGGCACCATTGGGGGGGTGAGCCGTGGCGGCTGCATGACATCACATGCAGCCACTACGACCCTTACAGCGATGAGTAGCTCCTGCCAGTGTGCTGGCGGGGAGCTACTCTTAAAGTACAAAAGCATTGCCGCTGTGCGATGCTTTTGTACTTGTGCGGGGGGGGGGACCTGATATGCGGGGTGGACTAGCCCTGTGCTGGGCGTCCCCCCACATGTCTGTGTGACTATCTACGATCAGGTCTGAATTAGGCCCATAGAGTGATGATGACAACAGGCAATTATTTCATTTGCTTGAGTAAGTTAGAGCTGGAACCACTTAAGAACAAGTTCTACCAGCAAAATGTGTGAAATTTTGCAGAATAAAAGTGTAACAAGTCAAATCAAATATTTTGTGAAACCATTTTCAAAATGTCATTAATTTCTAACAGGGAAGCAGGGTCTGTCAGGCCGATTGAAAGGGTCTGTGTATGTTTGCAAGAATATAAAATGCATGATCATTTTAATTACAAGTGTAGCACATTTATTCATTCATTCTGTCAGTCAATCAATCAATCAATCAATCAATCAATCAGGTAGTCAGTCAGCCAGTCAGTCAGTAATTCATTGAATACAAGAAGGTATTCTACAATTTTAGCATGGCCAGGGTACGCAAAAGTGAAGGCAATAAAAAAAAACAGATAGATAATAGATTTTACTAATCAAATGTAGTATTTATTAGCTGATATTGGTTATTACACCATTATTTTATTCACTTCAGCTTTCTAAAAATGTTGCAGACCATATAACGCCAACAGGCAAGATTCAGGACTGCAAAAAATGTACATAGATATTATTCCTTTCTTTTTATAATAGCGGAATTAAGTATATGCTACATTCAATGTGACAGGGGTTAAAAGGTATCTGTTTGAATGAGCTACAGGCTGGGGAAGATAACAGTAACTGAGAAGAAAAAAAAAAGAAAGTTTAACAAAGCACATCCGTTGTGCAAGGCGATTTCAAAACCACATCTCATTTCATTCAACCGGATCTGCTCATTTCATCATTTTGGCTGCTGTGCTATTTAGAGTCTTCCTGCAGTCCTGCACTTTGCAGAGAGCAGTCCCATTTTATTTTTTTAATTAGTAGATACAGTGGCTGTGGTTGGAAATCCAACTAATTGGGCCGAAACTGACAAATCGTATTAGAAAGGCTTGAAAGTGTTTCTGTCTTTAAAAGAGGAACTTGTAGAGAGAGGAAACCGTGCGTTATAGGGCACAACCTCTTTCATATTCAACACTGGTGACAGTTGGAAAGGTACGTTTTGTTTTATTCTGTTTTCTGTTGCAAATGGTGATTTTGTAGTTCTAAATGAATGTATCCTATATCATAATATTCACACAGACAATTACCATTCTCCCTCCACCTCCACAGTACTCAGAAAAGTATTTGTCTATATTTATTTTGTTTGTATTATCTAACTAGAAATACATTTAGCAGCTTACCAACATACTGTAGATCTATATTTTGCTGCAGTTCTTTGTCTTTTGTACCCCTCAGTAGTCTTAGAAGTGCAGTTTGATTTCTAAATTCAACCACACTCTCATGTTTCAGAGTTTTAGGATTTTGTTGTACATGTAATGATAACCAGAAGTCAGCTAAGGTGTGGCTATGTACTGTTACTACAGAGTGCATACAGTTGGGGAGCACATACAGGTGGGGCATGTTTTGATATGATGAACATCAGTATCACGGTGATCATCTGATTACACCATTTGTACTGTGATATGAAGATGTGCTTCATCTGTACACGTTTATGTTTACAGTAATGTCAGGGGATACATTTACTAAAGCTTCCAAAACAGACAAGTGGAGGTGTTGCCAATAGTAACTATTCAGATTCTAGCTATCATTTCTGTTTTGCATTGTAGAAAATTATAAATGGAAACTGATTTGTTGCTATGGGCAACACCACCATGTGTCATTTTTAGAAGCTTTAGTAAATTGCCTTGAAATCTTTTGTCCAGTGCATAATACAATCAATAGTCTATTACATCATTTGGCATCACAACACTATATACAGTGTAGTCAGAGATGTAGCCAGAACTATGTGGGCCTCATAGCAGAATAATAGGGCTTGACCCAATAATTCTAGAGAGGCACCTCTCCACAGCAGGTGTTACTTTTACGCCACATAGTAGTGCCCCAGTTCACGTTGTCACATTGTAGTGATGCCAGGACATACTATGCCACACAGTACACCCAATTCACATTATTACTTACAGTGTCCCCTGTTCATATTATAGAACATTACAATGAGCAGGTGCAGGGGCAAAACTAGATATATTGTAGGCCCCAAGGCAAAAGTTTGTAGGTGTCCCTATGTACCACCCGATGGAGAAACATGTATATTTAACACATAATTGTCAAAGTTAGCCTACAGTATGTAACTTTGACAAGGAAGGTGGGCCCCAAAGCAGCTGCACTCTTTACACCTATGTTAGCTATGCCTTGTATACAGTGGTTATGCTTAAGCATAAAGTGTACATGTTCTGGGTACTGACACCCAGCATAACTACTGTACGTTATATAGCTAATCAATAAAATAAAAATATTAAGTGATTAAAAAAAAATTTCAAATTAAAAATATGATGAATGTAACAAGAAATTTACTTTCAATGTCCCTAAATGTATCATTTATCAGAATGTTTTCCCTCAAAAAATATTAATTTGTACGTTTTCAAACCCCTATTTTAAGTTTTTATAAATACTTTGCCTACGTAATAATAAAAATAATTTTTTTGAGTTCCCTATAGACTGCAGTAACATTTTTGATTACAAACAGAAATAAAGATTGTGAGGTTTATGTAATAACCTGTGAAAAGCACGCTCTACAGTAATTCCATCAATTCTGCCCGGTTTTGCCTTTTAAATGATTGCCGCTTTAAAAATACTGACAGACTTGCCGGAATTACCACAGAGAGTGCCGCTCGCAGGCTATTACATAATTCCTGTAACTTTTTACAAGGTGAATATACTAAAAGATATTTGTTACTCGAGTACTGCTAAAACCACTCCCTTGCTCTTTCTTTTCTGTATATTGACATTGTGGTGTGAATATCAACATGGTGTCGACAATGTGACCAGATGCCATTGGAATATGTGTGTGAGACCGTTCTCCTCCCAATGCAAGCACTTGATCAAATGTCATCACTGCCCACTGCTATTTCATTTGATATCTCTCTGAGCTGTGTGATAAGAGGGATAAGTGGACCATTTTTCTTATACAGCATGTTCCACACTAAAATGACAAACATTGTTATTGATATAATCCAGTTTCTGTGTAGAACTATATTCTGGCAGCTACTGAACTATGCATTAAGTCATTTTAAAGTTGTTTTACAAAACATTGGAAACTGCCAGGGTGTTTCATTTTATATGGATTTTACTACAGTCTAAAATTATTGCACAACATGTAATATCTTTAAATATGAAAACTTTAAAGTTGGTACTGGCAGCATTAAATTTTATTGTGTCGATTGATCTACTTATTATATCCACTAAAGTGGCTGTAGTTAACATTTTATATACACATTTTAAATGCCTTTTGGAACCTCTATAAATGTATCATTCAAGATACTATTTTAAGGTCCCATTATGCATAGTTGGCCTGGTGCTAAGTTGAAAGTACCCCTTGTCTGGAGAGGGTATGCGATTAAAATACCACTCGTCGGGATCCCAGCTGTCTCAATACCGATGCTGGGATACCAACAGGAGCACTATACCACCGCCGGACTACCGGCAAAGTAGGTGTTTTTCCCCACTGTGGGTGTCCACGACACCCATTGAGGGAGAATAGAACCTGTGGCAAGCAAAGCTCACCACCGAGCCCGCAAGGGGCTTCGTTGTGCTCCCCACCTGCCGTCATTATGGCGCACGTGATGTTGATGTCATTATACTGACATTCGGCATCCCGTGCGCCGGCATCCCACACTTTTCCCCTAGAAAGGTATCTTGTGTGTCTTCTCACTCTTGGGAATCAACAGAAGCGTTTGACTCTGGGTGCTTGGTGAGGGGGGGAGTGCGCCATTGGTGGGGGGTTGTCTTTGCAACATTCTATAGCTGTATGCACTAATGCAGAGTTAGACAAAGGTGTAAATATACTTTGCACCAAATATGCTGGGGCAAGTCCACACCGATGGATAATTATACCCCTTTCACACTGCCAATGCCGGATCCCACCCGGGAATTGGAAATGGGTCCTTCCCGGGTGGGATCCAGCATTGGCAGCTGCTGCAGGCTTCCCCGTCCCAGCAATATGCCGGGCGGGTTGCCATAGCAGTGGGGGGCGGACCTGCCGGGGGGGGAGCGGAGGTGGAGGCGGCGCTGGGAGATGAGCTCATCTCCACGCCGCCTCTCCCTGCTGTAGTAAACGGGTCCTGGGTCACATCGACCCGGGAGCCCGTTTACGCAGCCACTGGCAATTCAACCCGGGTATAACACTGCTTTATTCCCAGGTTGAATTGCCGGGTCAGACGACCCACGATTTTGGCTATGCCCCTTTCACACCGCATGCCGACCCGTGTCGACCCGGCAATATGCCGGGTTGATACCGGGTGATTTGTGCGGTGTGAAAGGGGTATTACTGGCCAGCCAAGTGTATAATTAGGAACAAGAGACACCTGGGCTGACTAAGACGATTAGAGAGAAGTAGTGTACCATATTTTTCATTACATTTTGCACCTTATTCGCATCACTGATGCAGCAAAAAGCCACTTACAGTATAGTAGAGACATGGGGCTTTGACTTTAATGGCATAACAATTGGTTTTACACACATACAAAGTTGCAGGTGAAGCACAACTGAACTTGGTGCGGAAAAAAGCTGCTGCTGATGCGTCAGGTCCCTTTTTACATAGATTCAGACTCAGTCGCACACAGATGTGCATTACAAGTGTCGCACAAAAGAGTGATCAGTGTACGCTACCAATGTAGTTTTGTGCTTCCAGTTGTTTTATTTATGTGAATAAGATGCACATTTTGAGTGAAAAAGACACTTGGCGTGGCCAAGATGCAGAGGACCTAGCGTGCCGAGGGGGGCTCTTTGGTGCAACTGGAGCAACAGTAAATGGACACATCGCTATACAGATTTAAATGTATTTTGTTGAATGCCTGCCCCCTATGCGTATGCCTGATTTGCTACTGGTCATTGTCATCAGCTCATACTAGATGCAAAGGGTACATGCTTCTGTCCATCTCTGCATAGCCCGCACATACTCACTGAACTTTCCCTGTGTGAGAACGCCCCAATACACATATGTATGTTCAGTTGTAGGTGTAGATGCAATTGAATTGCGGAAAACTTGTTACCTGTACTTGTGAACACTCAGTTTTTGAGCAGATACAGTACAGTGAGAAAACATGCAATATTTCCTGGCCTCTGTGATGAGGGGCTTGCGCGGCACCGCCCAATGGTGACTGGGTGATCCAATACTGCATCTTAGGATGCAGCTCGGATCACTACTGCAGCTGGAGGCATGTGTGCCTCCTGCTGCATCACCATACAGTATTGCAAGGTAGCATCTGAATCAGGCCCTATCAGAAGTGCGGGGTTTTCTCAACTGAATTAGTCAAAATATAGAACCAGGTTGGTTCTGTTTGCTTACATCCCTCTCTTTTTTATGTATACTACTGTGTCTGCCAGCTAAATGCTGAATTTAATAACATATTGCACATGAAAGATTGTTGAAGAGTCTCCGCACAGGGACTCTGGATCCACATAACAGTAGTGTATTTATTTAACTAAAGTACAATATTCCTGACCCTACATTTTCCCAAGTACACATAAAATTACATAATATTTAAAGCAACAGTAAAAACACTTAACTACGTATCGGTGAAACTATACAACAGGGGTGGCCAACCAGTCAGAGACAAAGAGCCAACAAATCTTGTTAGGTACGTCAAAGAGCCGACATCAAGCCGAAGGAGCGTGTGCAAAAATGGGGTGTGGCCTTGTGCCTGCTAGGCCACACCCCTGGTATAAAATACAATGAAAATGTCAGATCCACTTAAAATACATTTTAAAGCCAGAATCAACATAAAATACATTGAAAAAGACACTTCCACATAAAATAATGTAAAAATCCAGATCCACATAAAATATATTGAAAAAGCCATATTCACACAATACACGTCAGCTCCTCCATGTGTCACTCCAGCCAGTTCCCCTATGTGTCAATGTGTCACTCCAGCCAGCACCCTCCTGTGTCACTCTGGTCAGCTCCCCATTGTGTCTCTCCTGCCAGGATTCTCCTTTGTCACTCCAGCCAGCTCCCCATTGTGTCACTCCAGCCCACCCTCATATGTCACTACAGCCCAGTATCTGGCCAGCACCCTCCTGTGTCACTCCAGCCAGCACCCTCCTGTGTCACTCCAGCCAGCACCCTCCTGTATCACTCCAGTCATCTCCCCCATTATATCTCTCCTGCCAGGATCCTTCTGTGTCACTCCAGCTAGCTCCCCCTTGTGTCACGCCAGCCCACCCTCATATGTCACTACAGCCCAGTATCTGGCTCCCTCAGTTTTTAATTGCCGTAGTGTTGCTGTGTGTCTGGCTGGAGTGCACCAGTTTCCAGAATCTGTTGTGGTCAGGTGACTGAGTGTCGGGAGCCACATTTGAATAAAGAAAGAGCCGCATGTGGCTCAAGAGCCACAGGTTGGCCACGGCTGCGATACAAAATATACAAATGAATAATATTTTTGAATAGTATTGTAGTTTTAATTGTTAAGATTTGAAAAGTCTGTTCATTATAGCCATTTAAAGACTTCGAGAAACTGCTTTTTTTTAATATTTCTGCTAGACTAGATTGGGGATGGTAACAGGAAGCAGGATATTGAGAAAAAGTATGATGAGTGATTTAAGATTCAGCATTAAAATGTAAGTGGCAATAACTGATATAACCTAACTATGTAGATGAGTGTTCAAAGATTGAGTGCCTGACAACATCCACAGACTCCGGCATTCATACTCTTCCAGTAAGGAAGCTATTCTATCAGGGCCGTCTTTTTGTATGGGCTCAATGGGCTCTTGCCCAAGGGACCCAGGGGTAAAAGGGTCCTAGGCTGATAGCTAAGGGTCCCCACTTTCCAGGGGTACCAGAATTTTTAAAATCGGCCCTGGGGAACCAAAGATATCCGACTTCAAAGTAGTGGTCCCCATCCAAGCCTGTTAATTTTTCTTCCAAGCCAGATATCTCGGGTTTTGTTCTGAGGGTATATTTCAAAAGCTGGGACTCTCCACTTTTGGAAAACACTGGCAGCTTGTCTCTACTATGCCCAGAACCAGAGATATTAGCCTTCAAGCAGCTGGTCCCTGCTCCAGCTCCATACGCCTGGTATGCAGTTTTATATTTTCGTTGGTGGATTGCTCTGGCTACTGAAATCTGATTCCCAAGTCCCCAGTCCCTCCTGAAAGGTGGGACTCTCGTTTTTGTTATCCCATTAAAACTAAGAAATCTATTTCCAGGAACTGGAGATATCTGCAGTCAAGCAAGCTGCCCTCCCACCAGAAAATTATGAATATTAAGCCCACTCCACTATCGACAATCCTCTATGTATTAAACACCCCATACCACCCTGGAAGTCATGTATAAGGGCCCCTTCATTCAGCCCAATGTCCCAACTACAGTTTAGTGTTTTCCCTCGCGCTCCATCTGTGCAGTGAAGGAATAATTAGCAGAAATTACTGCTCCGGGTCTTACATGCTGAGCAGAAGACAGAACACCTCCTACCACCCACGGGACATCAAAGCTGCCACTGATAGCACCCCCACCCCTGCCGCTGATGGAAGGGTAGGGGCCCCAGTGCATTGCTGTGCCCAAGGGCCTACACTGCTGTTAAGACGTCTCTGTATTCTATGTGACTTGGACGTCAATGTAAGACTACAATATACACTGGATATACTCTACATTTTGTAGCCTATAACTCATCTATTAGCTCACGCCTTATCACACTGTTAAGAGTCCAGATAATGCCACTGTAGCCTTCTGGACCCCAGCCTCTTATGTTATGTTTTGAGTACATGCATGCACCCATTGTGCATGTGTCACATAGAAAAGCAGAACCTTTGTTGCACTAAGGTTAACTTCACCTGCACTAAATGTTTCATTATAGTGTAGAAGTATCTGCTAAACATTACAATGAATTTCAGTTGTTATTTAGTTTAGTAAATAGGCCTGTACTTTTAGCAGCTAACATATTGTAATCTAAAAAAAAAAGAAAATTAGAAAAAAAAGTCACATTTCTCTTTTCTCCTCTGCAACACTTGTAAGTTTCCCTATCTCCCTTTTGCCGGAGGGGTTTAGAGCTGCTGCTTATCTCAGCCCACTGCACGCCAGCATCAATCTAAAAACTTTGACAGGCACTGTCATAGAAAAAACAAGTATAACCAGCTTAAGTCAGAAAAATGATTTATTTAACAGATAGATTTGTAATTTACTGGTGGGATTTCTAACTCCTGTGAAGGGTTATGGCATTAAGGTGTTCTCTTAGTAAAAGTGCTAGAAACTGCTCTAACACATCTCTGCTCTCTGCACAATGAAAGCTGGCATCCCTCTGACAGTGTGCTAAATGTTGAAAAATGTTATGGTCTTTGAATGAGTTTAAATTGTCATCATCATAAACTAGCGGTTGCTTTATTGAGAATAGGACACTATCATGTTTTAGACCAAATGTATAAATTCACATCAAGTATATTTGATACATTTCCTTGTGTGTGTGTGTGAGTGTTGTGAGTGTGCATATATATATATATATATATATATATATATATATATTTATACTAGAGATGTGCACGGAGCAGGGCCGTACTGCCCATCTGGCACTTCTGACATTTGCCAGAAGGACAGATGGGCTGGTGGGCGTGTGCAGTCTTCCCGGCTCCCTGGTTTAGCCGCCCCCCCCCCCCTACCCGAGGCATGTGTCTCAATGGAAATGGGGGTGTGCCGCGAGTAAACACCCCGTGACTCATGGCACACCTCGGTGCGTTGTGTCTGTGTGCGCCCCCTATGACCTGCGCATGCGCCTTCACAAATGCCCAGGCCAATTCAGAGCCACAGTCCGTCCCTGGCACAAAGTGTCGTAGTTTATCTCTAATTTCGTCCTTATGTTTTGGTTTTGAATCTGGATTAATAACATTTTTTAGAATATAGCTAGAATCATATAGTTTTTGCAATCCAAAACCCAAAATTCAGATTTAAATCCTAATTCTGAATCATGAGAAGATCCTAACCGGGACTCTGAATCGGATCTCCATGGTAAATTCGGACCGGGTTTTGGTTCAATTCAGTACCACAAAATTCAGGTAATTCGAGACAATCAAACTGCACATCTCTAATATATTACACATATTACTACACATTTAACTGTATTTTGTGAGGAGTCCTTTGTATAAAATAATTGAAACCCCCCGCATTATACAAAAGCACATATACATATATATATTAATACAATTTTTTTTTAATTGGTATTTTCTATCATGTAGTACAGTGGTATTATAGATTATTCTCATAATTCTCCCGTCTCTGTGATAATACTTCGAAATACATTGCATAGTACTACACTACAATATTACACATTGTATTCCCACTGAATTAGTAATTAAAATAGATTAGCTGTATTGAATGAAAACAGGAGAAATGATTGATAGTCAAGCTGTTTATTGTTGTGTTCTTTACTGTTGGCCAGGCTCACCTTGTCTATGTTGACCTATAGACCGTGTCGATCTAAGCCATGTCGACCAATAGTGGTCGACCAAATGAGTGTCGACCTACGTACTGTCGACCTAAGGACCAGATACCATAAACTCCATGTCTCCAACAATATAGAAGGACATAAACAGTAGACACCCTTCACTATTAAATGAACGATAAAAGAGAAAATATTTTAGACAAAATTAAAGACAATATAATTGCAATGTCACTTAAGAGTAGAGATGTGCACTTGAAATTTTTCGGGTTTTGTGTTTTGGTTTTGGGTTCGGTTCCGCGGCCGTGTTTTGGGTTCGACCGCGTTTTGGCAAAACCTCACCGAATTTTTTTTGTCGGATTCGGGTGTGTTTTGGATTCGGGTGTTTTTTTCAAAAAACCCTAAAAAACAGCTTAAATCATAGAATTTGGGGGTCATTTTGATCCCAAAGTATTATTAACCTCAAAAACCATAATTTCCACTCATTTTCAGTCTATTCTGAACACCTCACACCTCACAATATTATTTTTAGTCCTAAAATTTGCACCGAGGTCGCTGGATGACTAAGCTAAGCGACCCTAGTGGCCGACACAAACACCTGGCCCATCTAGGAGTGGCACTGCAGTGTCACGCAGGATGGCCCTTCCAAAAAACACTCCCCAAACAGCACATGACGCAAAGAAAAAAAGAGGTGCAATGAGGTAGCTGTGTGAGTAAGCTAAGCGACCCTAGTGGCCGACACAAACACCTTGCCCATCTAGGAGTGGCACTGCAGTGTCACGCAGGATGGCCCTTCCAAAAAACACTCCCCAAACAGCACATGACGCAAAGAAAAAAAGAGGCGCAATGAGGTAGCTGTGTGAGTAAGATAAGCGACCCTAGTGGCCAACACAAACACCTGGCCCATCTAGGAGTGGCACTGCAGTGTCACGCAGGATGGCCCTTCAAAAAAATACTCCCCAAACAGCACATGACGCAAAGAAAAATTAAAGAAAAAAGAGGTGCAAGATGGAATTGTCCTTGGGCCCTCCCACCCACCCTTATGTTGTATAAACAGGACATGCACACTTTAACCAACCCATCATTTCAGTGACAGGGTCTGCCACACGACTGTGACTGAAATGACGGGTTGGTTTGGACCCCCACCAAAAAAGAAGCAATTAATCTCTCCTTGCACAAACTGGCTCTACAGAGGCAAGATGTCCACCTCATCATCATCCTCCGATATATCACCGTGTACATCCCCCTCCTCACAGATTATCAATTCGTCCCCACTGGAATCCACCATTTCACTCCCTGTGTACTTTGTGGAGGCAATTGCTGCTGGTCAATGTCTCCACGGAGGAATTGATTATAATTCATTTTAATGAACATCATCTTCTCCACATTTTCTGGAAGTAACCTCGTACGCCGATTGCTGACAAGGTGAGCGGCGGCACTAAACACTCTTTCGGAGTACACACTTGTGGGAGGGCAACTTAGGTAGAATAAAGCCAGTTTGTGCAAGGGCCTCCAAATTGCCTCTTTTTCCTGCCAGTATAAGTACGGACTGTCTGACGTGCCTACTTGGATGCGGTCACTCATATAATCCTCCACCATTCTTTCAATGGGGAGAGAATCATATGCAGTGCCAGTAGACGACATGTCCGTAATCGTTGGCAGGTCCTTCAGTCCGGACCAGATGTCAGCATCAGCAGTCGCTCCAGACTGCCCTGCATCACCGCCAGCGGGTGGGCTCGGAATTCTGAGCCTTTTCCTCGCACCCCCAGTTGCGGGAGAATGTGAAGGAGGAGATGTTGACAGGTCGCGTTCCGCTTGACTTGACAATTTTCTCACCAGCAGGTCTTTGAACCCCAGCAGACTTGTGTCTGCCGGAAAGAGAGATCCAAGGTAGGTTTTAAATCTAGGATCGAGCACGGTGGCCAAAATGTAGTGCTCTGATTTCAACAGATTGACCACCCGTGAATCCTTGTTAAGCGAATTAAGGGCTCCATCCACAAGTCCCACATGCCTAGCGGAATCGCTCTGTGTTAGCTCCTCCTTCAATGTCTCCAGCTTCTTCTGCAAAATCCTGATGAGGGGAATGACCTGACTCAGGCTGGCAGTGTCTGAACTGACTTCACGTGTGGCAAGTTCAAAGGGCAGCAGAACCTTGCACAACGTTGAAATCATTCTCCACTGCGCTTGAGACAGGTGCATTCCACCTCCTATATCGTGCTCAATTGTATAGGCTTGAATGGCCTTTTGCTGCTCCTCCAACCTCTGAAGCATATATAGGGTTGAATTCCACCTCGTTACCACTTCTTGCTTCAGATGATGGCAGGGCAGGTTCAGGCGTTTTTGGTGGTGCTCCAGTCTTCTGTACGTGGTGCCTGTACGCCGAAAGTGTCCCGCAATTCTTCTGGCCACCGACAGCATCTCTTGCACGCCCCTCTCATTTTTTAAAAAATTCTGCACCACCAAATTCAAGGTATGTGCAAAACATGGGACGTGCTGGAATTTGCCCATATTTAATGCACACACAATATTGCTGGCGTTGTCCGATGCCACAAATCCACAGGAGAGTCCAATTGGGGTAAGCCATTCCGCGATGATCTTCCTCAGTTGCCGTAAGAGGTTTTCAGCTGTGTGCGTATTCTGGAAACCGGTGATACAAAGCGTAGCCTGCCTAGGAAAGAGTTGGCGTTTGCGAGATGCTGCTACTGGTGCCGCCGCTGCTGTTCTTGCGGCGGGAGTCCATACATCTACCCAGTGGGCTGTCACAGTCATATAGTCCTGACCCTGCCCTGCTCCACTTGTCCACATGTCCGTGGTTAAGTGGACATTGGGTACAGCTGCATTTTTTAGGACACTGGTGACTCTTTTTCTGAGGTCTGTGTACATTTTCGGTATCGCCTGCCTAGAGAAATGGAACCTAGATGGTATTTGGTACCGGGGACACAGTACCTCCAACAAGTCTCTAGTTGCCTCTGCAGTAATGATGGATACCGGAACCACGTTTCTCACCACCCAGGATGCCAAGGCCTCAGTTATCCGCTTTGCAGCAGGATGACTGCTGTGATATTTCATCTTCCTCGCAAAGGACTGTTGGACAGTCAATTGCTTGGTGGAAGTAGTAAAAGTGGTCTTACGACTTCCCCTCTGGGATGACCATCGACTCCCAGCAGCAACAACAGCAGCGCCAGCAGCAGTAGGCGTTACACGCAAGGATGCATCGGAGGAATCCCAGGCAGGAGAGGACTCGTCAGAATTGCCAGTGACATGGCCTGCAGGACTATTGGCATTCCTGGGGAAGGAGGAAATTGACACTGAGGGAGTTGGTGGGGTGGTTTGCGTGAGCTTGGTTACAAGAGGAAGGGATTTACTGGTCAGTGGACTGCTTCCGCTGTCACCCAAAGTTTTTGAACTTGTCACTGACTTATGATGAATGCGCTGCAGGTGACGTATAAGGGAGGAATTTCCGAGGTGGTTAACGTCCTTACCCCTACTTATTACAGCTTGACAAAGGCAACACACGGCTTGACAAATGTTGTCCGCATTTCTGTTGAAATACTTCCACACCGAAGAGCTGATTTTTTTGGTATTTTCACCAGGCATGTCAATGGCCATATTCCTCCCACGGACAACAGGTGTCTCCCCGGGTGCCTGACTTAAACAAACCACCTCACCATCAGAATCCTCCTTGTCAATTTCCTCCCCAGCGCCAGCAACACCCATATCCTCCTCATCCTGGTGTACTTCAACACTGACATCTTCAATCTGACTATCAGGAACTGGACTGCGGGTGCTCCTTCCAGCACTTGCAGGGGGCGTGCAAATGGTGGAAGGCGCATGCTCTTCACGTCCAGTGTTGGGAAGGTCAGGCATCGCAACCGACACAATTGGACTCTCCTTGTGGATTTGGGATTTCGAAGAACGCACAGTTCTTTGCTGTGCTTTTGCCAGCTTGAGTCTTTTCATTTTTATAGCGAGAGGCTGAGTGCTTCCATCCTCATGTGAAGCTGAACCACTAGCCATGAACATAGGCCAGGGCCTCAGCCGTTCCTTTCCACTCCGTGTGGTAAATGGCATATTGGCAAGTTTACGCTTCTCCTCCGACAATTTTATTTTAGATTTTTTAGTCCTTTTTTTACTGATATTTGGTGTTTTGGATTTTACATGCTCTGTACTATGACATTGGGCATCGGCCTTGGCAGACGACGTTGCTGGCATTTCATCGTCTCGGCCATGACTAGTGGCAGCAGCTTCAGCACGAGGTGGAAGTCGATCTTGATCTTTCCCTATTTTTGGAACCTCAACATTTTTGTTCTCCATATTTTAATAGGCACAACTAAAAGGCACCTCAGGTAAACAATGGAGATGGATGGATACTAGTATACTTATGGATGACGAGCGACTGCCGACACAGAGGTAGCTACAGCCGTGGACTACCATACTGTGTCTGCTGCTAATATAGACTGGATGATAATGAGATAAAATTAAAATATATATATATATATCACACTAGTACTGCAGCCGGACAGGTATATATTATGTAATGACTGACCTGCTGGACACTGTCTGTCAGCACTGCAGACTCCTAAAGTAAGCTACTAGTATCAAGAAGATAGAAAAAAAAAAAAAACACGGGTAGGTGGTATACAATTATGGATGGACGAGCGACTGCCGACACAGAGGTAGCTACAGCCGTGGACTACCGTACTGTGTCTGCTGCTAATATAGACTGGATGATAATGAGATAAAATTAAAATATATATATATATCACACTAGTACTGCAGCCGGACAGGTATATATTATGTAATGACGGACCTGCTGGACACTGTCTGTCAGCACTGCAGACTCCTAAAGTAAGCTACTAGTATCAAGAAGATAGAAAAAAAAAACCACGGGTAGGTGGTATACAATTATGGATGGACGAGCGACTGCCGACACAGAGGTAGCTACAGCCGTGGACTACCGTACTGTGTCTGCTGCTAATATAGACTGGATGATAATGAGATAAAATTAAAATATATATATATATATATATATATCACACTAGTACTGCAGCCGGACAGGTATATATTATGTAATGACGGACCTGCTGGACACTGTCTGTCAGACTCAGCACTGCAGAGACTCCTAAAGTAAGCTACTAGTATCAAGAAGATAGAAAAAAAAAAACCACGGGTAGGTGGTATACAATTATGGATGGACGAGCGACTGCCGACACAGAGGTAGCTACAGCCGTGGACTACCGTACTGTGTCTGCTGCTAATATAGACTGGATGATAATGAGATAAAATTAAAATATATATATATATCACACTAGTACTGCAGCCGGACAGGTATATATTATGTAATGACGGACCTGCTGGACACTGTCTGTCAGCACTGCAGACTCCTAAAGTAAGCTACTAGTATCAAGAAGATAGAAAAAAAACCACGGGTAGGTGGTATACAATTATGGATGGACGAGCGACTGCCGACACAGAGGTAGCTACAGCCGTGGACTACCGTACTGTGTCTGCTGCTAATATAGACTGGATGATAATGAGATAAAATTAAAATATATATATATCACACTAGTACTGCAGCCGGACAGGTATATATTATGTAATGACGGACCTGCTGGACACTGTCTGCAGAATGCGTTTATAAAAACACCACACGACGAGTGTTTAACTTTTTCAGGCAGACAATCACAATATACTGGTGGTCAGCAGACAATCACAATACTGGTGGTCAGTGGTCACTGGTCAGTCACACTGGCAGTGGCACTCTGGCAGCAAAAGTGTGCACTGTACTTAAAATATGTACTCCTGCTATAACTGCTCCCCAGTCTCCCCCACAATTAAGCTGTGTGAGCAGTGAGCACTCAGCACAGTCAGATAATGATATACAGTATTACATATGATGCAGCACACTGGGCTGAGCACAGATATGGTATGTGACTGTGTCACACTGTGTATCGTTTTTTTTCAGGCAGAGAACGGATTAATTAAACTGGTGGTCACTGGTCACACTATCAGCAGCAAGTAGTACTCCTCCTAATAATATGCTCCCCAAAATTTGTGTCTCTCTCTAGTACTCTAGTCTAAACGGAGAGGACGCCAGCCACGTCCTCTCCCTATCAATCTCAATGCACGTGTGAAAATGGCGGCGACGCGCGGCTCCTTATATAGAATCCGAGTCTCGCGATAGAATCCGAGCCTCGCGAGAATCCGACAGCGGGATGATGACGTTCGGGCGCGCTCGGGTTAACCGAGCAAGGCGGGAAGATCCGAGTCGCTCGGCCCCGTGTAAAAAAAACTGAAGTTCGGGCGGGTTCGGATTCCGAGGAACCGAACCCGCTCATCACTACTTAAGAGGAGTGATGCACAGACCCAAATCTACCATGATTTGCTGTACTGGTACTTCATTTTGTAAGAATCTGCATAACTGAGACAGAAGATACTGTAACTGTAGCAAGTTGATAAGAATTCCAAAGCAAAGGCTGTAATAAAAATATATATATATATATTTTTTGATATAACTGAAATTCCTGGATCCTATTGTCCCAGAATCAGGCACCACTCCATCTAACACAGGAGTTTCATCCCTCAGGTCACCTTTAAAGCAAAGTCTGGTCTCTGTGCAGGAGGTACATAGTCAATTAGGTTGAAAATAAACACTTGTCCTTCAGGTTCAATTTTAGCTTCTCTTTATTGTCCCTTTTATATGTTGCCTTTTGCTGTCAGAGTTCAGCTGAGTCCGGAAAGTGTCCCATTGATATTTTTACATCTCTAACCTTAGAGTCTTCCGATCCAAGATCCTACGGCTTTGGCTTGGTTAGGAGGTATCAAAGCATTAATCTCTGGTTATGTCTCAGCTGCAACATCTTTCTTGCATGAATTTATCCTGAATTGTTCTTAGCCATCTCTCTGTAGCTAGAATATAGCAACTCCCCTTCTAGTGACGCAGCACACATCCATATTAACACGATGGACAAATGTCCACATTGTATAATAATCCACAAACAGCTACAAAATATTCTTTTGGCCAGTCTCTACAAGCAAAGCTATTGTTATATGTAAGTAATTGTAAATTAAAGCAAAGATAAGTCCTATTACTGTATAATGCACTTTAGTACCTCGCTCTGGAAAAATTCCATAAATAAGGCATATTGTACCGTAACTTATACAGTATAGAATTACATAGATATTTTTGTTTGCAAGAAGTAGCTTTTGTAAAAAAAAACATTGTGTGTGTCATATTCATGCAACCATTTACTGGAATCTTTTATATATGTGCAGCCATCAAAGATTTCACAGGAACACAATTGCTTTATGCGACGGACAGAGATCTCATATTTACTAGCATTGGGAATGAATGGACCTTTAACTAACAAGGGAAAATCTATCCAGGCAATAACAAATCAACTTGCTACCAAGGGAGCAATGTGTACAAAGCTGCATTAGCTAATATTCGTCTTCTACTCTATTTTCAGAGTCACAGAGAGGAAATAGAGTCTGTTCTGCTTTACATACCCATGCAGTCTAAGTTTTCCCTTGCCTGGAATAATTTTGCTGAGTACAATCCTTTAGGGATCCAATCTAGTTTACTATTACACTTTTACTACTTCCCATACAGATATAATGATGCTCACTATCGTCGACAATTTGGATAATCGTAAAAAAAAAAATCTCATTATTGCAGATCCTCCTTGAAAAGAATCATTTCCTAGGGGAGAGATCTGGCTCCTCTCTCCTCAATTTAGAGTGTGTTTAATAAACAAAGGAAACAATCCATTGTTGAAATGTTCTATAAAACAATTAAAAGAATCTTTTGTTTGACTAGTGGAATTTGCAAGCAAAAAATAAATAAATGTTACAATGCATTAATATATTTACAGTCAGTCAATTTGGGAAACCATAAATTAAAACATGTACTTTTGAATTACTAGTTAAATATTTGACTGGCACCGATAACAGTATGTTGTCTTAAAAAAAAAACCTGCGAACTATCCCTTGGTCAATTGTGTGTGCATTATAAATCCATTTTTATGTTGTTAGCATACAGATAAATAAAATTACTTGCTTTGTTAAATTTAAACTTTCATCTAGTGGTTGCTAGGAGACAGAGAATCATTCAGAATCTTACTGATATAAATCCCAGATTTTGCAGTACTGTACTCTGTCTTACTAGGTTCTATCTTGCAACTACCTTTCCTGTACACCCTGATATCAGTCAACCAAAGGTCAAAGACTATCATACTATAGGAGAGGAATGCACCTGCAGGCATGGTCATCTCACATACAGTAGCAGGATATTGTTTAGAGGATATCCTTATGTTGATGACACACATTGCAATCCATCCTTCCGTATGATCATGTCTTATCAAATTGTTAAAGAACAGACAAGTGTCTGGATGACAATATAGTTAATGCAATTAAATGTAAAATCAATCAATAATCTGATAGTATTAGGTGGCCTTTTCTTTCTTTTATCCAAAATGACCATATTGAAGCTACTTGAAACAATGTGTGTTCAATTGTTCACTTAAAGTCTAATCATCCAACAAATGCTCGCACAATCTCTTTCTCATGCTCTCTCTCTCTCTCTCTATGGGGGGTATTTAATTAGGACCATTTTTCCACCTAAGTGAAAAAACAGCACTTTAGCCCTTTTTTTAGGGTGAATGGGGATTTGCTCTATTCAATAGCAGGGCCGTTGTTTTTTGCCTAGGTGAACTGTTCGTCAGGTGTGAAAAACATGGATCAGCGAAAGCCATGTGTTTTGGCCCCTGTGGCTGCAAAAACGCTGGCTGATTTCGCAGATTTGAGGCATTTTCAGCCAATGTCTTTTCGCAAAAAAAAAAAGTGAAAAGGCATTGACGAAAATGTCTTAAAAATGGGCATAAACGGCCCGCAATTGAATACGCCGGGGGTGAATATATATATATATATAAACCAGAGCAAGGACTGGCACTCCTATATTCCATCCGGTATGTAGTGCCCAGGTGCCAGTAAACAATAAGACAGTCCAAAAGAAAGATACGGCACTCCAGGACTAATGTAACATGCCTTCAGGCAACAGTGAACAAAGCTGACGGCGCAGCATAGTTGTGTCAATGTTTCATTTAATTTCTTAAATTTCGTCAGGACAGTATCAAAGTACAAAACAAAACCGCTTACCTTAAATACATACACCACATACAGACTAATCCACGCAGCACGTGCAGGTCCTGGATGGGGACTGATGACGTCACGGTCAAGCGACGTGCGCCCTCCGGCGCCGTAGTCATAGCAACCCGCCAGGGTTAGCCGCACCAATGCTGAGAGTGAAAAAATGATAAATTATAATCACACATGAAACAACAGTATAATCATATAGCAAACACCTAAAAGGAGAAAAGAAACAACATCAGCAATATGATGAGAACTGAGCATAGAATAAATACGTAAATAATCAGTATAGAATGATGCCCTTAAAATTATTATACTAATTGTATGTGTCCAGAGGCCAAACGGTCCCCAGACTCATACAATGAGCAAATGCTAGAGATATCAAGAAATAACCCCAGTATGAAACAGAACCAGTACATGAAGTGGAATTGGTGTACCCACTTGTTCCAAATTACTGTTACAGAACTCCAACCCTGAACGTAGTATTAATAGTAAAATACAGTATCCAGAGATGTATATGAAACACAAAACAAAACAAAAAACAAAAAAGACAAAAAGTCTCTCTTAATGTAGAAACAGAAAGAATTACAGAAAACAACCTAAATTATTGGATTCATTGAGCCCATATGGGGCCAAAGTACGTAATTCAAAAATCCAACGAGCTTCCTTGCGAAGTAACACTGCTCCTCGGTCACCCCCTCGGATGTCGCAGGGGACGTGGTCAATGACTTTATGTCGCAAACTGGCCAAAGAATGTTTGGCCTCACGGAAGTGTCGAGCTACCGGCTGTTCTTGATGGGTACCCTCCAATGCGGAGCGGATGGCTTGGCGATGTAGTGCCATTCTTTCCCTAAATTGGCGGATGGTCTTGCCAATGTACAAAAGTCCACATGGACACTTGATGTAATAGATTACAAATGTACTTTGACAAGACAAGATATGTTTGATGCGAATTTTCTTGCCAGGATGTGGATGATTAAAGGTCGAACCACATTCCATGGACCTACAGGTGGTGCAGCCCAAGCACTTGTAGCACCCCGGCTGCCGAGACAAAAACGTCCTTTGAGTGGTATTTTCCATATGAGAGATGTCATTTCTGACTAAGATCTCCACCACCTAGAAATAACCTCACGAAGGCAGAGCGTATAGCTTTAAAGAATTTACAAAGCTATAAGGACATAGTCATTCGCCCCGCCGATAAAGGTGGGGGCGTCGTGGTCCTGGACCTAGAATATTACCGACAGGACATTCTTCAACAACTGAATGACACCGAGGTCTATAAACTACTAAGGTCGGATCCAACTGTAACATTCAAGAAGGAACTGGATGTAGTTTTACAAGAAGCAACTCAGAGTGGTTTTATTACAGACAAGGTCTGTCAAGCATTATCTACAGACCACCCAAAACTCCAGTTCTATACTCAATCCCAAAGCTACATAAGAACTCCACACATCCACCTGGACGTCCTATCATCAGTGCCCGGGACTCCATCTATTATATTATTTCACAATACCTGGATAGCTTTTTACAAGAACTCATTCAGGATCAACCGACTTATCTTAAGGATTCGTCAACTTTTCTCAGGAAACTGGCAGATTTACCGACCTTGCCGGAGGGATGCTTTCTATGCACGTTGGATGTTATATCACTATACACCAATATCCCCCACAACCGAGGAGTACAAGCAGTCCGTAGATTCCTTACGGGGAACTTGGCCTACAGAGGTCCTGACATCAATTTCTTCTGTGAGTTGCTAATGCTGTCCCTTACAAGGAATTATTTCCAATTCGACCGACAATGGTATGTTCAACAACGGGGCTGTGCGATGGGGTCTTGTGTCGGGCCTTCCCTAGCTAACATCTTTATGTTCGAGCTGGACAAGGATCTCTTTCTCTTAAACCCAAGTATGCAATCCAAAATCCTGTACTTAACCCGTTATATAGATGACTTATTTATCATCTGGTCAGGTACCAGCCCAGAATTCAAACTGGCGATGCAGCAAATAAATGAGATGGATGCCGACATACAATTCACCTACCAAATAAGTGACACAGTGGTCCAATATCTGGATGTAGAAGTGTTCCTACAAGATGGGCATGTGGCCACAGACCTCTATAAGAAACCTACGGATCGTAATACAATTTTGAGGGCAGACAGCCAACACCCTGGCTTTGTTACAGGTAGCCTACCGAAATCCCAGTTTCTACGAGCTGTTCGCACTTGTGACACTCTGGCGAAGGCGGAAAAGCGCATTGATATGATGATACAGGACTTTGTGGTCCGGGGGTACGATATTGCTCAGTTACAGACATCTAAGGAGCATGTGCTGGATATTCCGAGACAAAAACTTCTTGCTATCAAGACATCAAGTCACACCAATGACAATAGAATACCATTTGTACAGGAATATCATCCTTTTAACCAGAAAAATATGCAGATGGGCAAAAGTTTATGGCCTGTACTCACCGCTGACCCTGATCTTAAATCCATCAAACATTGCAAGCTTATGCCCAGCTATAAACGTAAACGTAATCTTCGGGACATCTTAGTCAGAAATGACATCTCTCATATGGAAAATACCACTCAAAGGACGTTTTTGTCTCTGCAGCCGGGGTGCTACAAGTGCTTGGGCTGCACCACCTGTAGGTCCATGGAATGTGGTTCGACCTTTAATCATCCACATTCTGGCAAGAAAATTCGCATCAAACATATCTTGTCTCGTCAAAGTACATTTGTAATCTATTACATCAAGTGTCCATGTGGACTATTGTACATTGGCAAGACCATCCGCCAATTTAGGGAAAGAATGGCACTACATCGCCAAGCCATCCGCTCCGCATTGGAGGGTACCCATCAAGAACAGCCGGTAGCTCGACACTTCCGTGAGGCCAAACATTCTTTGGCCAGTTTGCGACATAAAGTCATTGACCACGTCCCCTGCGACATCCGAGGGGGTGACCGAGGAGCAGTGTTACTTCGCAAGGAAGCTCGTTGGATTTTTTAATTACGTACTTTGGCCCCATATGGGCTCAATGAATCCAATAATTTAGGTTGTTTTCTGTAATTCTTTCTGTTTCTACATTAAGAGAGACTTTTTGTCTTTTTTGTTTTGTGTTTCATATACATCTCTGGATACTGTATTTTACTATTAATACAACGTTCAGGGTTGGAGTTCTGTAACAGTAATTTGGAACCAGTGGGTACACCAATTCCACTTCATGTACGGGTTCTGTTTCATACTGGGGTTATTTCTTGATATCTCTAGCATTTGCTCATTGTATGAGTCTGGGGACCGTTTGGCCTCTGGACACATACAATTAGTATAATAATTTTAAGGGCATCATTCTATACTGATTATTTACGTATTTATTCTATGCTCAGTTCTCATCATATTGCTGATGTTGTTTCTTTTCTCCTTTTAGGTGTTTGCTATATGATTATACTGTTGTTTCATGTGTGATTATAATTTATCATTTTTTCACTCTCAGCATTGGTGCGGCTAACCCTGGCGGGTTGCTATGACTACAGCGCCGGAGGGCGCACGTTGCTTGACCGTGACGTCATCAGTCCCCGTCCAGGACCCGCACGTGCTGCGTGGATTAGTCTGTATGTGGTGTATGTATTTAAGGTAAGCGGTTTTGTTTTGTACTTTGATACTGTCCTGACGAAATTTAAGAAATTAAATGAAACGTTGACACAACTATGCTGCGCCGTCAGCTTTGTTCTCTGCTGCCTGAAGGTATGTTACATTAGTCCTGGAGTGCCGTATCTTTCTTTTGGACTATATATATATATATATATATATTTATATATATTATATAATAGAGAGAAAGAGAGGTATTTAGGGTAAAAGAATAATTGGTGCATGTTTGCTCAGTTTAACGCACCAATAACCCTTCAGACTGCTGCAATAACCCGAGTCGCAACTCAGTCTGATAGGGCCAGGAAACAAAGTGACCCGGCAATCTAACCCGGTAGCGACCAGGGTTGGACACAGGACTGACTCTGGCCACGGTGCAGTGTGAACGGTCCAACCTGGGTCACAATAACCTGGGTTTTGCGGCATACCATTGCATTGGCTGCCTGCAGTAGCACTTGGAAATGACATCCTCTCCAAGTGTCCACTGTAAACCTGAATAGCGAGATTTTCATTGAAAAGGGGTACAAGTAACCTGGCAAGCTCTCCATAATATGTGTTGCCTGGTTCTTCTTCCTGAAGGTCTAGCACACCCTCCTCACTTCAGGAGTTGATCACCTGTTCTGTCTTGCTGTGTTTGTACAATGAGGTACTAAGAATCCATCACATCTACATGGCTGTATCAGGGAATTTATGATTAAGACACCAATGTGCTTGACAAAGGTCATGTATAGATTATTTATTGCTTGATAAAGACCACAATGTCAGATGGTATTCGTTAATACAGATCACTATGGGTTGTAGCATGCCCAATATCTCCTATTCGGTAGTAAGGAAAACATGCAAAAAGCTTTAATATTTTATTTGTCAATTTGAATTGCAATTAATTTTGCTAATGATGTTGGCAAAGGTTGAGAAAATTTCACCAGGTAAAGATTAATTTCATTTTTAATACCTGACATTACACTTCTGTTTGGGAATTAATTAATTTATTCAAACCAATACATTTTAAAGATCAGCCACAAAAAGAGGAAAAACATGATCGTCCTTATCGATTGCACCTGGCTGTAATGTAAAACAATGCTTTGTTATAATTTCACATACAGTATGCTTCAGCCAAAGACTGCCTGTCGTGTAGTTACAAACCCTTTTTAACGCAGATGTGGTAAAACCATGCTTTTGTAAATCCATTCATGTGAGAGTTACAAGATGGTGATTATTTGAAAAGGGAAAAAAATTGGATGCTTTGAAACTGGATGGTGAAAAAATTTTGTTTGATGTAAAAGGAATGTGAGCGGTGACAGTAAGATCAATGGCTGTATTTTCACTCAGTGAAGCATGAGAACCTATGATAAGAGCAGTTAGTCAGAGGAATAGTGACGGACATCGTCCTTTTACGGCTGGCATTTGGTCTCCAATATTGATCTTAACTGTCACTGCAAACAAAGTATATTGAAGCTACATCTGTGTTTAGATAACGCTATACTTGATATGCTACCAGTAAATCAGTGGGTCCTGAAATGCAAAGAGTTAACATTGTTGTCATCCGCATTTGCATTATTGCATTTGCTGCATTGCTGAAAACCTTTGTAATCCTGTACTGTCAATCACAAACTAATCCATCATATTTTTTCTTCATCATTCTGCCGCTAGCTATAGCTGTGTGTAACAGATGTCCCTACAGCGCAGTTTAACTGTTTTATCGGTTTTGGCGATTTAAGAATTCCCCTTTAAAAACACAGAACTTACTTTGAATCACCTATATTTGCAGTGTGATTACAGTGTTTTGTAATAACCCAGTAAGAAATGTGTTCCGGTAGTGTGTTTTATAGTTGTTAGTATTTTTCCTTTTCCTCTCAGGTAGCACTGCAGCTTCCTTTCCCTGGAACCCTTAGGGGCTTATTCAGTTAGGTGAATGAAAAATCCACTGGGGGTAATTTAAAAAATAAATAAATGATAATCCATCTGCAGCCCACCCGCAGGCTCTTGTTATTGCTGTAAGAGACCCGGCTGCAGCATTGACACTGGACAATTATCCATTACATACACACACATAGGCAGCACCCCCTCACACATACAAACATGCACTTCTACTTACCAGGGTCCTAGAAGAAGACGGAGGTTGACTTCCAGCATGTCGGGGTGGTGGAGAAGGAGGACAATGCTGCAGAAGGTAAGTAATGTACTGAATTATAGAATGGCAGGAGTACAGTGTGTATAGGAAGGGGGTGCAAGGTGAGTGGTAGTGTAGTGCAAGCGGGAGCAGTAGGGTAGTGTAGTGTGTGCAGGGAGCGAGTGCAGGGTGAGGGGTAAAGTAGCACAAGTGGGTGCAGGGTGAGGAGTAGTGTAGTGTAGTGCAAGCGGGAGGAGGGTTAGTGTAGTGTAGTGTGTGCGGAGATTTAGTGCTTGGTGAGGAGTAGTGTAGTGCAAGTACGGAGCGGATCCAGGGTGAGGGGAAGTGTACTGCAAGTAGGAGCAGGGTTAGGGGTACAGTAGTGATGTGTGTGCGGGGAGCGAGTGCAGGGTGAGGTGTAGTGCAAGTGGGTGCAGGGTTAGTGGTAGTGTAGTGTAACGAGTGCAGTGTGTCTGGGAAGCGAGTGTAGGCTGAGCAGTAGTGTAGTGTAGTGCAGTGTGTTTGGGGACCAGGTGCAGGCTGAGCGGTAGTGTGTATAGTGAAGTGCAGTGTGTTTGGGAAGCGGGAGCAGGCTGAGCGGTAGTGTAACGTAGTGCATGTGGGGAGCGTGTGCAGGGATGGGGGTAGTGTAATGCAGTGTAGAACAGGATGTACAGTGAGGGGTGCAGGGTGAACATTAGTACTGTACCTGTCCCCAGTTTTTGGAACTTGCTGTCTGCGATGCTGGAGAAGAGATGAGATGTGGAAGTAGAGAACAGAGCTACAGAAGGTGAATTATTATGGACTAATTGGAAACTTCCAATTGTTTAATTAGTCATTAGGGGGGTATCCAAAGGGTTCCAAAGTAAGTACTGACAGTTTTTCCTTAAAATATGGATTTTAGGAAAAATTGGACTTGCTCTATATGTGCTCAAGTAAAAATCGATCGCCGCATAAAAAAATAAAAATGCTCCCAATTGAATATGCGCCTTACATTTCCATGATGTAGACTACCATACTACAGTATGCATTCTTATGTTAGATGCATGACCCAGTTGTTTGAATGTAACTGCTGTATCTCCTCCATACAGTAGTGAGTCCTAGGAAATTTAGAATGTATTAGCATTATTGGAGTAATGGGGTAACAGTTTCGTTAGTCGAGAAAGGGGTATGCTTATAATTCATTCCGAATTTAGGCAATATAATACAGTTAGTCACAGAGTGTATTCTACTTCTTAAAAAGAAAATCTACCAGGCTAACAAATTCATTCAGTTTTGAATCTTAGATCCATGTATTTTCTCAAACCATAAAGAGTTAATGTATTGTTGTGTTGTCTTTATTTGTTTTACCAGTGGTTAATTATTAACTATTGTGCTGATGTATGGTTTAATGCCAGTCAGCCGCAATTGCTCCAGCACAGGACTATAACCAGGGTTTTGCTCTGCCCAAGTAGTAATATCCACCATGTCCTAGGTGGTAGTGATGGGGTACCGTGATTGCATCATCGTGTTTCCACACCCCACTATTTAAAGCCACTGTTTGTGCCATTGTGAATTGTGAGATCAATCTCCCTTGCCACCCACTTCATTTGGGAAGTGAGCGGTATGCCGGAGGCTGGGAGAGTCCTCCAAATTTGGGATATTTCAAAAGAGTTGGAGAGTAACAGGCTCCTTTAAGGGCTAGAACACAATTTTCTAGGTGAAAATTCTACTGAATGGGTATAGTGGGTTAGATAAGTCACATATTATTATTATTATTATTATTATTATTATTATTATTATCCTTTATTTATATGGCGCCACAAGGGTTCCGCAGCGCCCAATTACAGAATACATAAACAAATAATCAAACAGGAAAACAGCAACTTACAGTTGATGACAGTATAGGACAAGTACAGGGTAAACAAACATGGGTGGTCTTCAGTATGCCGGCGGTCGGGCTCCCGGCGACCAGCATACCGGCGCCGGGAGCCCGACAGCCGGCATACCGACACTTATTCAACTATCAACTCACATATCAACTCACAAAAGCTGGAAACCAGAGAGAGAACAAATTTAGTCTCTATTACTTTTGATCATTGAACCAGCAAGGCTAATGATAACTACTGTTATCTACTGCACACTCTGCATAAAATAAATTTATTGCTGTATAAAAAATAATCTTTATAATACAATAAAATTATGGGGCACGAAATGGTGATTCATTTAATCTTGGTGAAAGAAAGAAATCATAACCTTGAACATGTGCTGGCCGCATAATTGCTATGAGAAATATGTTCACTGAAATCAAAACACAAAAACGAGCAGATATTGATTGTAATCAAGGGTTCTCAACCATTTTATTGGTCGTCTGGCCTTGAAAGCTAAAGTGCTACAACATCTATGTTTTACATTTCTGTTTCTTTAGTAAAATCAGCCAGTGTTGCAAAGTGTCCATTTACTAAACCAGTGATTTCTGATAATTAATTCCTTATTTTGTAGCATAAATAAATATATCTTTAACCCAATGAATGCTGAGTGCAAATGGAACTCTCCCATTAAATGCAGCCTAACACTGCACAGGGTGCGTTTCAATTTACCTGTAGTTAAGGGGTTACAAGAAAACCCACCAATCAATGTCTACCATGATTAGTGGGATTTCTTGTAGTGCTGTTCCAGAACATCTCATGTGATCCTCTGGGCGATTAGCACTGGAAATTCCCATGATAGGTGGAGTCTCTTTCAGGGCCTCAATCTCTCAACTTCCAATTAATTATTGCATTGGGATCACTACTAAAACAAATATGTTTTTTTGTAAATAAAGTAACTAGTGCACCTTTCCATTCCTGTAACAAATTTACTCTGTCACCCTATACAAATCGAGTGCGATTTTTTTGAGAAGACAAGCAATTATTTAAAAGGCATACGTAATCCTGGTTGCTGAGATACTGGTGGTCACATGACCGACTGCGGCATCCCGTCATTGAAGATTGCAACTTCGGAGGGGGAAATAATTTCAACCCCTGCTAACCTACCTCAGGGAGTGGAAGCTATGGCTAACTCCCCCTAGTGTCTAACCCTAGCCCCCCCCCCCCCCAGTGCCCTAACCCCCAGTCTGATACTCCCCTTCGGGATGTCGGCTGTTGGGGATCTGGCGCTGGCATCCTGAGGGTTGTTAGGATGATGGCGGTCAGGTAGTTCACTCCCTTGTTTTCAAACAAGATTCCATTTTTGTAAAAAAAAAATGTAACTGTTTGTCCATCATTTGTTTCATAAATAAATAAAACATGCAATGGTTTTTTTCTACAAATGTAAATTCTTCTGTTAAAAAAAGTGAAGATTTGTGTTGTGGCTGCACTGATATTACACTCAGACTATTATAAATCCAAAACGTAAGCTTCGTACATACTGTAGGTAAAAAAAAAATGCAATAGCAGAGAAGGGGTTAATATAGCTATAAGGCTCTTACTATGCAAAATATGCTTATATGGTATCAGATTATTCATTATTATTTATTCACAGAGTATTTAATCACCCTACTGCTTTTTGTGTTGTACTGTATGTATTTCTTTCTAGTACTCTATGCACAACAATGATGATTGAAAATCATGGATTGTTATTGTGCTATGTACATTGACCATGAAAATTGGATATTGTTAAAGTTCACACTGCTTTGATCAAAGTTCAACTTTTCCACTTGGGGCAAGAAGTGACACCTAGTGGGTGTTCAAACCTTATGACATTATCTGGGAACTTGCTCTTACTACAAGCTGGTATTCACAGTTAGAGCAGCTGATCTATAAAGTGTGTCAATCGATATCTGTCTTTACGCAATGCCATTTCCAGCTTCCGCTTTCATTCAGGCGCACATTCAGTGGGTTTCAGCAAGCCATTTACTGTGTGCTAGAAGAGCATTTTCCATATGAAGACTTTGCAGAAGAAGAAATGATGCCTGCAAGATTCCCATTTCGTCTTGGCCATGAATAAATGTTTTAAGACCAGTATTTAGAACATGCATTTAGTACTAAAGCATGTTGTGGAATTCTAACCTGCAATCAATGAACTGAAATGTATTTCATTCCCAGCAGGAGTCAGCATATAAGATACATCTGTGAGCAGATAACTGTCACTGTAAATGGCCTACATAAGCCTGTCTAAAAAAAATATATGGTGGATTAGAACAAAAATATTTTCTTTGCCAGGGAATGTGGGGGGTTGCGGGCGGCGAGCGCTCGACCAGGAGACTTGCCCACTCTTCAGGAAGGCCGGGAGGGCCACTCAATTTCCGAGAGCCTCCTGGCCATTCCAGAAGAGTAGGCAAATTTGTAATATATATATATTCTATCTATCTATCTATCTATCTATCTATCTATCTATCTATCTATCTATCTATCTATTTCATACTAATTCCTGAAAAGGAAAAGAAGACATTTAAGGGCCACTTGAGACCTTTTCTCAGGTTGTATAGTATAACATTTTGAAAAAATTTCTGTGGAATGCAACAGTTTCTAGGGTTTTCTATTTGAGTTTTGGACTCACCTCTGGAGCCGCCACTGGCAAGAGCCAGAGGCTAAACATTTTCAAGGGCCTACTTTAAGAAGTGGAGGAGGTGTGACCAGTCCATGTGGCTTGTACACCCCTACACTATCATGCCCAATGTCTCCCTAAATATGTGAAAGTATAAAAATGACATCATTTTGGCCCAGATTTATCAAGCCTTGGAGAGTGATAAATTGCACGGTGATAAAGTGACAACCAATCAGCTCATAACTGTCATTTTTCAGTTGTAATATGGCACAGCCTGTAATATGGCAGTTAGGAGATGATTGGCTGGTACTTTATCACGATGCAAATGATCACTCTCCAAGGCTTGATAAATCTGGGTCTTTGTGAGGAAATAGAAATAACATTTTAATACTTCATGGCTACCGTGTGGCTGACCAGCATCATACTGTCAGGATGATGGGCCTATTTTTATGTGGAGGCTGGAGCTGAAGCTCCATCCACCACATTGTTAATCTGGCCTTGTTTTATCCACATGGATGTTTAATACTTTTGCTGGTCACTTGCAGAGTATATTTAAATAATACAATATATTATGTAACATTAAATAACAAATGTAAATACACAGAGAATATACATTCAGAGGTAGAAACTTGTCTTCTACAGAAACACATGTTTGGGAACTATTAAATTCAAGTCATTTGAGAGCGGTGTTTGACCCTTTTGCTATTTATCACTGATGATAGGCTCTGGTGTCAGTCAAAGCTATTTATAGAGGAGGCCGTAATATGAAATTCCTCCATGCACAGACCATTAGCCTATCCCATTACTGAAACAGACTTAAAGCCAACTCTACATATTCATGAAGGAAACAGTCTTACAAAGAAAAATACGATTATGTGTGATCTGTAATTTATTTAGGGTATGAAAAATAATCATTGACTGATAAATTGCTTATTTTAATATGGAAATCAATCAGCCTGCAACATTAATGTGAAAAATAGCCATGTCTAAAAGACAACAGATTATGATTAATTACTGAAGACATCCATCATATCATGTGTGAATGCACAAATACATTACTTTGTTTCACTCTTTCTCAGTACAAAATGATACTAGGCATGAACCATATGTTGTGTGTCATCCGCACTTTGCCAATCATATTCTGTAACTTTTCCATTCTAAACTGTTGTAGAGATTACTCTATACCCTTGGTGTTCCATTGAGAACACCACATAGTGGACCATTCCACTAAGGTGGAGGACCCATGACAAGTCTATTACTTGTAGTAATTAACGGTAATCAAAGTGGTTAAACTAAGGTAGCTGAGGTAGTAACAGTCCGATATGGCCCACTTGTCTACAGGAAGCTTAATTAATTTCCTACTGTGTGTTCTAACTGGCATTCTGGGTCTTTTTAAATCAAACTATGCTCATGAGGGAAGGGGTCAGTGGTATCACTATGGAGGTGCTGGGGGGGGTGCGGGCTGCATCCGGATGTCACCCACCAAGAGTCAACACCAAAATAATAGTCCTGCTCGGTGACTGGAGCCAGGTGCTGCACTGTAACATTATGTGCAGCACCCAGAACCTGTCACAGTGTAGGAGCCGGCATTGCAGCTATAGCAGTCTCCTGGGCAGCCTGCATCTCCCAGACCCCTAGGTGACAAAAACAGGGGGTTCGGGACACAAAGTCATGCCTCCTCCCATGAAAACATGCCCCCTTTTCACGACATGCGCATAGATCATTCAGGACCGCACCGGATGTCATAGGGGTAAGTGTCACCCCTTGAATGGCTATCTGCTGTTCCTCTAGTCTCTTGGCAGAAAGTGAAGGGTTAACTGCATAAAAAGACAGGTACTGATAACATATCCTCCAATTTGAGATACTCAGACTGGTCAGTGCTGAGGCCTTAAATACAAGTCATGTACCGCCCTGCCCCATGACGCTTTCAGATGCAGAAACACCTAAAGTGTGCCCGCTATTTTGTGTTATGACCAATTTAATCATACTTTTATATGACCAAATTGTCCAGAACTAATTGTTTAGGCACCTTTATCAACGGCGCATTCACAATGTGTAACTAATGCTTGTAAGACAAACAATGTAACACGTCTTTATCAATTGACTTAATTTTAACATTTTCTGATTGATTACCCAGTAATATTGTTTGGGGCACATTGGGATTGTCAGCCAATGCGGTCACTATTGCCTGATTCAGTGCTGCTGCTTACACTGCCGCTTACACTGACACTCCCATGACATTCCCATAACACACCCACAGAGACTATTTTTGCATGCACTACTAGACACCACCTAGGAACACCATGCCCATGACATTCCACAATATTTCTGATTCCATCTGGGTGGTGACAGCATCTTTGTGTGTACTGTACACTCTATTTTGCACATGTGTAGTTCCAAATTCCTAAACCTATACAGCTCAGAAATGTACAAAATAGAATAAACATCTTAAATTAGTCTGTAGTTTTTTTAATGATAAAATAAAATAAAGAATACTGTTTACAAAAATACATGTCATTATGATTCCTATTAGTATGTTTCTCTAAAGGAACCATATAATCTGTATGTGAATGAAACCTACATTTTGAGTAGCATAAATCCAGGGACATCATATGAATATCCTGTAAGAGACCAGAGCAGCATTCAGATTGCCAAAGGCTATTTTACTGAAACCAACATTTACAGTTTTAGGGGCCTATTTCTCATTTAAATATTTGTGGGAGATTTCATGAAAACAGCCATTTTGGGGATGTACCTGGAACTATTAAGTATCCCCTCCATGTACTATGGAGGGATTGCAGCAGATATCCCTGATACAGTGACTGCTGTGGGTCCCCCGTTTTCTCCAAACTGCAGTCCCCATAGGTTCTAAAAAATTTGGAGTTTTGCTCCGATAGGATGATGACAATTTGTACAGAGAGGGTGCTCTGTGTGGACCCCTGGTGTCGCATGTGCCAACTGACACCCGTGAATGCGCACTGGCTGCTGGGGACTTAAACAAGGAAGCAGTGCGATACTGTTAATGCTACGCCAGGACAGGATCTCAGCAGGGCATGTCTCCTGGCAAGAGGATTTTAGTAAAGTCACATGAAAATATTAATTCTCATGTTGCGAATTTGGGCAAAAACTATTTATCACCCCTGCATTAAAAATGCAGATTGTGAGAAAGAAACCCCTAAGTATCAATATAAAAAAGTGTTCCAATGCTGATTATTTATTTTTTAATGCAGTATTCTTAATTCATTTTTGTATTCAGTGTTATTAATAAATAATCCCACTCATTCAGAGCTTAGGTGGCCTTCGATATAGTAATAGAGAGAGCACAAACCTACAGCACTTTTGTCTCTGCTCCCACACTGAATGTTACCGACAACAATTATTGGCCTTGTAGATTCTACAAAGTGTTGTTACGTTGTTCAACAGGATGTAACAACAGGATGTGGGCGACTATGACTCACCGCTACCTACTGCATCTCTTGTACAGCCCACGTTAGTTTTTACCACATAAAAGGAATTAAAGGAACCTATTCATTTAATGTAAACTATAAAATTGTATATTTTAAGATAGGTACTGTGCATGATATAGTATTGTGGAATATTTGAAAGAAAACCCATACAATATACAATTCAAAATGTTTCTTATCTGATAATGTAAACTAGATGATAAACCAAGGTTATTTAGGTCTTAACAAAATGAAATACTGCGGGCATAAAGAGCATTTACTTGTAGCAACAAATATGAAGCAAGCTTGGTTGCTATGCTGGGTTGGTATTCATAATTCGGTGCACAGGATCCCAATGGTCAAAATGCCAAAAGCCGCATCCCGACGTTAAAAACAACTACTGTTTTTGTAAGTATTTTAACCCTAACCCCCTCCTGCAGCACAACCCTAACCCACCCCTCCTGCAGCCTAACCTTAACTGTTCCCTCCTGCAATCTAACTCTAATGGTCCCATCCCTCCTGCAGCTTAACCCTTACTGGCCCCCTAGTGCCTAACTCTACCCCTAACCTTAACCCCTGTACTTACTGTCAGGATCAGTCTGGATCCGTCGGGATGCCACTGTCGGTATTCAGAATGTTGGAACCCTACCACCAGATTACATCCAATCTGGCTACATTTCTACCATGTTAGTACATAACAGACTTTGGGGCAAATTCAGTATGAATCGCAAGTAGCGATTCGTATGGAATTTTTGCTGAGGGGCCACGGGTACATGCGCAGCAGGCCCTACTGCACATGCGCCTGCAATTTCTGCGGGGGGCCGCAGAAATTACGATCGCCTTTGCCTGTCAATCAGGCAGAGGCGGTTGCGGGGCGGGAGTGGGGCAGCAACGCTCCGTTTTCTGGGTGGAAACGGAGCGTTGCGGGGGTGTGCCAGCCCAAACGGTGGGCTGGTACGCACAAATGGGGGCATGTCATGGGTGTGACCGCAGCGGCTGTGTGACGTCACACGCAGCTGCTGCGACAACAAAAATGGCGCCGGGACTCCTGTGGCCGCAGCTAAGCTGCGCCGGCAGAAGTCATCCTTAATTTCTGCTAACGAGCAGAAATTGCGTGCTGTTCGCAATTTCTACTTGAAGCAGGGGTTTAGGCACCGGTCAGCAAGCTGGGCGGCTCCCAGCATGCATGCTAATGGTTAGCAAATTCTGCTGATTAGCAGAATTTGCTAACCTTACTTAATTGGCCCCTTTATTGTGTTTTATAATAATTAACAGTTTCTAAGCAAATGATGGCAATGCTAAACATACAAAGTAGTGGATTCATTTCTGGATGAAAAAGAAAGGATTACAAGGTTGTGTGTTGCAGTTGAGATGTATTATTCTACTAAAACCATAATCATTTCATGACTGAAAATCATAAATATTTGTATTACTGCAACTAATAGAAATCATGTTGCCGTAGCTGATGAAATAGTGCATTTAAGTAGTCAAAGATTTTAATAACCTGGCAGAATTTCAAATATTTGAAATATAATATACTTGTCTTAAGTAGCTCAGTATTTTATTACTTTATCAGCACTGTGTTGCTTCCTGTTGTGCCCTTGAAGTGTAACTTAGGACTTCCTATTCTTCAGAACAGGAAGTCAGCATTGCATGATACGCTATTGCTTCTAGCACATAATAAATTACAAATTAAACTTTCCATACACAAAACTTCTTCATATACTTTATGCATGTGACTATAGCTCTTTAGTAAAAAGAATTAATGTTGTTTTAACTATTATTTTTATATAGTGGCTATAGATGATACATAGGATGCCGCACTTGCAGTCTCATATTCTGAACTAGGCAATGGGCTTTATTCAGCTTGCATCGCACTCGTGATGCTATTGCATTATGACAATTTTCTGGCAAGTGCACACGTGCAGGGCCCATTCTGATTGTAGGTGGGCCGGGCAATGCGATTGCATCACTGGTGGCCATTGCCATGCTTTGGGGCCTTGCCCTGTGCTGGGCATGCGATCGTCATCAGTTGCAGTTTTGCTAAAGTAGCAAATCTGGTACTGAAGCTGAATAAGGTCCAATGTCTGCAGAATAAATGGGCCCCTCACTTCATAGTATGACGGTAGCAAGAGCTTGACATTAATGGATTTTGTAGTTAGGACTTCCGTCTCACTGGTTGTGTTACTTTTTTTTATTTTGAGATAACGCTACCTTATGGGTAAGTACATGCATACTGTACATGTAAATTTTGCTAAATCATTTGCCTTAAATTGCTAGTATACTATCTATAGTTTCAATTCATATTGTTTAACTTGTTATCGAGCCAAGATAAACACTTATCTGAAAACTTTGTAGAATGGCTAAGAAACACAGAAAACATCATTTTGCAGGTCACACATAATCAAGTATAGTCAAATAAAGTAATCTGAAGGTGCAAAATCCCTTTTAAATAATGTTTCTAGTTCAGTGGTTCTCAAGCTGTGTGCCTAGGAACCCTGGGGTGCCTCAGGACATTTGCAGCAGGGGTGCCTTGGATTGGTGGTCAAGGACAAATTCAAATTATTTATGGTCAATGTAATAGGCAAAACCAGTGATGGTGGCTTCCAATCATAAATATGTGGCCAAACTGAAGCAAAACTTGTCCCCCACTACATAATTAAACCTAAGGATGACATATAAACTCAATTTTCTTCATCTAAATTTCCTAGTAAGAAACATTTGGCCTAGGGGTGCCTTTAAAAAAAATCAGATACTCTGCGGTGCCGTTATTCAAAAAATGTTTGTAACCACTGCTGTAGTTTATACAGCAAATATGTATTATATGATGTAAACTTTTTCCAAGTATTAATTAGAATTTCTTAATATTGATACACAGCCTGGTGATTCATTCTGTTCTCTGTTAGAGTTTGTTGTGTCTCTGGTGTTACATGCCTGTCTTTTGTTCCAATACCTGTTGCTAAGTCAAAGGATAGGGCTTCAAGCTTTCCTACATCTCTCGAAAAATATCTCTGGGGACCATGCTCACGGATAGAAGGTTTAAAAGATTGTTTAGTGTATCAGCAAAACCCAAGGGGCTCTGTACTAAAAGGTTACCACAACAGGTCAGATAAGGTGGTGTGTAGAAATGTTTAAGCTAGAAATGTTCTACATATCAATATAAACCATGTAATATCACAGAGCACATTATAATCTACTCTGGTGTTTGTGTTGGTAAATAATTGGAATACAGTGTTTGATAATAAGAACACATGCACTTGTACAAAAATACACAATTTCATTACTACTTATATAAACAGTGATTGCCCTTGTACCATTTTGACAGCTTAGACTCTGCTCATATTTGGTATATTTCAAATAATATCTAACAGTCCATGATGACATAAAATGTAATGGTGCTTTCCATGTCTGTATTACTGAGCTTGTCTAGGTTAGAGCACTGCTATTATTATGATGCCTGAAGAATGATTTATTTTCACGGTTCGCTTGTTTGTCTTGTAAATGAGTAGCAGTGCTTGAAATCAGGTCACCCTTCTAAGAGAAAAAAATAGGCTCATATACAATATGCAGTATATTAACTAATCTGGGAAAGTCTCAGCTGAATTTCACATTTACTACACCTAACGGAGGTTCAGTAAAGGGTTACATTTTCTGCTATTTGTATGTATAGATGTTTGTGCCATACTACAGATATTATGTAGCTATGGATGCATATAAAGAGATAGTGATAGATATATAGATAAAATATACTTTAATAATATTGCCATCTTCTAGCTAAAGTTTCATTGTTTTTTGTCTGTCTGTTCATAGCAACATTATTAACCCTCGTGCTTCTTTTGTCTAATCATGGACACCAAGACATGGGGGCATCTGGGAAGCGCACCTGGCCCAGGCTTGTTGTACATTGGTAAGGAGGGCATAATAGTATCATTGTGGTCCGTGGAGGGTGTGGCTATGGTTCCCCTGCTCTCCAGGGCACCTACAGAAACCAAGGCTTGGGGAATTTGTACCTACACCCGTCGCCCCCACCCTCCCTATGTCTCAGCGCCCCTGAGTCTTCATTTATAGAAGTTTTCAATCTTGTAACTAGTTCTAAAAGCAGGAAGATGTAATTTCAGAAGTGAATAAAGAAAAGCATCTGCAAACATATCTAGAGTGTGGAAGCTACTCTAAATCTACCGTTACCTTTTGTATTGACAGTTAATCTTTCATGGGATTGTCATTATGACCATCATCCAGTATTCAACCTAGGCTCTTGTCTAGGGCCCAGTAAACACTGAAGAACCCAAATTACTACAACCCATCTTTATGTTTATATTAAAAAGGAAGGGTCCCAAACCAATGGCCCAATGGTGGTAGTTTCAGTCACTTACAGTTATCTTAAGTACACATGTATGCAAAGTTTTCCTCTAACTGTTTTATAATAACAGTCAAGGGTGCAGCTACCATAGGTGCAGGAAGTGCAGCTGCTATGGGGTTCAGAGCTGAGGGGGGCTCACCTTCCTTGACACCATTGGGTGGTACATAGGGGCCCCTACAAACTTTTGCCTTGGGGCCTGCAATACATCTAGTTCTGTCTGTGGACCTGTTCATTGTAATGTGATACACAATGAACTGGAGGGCATTATAATGTTAAATAATATGAACTGAGCCACTGTAATGTGGCACAATATGAAGTGGGGTCACTATAGTGTGGCATAGTATGAACTGGGGCACTGCAATATGACAATATGAACTGGGGACACTGTCATAATATGAATTGGGGGTACTGTTTTTCATAATGTGTACTGGCAAACCTACAATGTGACATAATACTATGGTTTATAAAATAAACTAGGGCACAACTATGGTATAGATTATGAACTAGGACACTATCATAGGACATACAATTAACAACTGCTGCAGAGAGATGTCTCCCTAGAAGTATTTGGACAGGGCTCCTTAAAAATGTGGGGCCCACAAAGTTCTGGCTATGCCGATGATAACACTTGTATGTCTGTGCTTATCACAAACAGATTTTTGACTACTGCATAGCAATACTGAGTCATTTATTACTGGAAAAACATATATATAAATATATATATATATATATATATATATAACTTTATACCGTTCCATAATTGGGTGACTTCATCCCCTGCTATCTTAGTAAATTGACAATAATTGACTTTTTTAGTTCTGTCGGACATCTTAAGGCATAATTTAGTATACTGTAAGTCATTTATCAATGTCAGTTGTGATTCATAAGATGTGTGTCACAATGTTTATGCCAAAAATAACTAAAGTGCAACTATCCATTAATCTAACAAGCATGAAAAACAGTGGTATGCACCCCCCACCCCAAACACACACACATCCCCCCCTTCCCCTCCCTCCAGTAAAATCTGGTAGCTAAAGGGTCTGCCTAGCAGTGGAAGTGGCTACTTATTGGAACATTTGTCCCCATGGCCTACCTCTCATGATATTATAAGATCAGTCTTATTATAAGATCAGTCATTCAGTATTGTACTAGTGAAAAAAAAAATCACTATTTAGAACAAAAAACAACCACACAATTACACAACAGTGTAACTTTTCAGTTTTTTTGTTGTTGTTCAATCTTTGAGGTGTGGACAGGGGTCCTACTGCTCACCTATGCTCAAGTCAAGGCACTCTGCAACCACACTTCAAAATAGAGTGAATGAATGGGATGCGGACAGTATCCTTGTAGTCGGAATCCCAATGGTCAGAATCCCAATGAATGCCTTCGGTAATTGGGGAGGATTAGGCTGCAGGCGTGGAGGAGGGAGGTTAGGGTTAGGCTGCGAAGAATGGTGAGTTGGGGTAAGCTTGAAATACTTACCGGGATTCACCAGGATTTTGTGCCCAACTCATATACAGTAAACACTAAGATATATACACTGGTGCTCACAGCAATTGTGGATTGCTTGCTAAATTTATACATCAGAGCTAAATAGCCATTATTTAGTACTGCACTGCTCACTGCATTCTTGAAACAAAAGTGTCCACATTATGGGGCTCATTTTAGAAAAAGGTGCAATGGGCTGTTACCTATAGCAATCTCAGATTCCAACTGTCTGTTTCAGAATGCAATTTCAAAATGAAAGCAAATATTACTGTACTTTTATATATATATATTATATATATATATATATATATATATACATACAGAGGCTGACTGGCAAGGGAGGCAGGGTGCCATCTGTTCCCTGGGCCAGTAAAATTTAAATGATCCAGGGCCACCGGCTGCGGGAAGCAAATAGAGCTCTGACTGCTTCTGACTGTTCTGATGTTTAACCCCCCCTGCCTGGCTATGACTGCCCCCAAAGCAGGTTATAAGAAAATAGCCTCTGCTGACCAATGGGGGGGCAGGTGTCCTTTCCCAGAACCCTAGGGCCTGGAGAGTGGATAAAGGGTTTGGGGCTTATTGGAGGAGTTGGGCTGCTGTTCCTTTTGCTGGAGTATGTACAGGGAGGGGGTGGCAGAGGCCAGTACAGTTAGAAGCAGTCTAGAATAGTGCTATGTGAACTCCCTGCATAAAGAGTTACCATCTGGGCCAGCTTCACCTCTGGAGAGAATGTATTGGGGGCGGGATGTACTAATGTACATCGCCGTGACAGAAAAAAGATTTCTGTGATTTCCACAAGTTGGCGCAAAGGAAAATGCAGCCAGGTGGGAACCTATGACTCGGGAATGGATATAACCCCTTAATCCAACAGAATGAACATACACAAAAACAACAATTGAGTCAAAGGCTTCCTTCGGCGCATGGGAAAAATTGAGGAATGATTGAAACTTTCCTCAACCATGTAGTATAACGTATTAATAGGCGTACCCCCACTCACGCTGCAATGAGGTGGGTTAAACTCATCAAGGTATCTTTAATTTTCTAATGTCAAAAAGAGGGTCTCAGATGGCGTACCCCAACTCACACGATAATGGGAATCTGGACTCCTATCAAGGTTTCTTTAAGGTGTCTTCTAACGATAGTTTATGCAGGTGTGTCCTCCATACGTGATGACATCATTTACATGCGGAAAACGACAAGAAAATATCCAATGTATAGAATTTTCTATACCATACACTATAAACTGTGCAATTATATATTGTTATAGTAATTGTGATTCCTTCACCAGATTGTAAATGAGGCAGGCGTACCCCTCACTCACACAGAGATTAGATGTATAACTCGTATAAAGGTATCTTTGTGTTGAACGAGGGTAAAAATCTCATGGGCGTACCCCAACTCACACGTGAAGCAATGGATGGAATCTCATCAAGGTATCTTTATCTGGTCTTTATAACACACCCACACTCACACAGGGGTTTGATGTATGACTTCTAAGGTGTCTTTTTGTGCAGAGGGAAAGGATATGAATATCTCATGGGCGTACCCCAACTCACACGTCAAGAGGCAGATTGAATCCCATCAAAGGTATCTTTATCCTGTCCTTATATCAACACTTTATGCAAGGGAAATCCTCTGTACCAATCTTTGGCAGTATTAAACTCCAAGGCATAAATCCCAAAATTGAGAGAATTCAAAGAAAGAGAGTCTTTGTGTGACATATGGTTTCCAAAAACATCGGTAACATCAAAGTTCCAAAAATTTTTTTATTGAAAACCATAAGATATTTTATATTCCACAAAAATTGACATCTATAGCCTATTTGATATCAAAAAAATTTGATATCAAAAAAATTGTTTACATCCAAAAACATAAATACAGGAATGGAGTTAAAAAATGTATGTCCACTGAAAATTCAATAAAAAATAAAAACTCAAAAAATTAAAAATTCAAGCATGTCTTGAAAAAGGTCCAGGAGACCGAAACGCGTCGACAGATCCCTGTGTGAGTAGCCATTTCTTTCAATCGGAATTTTTTTATTGAATTTTTAATTTTTTGACTCTCTTTCTTTGAATTCTCTCAATTTTGGGATTTATGCCTTGGAGTTTAATACTGCCAAAGATTGGTACAGAGGATTTCCCTTGCATAAAGTGTTGATATAAGGACAGGATAAAGATACCTTTGATGGGATTCAATCTGCCTCTTGACGTGTGAGTTGGGGTACGCCCATGAGATATTCATATCCTTTCCCTCTGCACAAAAAGACACCTTAGAAGTCATACATCAAACCCCTGTGTGAGTGTGGGTGTGTTATAAAGACCAGATAAAGATACCTTGATGAGATTCCATCCATTGCTTCACGTGTGAGTTGGGGTACGCCCATGAGATTTTTACCCTCGTTCAACACAAAGATACCTTTATACGAGTTATACATCTAATCTCTGTGTGAGTGAGGGGTACGCCTGCCTCATTTACAATCTGGTGAAGGAATCACAATTACTATAACAATATATAATTGCACAGTTTATAGTGTATGGTATAGAAAATTCTATACATTGGATATTTTCTTGTCGTTTTCCGCATGTAAATGATGTCATCACGTATGGAGGACACACCTGCATAAACTATCGTTAGAAGACACCTTAAAGAAACCTTGATAGGAGTCCAGATTCCCATTATCGTGTGAGTTGGGGTACGCCATCTGAGACCCTCTTTTTGACATTAGAAAATTAAAGATACCTTGATGAGTTTAACCCACCTCATTGCAGCGTGAGTGGGGGTACGCCTATTAATACGTTATACTACATGGTTGAGGAAAGTTTCAATCATTCCTCAATTTTTCCCATGCGCCGAAGGAAGCCTTTGACTCAATTGTTGTTTTTGTGTAATGTACATCGCCGCCCTGCGCCACGATGCTGATCGCATATGTACTAACATATGCGATCAGCATTGTGGAGGACATCTCTTCCGATAAGAGCTGTCCTCCGCAATGCACAGCGGCAGCCTGACTTCTGGGATTCGGCCCCAGGAGTCAGTCTGAGCATGCGCAGGGTGACGGGGATGGCCGCAAGGCATGCTGGGAGGGATCCGATCGGATCCCTCACACAGCGCCGCGGAGAGAAGCCAATAGGCTTCTATGGACTATCGCCAGCTAAAGCTGGCGAACCCCGCCGCGGCGCTGACCTGCCGGACGTGGGTTAGTACATCAGGAAAATGCGGTAAACAGGGGGTTTACCGCATTTTCCGCTTAGTACATCCCACCCTATGAGTCAGTAGCTGTCTAAACACTAAGCAGATAAAAACTAGTACACTAGCATTGTACTGTATAGCTCCACCTCTGCCCCCACCTTGTAGACACTGCCACTATAAAGTTCTACCCCCATGTACACTGACACTGTTAAGTTCTACCCCCATGTACACTGACACTGTAAAGTCCCACCTGTTCTCTCACTTTGTATACTCTGTCACTGTGCAGCCCCCCTCTGACCCCACCCTGTGTACACTGGTACTATGCAGCTCCACCTGTGCCCACTGATACCGTGCATTCCCACCTGTGCCACACCCTGTGTACACTGGTACTATGCAGCCCACCTGTGCCTATTGACACCGTGCACGCCACCAGTTTCCCCACTCTGTGCACACTGGCACTATGCAGCCCCCCCATTGCCCACTGACACTGTGCATTCCCCTTTCCCCTACACTACACTGGTAGTATGCAGCCCATCTGTGTCCACTGACACCGTGCATCTTCCTTATACCTCCACCCTGTGCACACTGTTACTAGGCAGCCCACCTGTGCCCACTGACACCATGCATCTCCCCTGTTCCCTCACCCTGTGTACACTGGTAATACGCAGCCCACCTGTGCCCACTGACACCATGCATCTCCCCTGTTCCCTCACCCTGTGTACACTGGTAATACGCAGCCCACCTGTGCCCACTGACACCATGCATCTCCCCTGCTCCCTCACCCTGTGTACACTGGTAATACGCAGCCCACCTGTGCCCACTGACACCATGCATCTCCCCTGTTCCCTCACCCTGTGTACACTGGTAATACGCAGCCCACCTGTGCCCACTGACACCATGCATCTCCCCTGTTCCCTCACCCTGTGTACACTGGTAATACGCAGCCCACCTGTGCCCACTGACACCATGCATCTCCCCTGTTCCCTCACCCTGTGAACACTGTTACTATGTAGCCCACCTGTGCCCACTGACACCATGCATCTCCCCTGTTCCCTCACCCTGTGTACACTGGTAATACGCAGCCCACCTGTGCCCACTGACACCATGCATCTCCCCTGCTCCCTCACCCTGTGTACACTGGTAATACGCAGCCCACCTGTGCCCACTGACACCATGCATCTCCCCTGTTCCCTCACCCTGTGTACACTGGTAATACGCAGCCCACCTGTGCCCACTGACACCATGCATCTCCCCTGCTCCCTCACCCTGTGTACACTGGTAATACGCAGCCCACCTGTGCCCACTGACACCATGCATCTCCCCTGTTCCCTCACCCTGTGTACACTGGTAATACGCAGCCCACCTGTGCCCACTGACACCATGCATCTCCCCTGCTCCCTCACCCTGTGTACACTGGTAATACGCAGCCCACCTGTGCCCACTGACACCATGCATCTCCCCTGCTCCCTCACCCTGTGTACACTGGTAATACGCAGCCCACCTGTGCCCACTGACACCATGCATCTCCCCTGCTCCCTCACCCTGTGTACACTGGTAATACGCAGCCCACCTGTGCCCACTGACACCATGCATCTCCCCTGTTCCCTCACCCTGTGAACACTGTTACTATGTAGCCCACCTGTGCCCACTGACACCATGCATCTCCCCTGCTCCCTCACCCTGTGTACACTGGTAATACGCAGCCCACCTGTGCCCACTGACATCTTGCAGCACCACCTGAACATCATCAGCAACTTGATAGGTGCTATAGTTTTTGACAAAAAAAGGTATTTGTGTACATGCATCACCTCCATAAACTATAAACTGATGCTTACCCTGCATACATGTAGTTGCTGAAATGAGTTACAGTACTGTGTCATCTGTATGCTGCTGGAACAGTGATGTTAATGGTTTATTGTGATTTATGAATTGCTTATTCAGATACCTCAGTGTTGTGAATGTTTGTTTTGTTCTGCAACTTCTTACTTTTTTTGTCTTGATATACATTTTACTGTATGTCATTTGGACATTGAAGGAGCTGAGGGAGGTGATGTGGGCCCTCATTCCGAGTTGATCGCTCGCTAGCTTCTTTTAGCAGCAGTGCAAATGCTGAGCCGCCGCCCTCTGGGAGTGTATCTTAGCTTAGCAGAAGTGCGACTGAAAGGTTAGCAGTTCTGCTATTAAATATTTTCATACAGTTTCAGATTAGCTCCAAACCTACTCCTTCCTTGCGATCACTTCAGTCTGTTTAGTTCCTGTTTTGACATCACAAACACGCCCTGCGTTCGCCCAGCCACTCCCCCATTTCCCAAGACACGCCTGCGTTATCTTCTGACACGCCTGCGTTTTTTAGCACACTCCCGGAAAACAGTCAGTTACCTCCCAGAAACGCCCCTTTCCTGTCAATCACTCACCGATCAGCCGAGCGACTGAAAAGAGTCGCTCGGCCTTGTGTAAAACTGCATAGTTTTGTGTGAAAGTACTTCGCGCGTGCGTACTGTGGCCCGTACGCATGCACAGAACAGCTGATTTTTTGCCTGATCGCTGCGCTGCGTACAACGGCAGCTAGCGATCAACTCGGAATGACCTCCGTGAAGTGGTTATTGTACAGTATATTGGACCTCATTCTGGTCTAGTTGATGTTGCTACTTATTATCGGCACTTTGCACATACACAGGACCTGTTAAGTGTGTGTACAAATGGACCTGCGATGTAGGAAGTAGGATGGCAGCAGATTATCAGTCAGCTGCCATATTGGGGCAGGGAGGGGTAGCAATGCCCTCAGTTTCTCATAATGGAGGCATGTCGCTGCTGTTTAGGAGGAGAGAAGAGGCCTGGGATCTCTGCAAGCTGCCCGATGGGGAATCAGTGATGCGCTGCCCGCATCCTAGGATTCAGGTCAGATCACTTCTGCAGCAGGAGGCGTCTACTTGTAATAGACGCCTCCTGCTGCATCACCATACAGCGCTATCACTACTGCTTCCAAGGAAATGATAGCAACTCCAACCACATCTGAATTATGCCCATTGTTTCCTACGTTTTATATCAGTCAATAGAATAGTTTCTGTTTGTCACACAGGGCTGGTAGGCGTTGTATTGTTCTTAGACATAATGATTTTTCAGATATTTCACCAGACATTTAAACTGCATCCCAATTAGATAAACCACGCCTGCAGTTTTTTTATCTGCCACATCCATTTTGCCATTGCCATGTGCTGGTAGAGAAGCCGGGGCCAAGGGCGTAACTACCATAGGTGCAGACAGTGCAGCTGCTATGGGGCCCAGGGTTGAGAGGGGCCCATTTTATCTGTCAAAGTTACATATGTTATATACATATTTCATAATTCAGTAGTACATAGGGGCACTTACAAATATTTGCCTTGGAGCCTGCAATCTTTCTAATTACGCAACTTGATTTGTTCATTGTAATGTGGTATAAAATGAACTGGAGGGGAATTATAATGTTGCATAATATGAACTGGGGCCCAGAAATGTGGCATATTATGAGCTGAGGACACTGTATGTCATAATGTGAATTAATACTGTGTGGCATAATGTGTACTGGCAGCCATATAATGTGAATTAGAGTGCTACTATGGTTCAGAAAATGAATTAAATCACTGTTATGGGGCATAATATAAACCTAGGCACTACTATGGTCCAGAAAATGAACTAGGGTATAAAGGCCGTCATTCCGAGTTGATCGCTAGCTGCTTTCGGCCGCAGCGCGGCGATTAGTTAAAAAAGCGGCACTTCTGCGCGTGTGTACGGCCGCAGTACGCACGCGCGAAGTACTTTTACACAAAACTATGCAGTTTTACACAAGGTCGAGCGATGCTTTTCAGTCGCACTGCTGATCGTTGTGTGATTGACAGGAAGTGGGTGTTTCTGGGCGGAAACTGACCGTTTTCAGGGAGTATGCTGAAAAACGCAGGCATGTCAGGGTAAAACGCAGGAGTGGCTGGGGAAATGGGGGAGTGGCTGGCCGAACGCAGGGCGTGTTAGTGACGTCAAAGCAGGAACTAAACTGACTGAGGTGATCGCAAGGTAGGAGTAAGTTTCGAGCTGCTCAGAAACTGCATGAAAATTTTTACGCGCAGTTCTGCTAACCTTTCGTTCGCACTTCTGCTAAGCTAAGATATACTCCCAGAGGGCGGCGGCCTAGCGTTTGCACTGCTGCTAAAAGCAGCTAGCGAGCGATCAACTCAGAATGAGGGCCAAAATTAGCAACTGCTGTGAAGAGGTGTCTCTCTAGAAGCATTTGTGTAGGGGCCCCTTCAAAATGTTGCTATGGGACCCGCAAAGTTCTGGCTGGGGCCACTTAATTTGATTTGCCCCCCAGGCTAATAGTTGCCAGCCAGTCCCTTTGTATATACCACACTTTTTTATTAAATAAGCCTATTTGTTTTAATGCTTGAACTGCAGTTATTCTGTTAAATCAGACAGCACACATCTTTCCTGAAATGTTTCCTCTAATGAAGAAAACCGCTCGAATAATGTATACTGCTTAACGAATCAGTTTATTAACAGAGTACATCTGCTTTATATTACATAGAGACAAATTAAAGAGGCTTTTATGATGCTCTGAAATTGCCTGTTAAACAAAGTAAGAATTAATACTAAATAAATTACATTCTCTTTGTGCTGATTCTATCCAGCTGCACCCCTGCCTTGATAGCGACATGTAAAAGGAACACAAATTACTTGTTAATTTTCAAGTGACATCTCTAAGCAATCAACAAATCTATATTAGCACATGCTTCTCTCGTAGAAAGGTGGCTTTCTTTAGTGAAATAATTAGTTACTGCCAAATGTATTGTGACCGTGATAGATATTACTGCATATTTACTCTCTTCTACTAGCTGATACACTGAGGATGGAGCAATCCTTTTTACACTATTGCAACTACTGTATACACTGTCAACAACACATGAAGCAATAAGCAATATATTTGTAAATCAGATGCTCCAATACAAGAACATTAGCCCTAATCCTGCTTACTATATACTTGTTTAAAATTTGACACACCTCTGAAGCAGTGTGTAGCTTTTGAGCAGGATGTATTAAAGTGAAAATGCAGTAAAAACCCCGCACAGAGCCCTATGGAGCTTCTACCACAATGCAATATGGAGAGGGTACCGCATCCCCCGCAGCCACAGAAGTCCAGCAGCTGCAGTGCATCGTAAAGGATAGCTCTGATCACAGGAGCTAGCCTTCGCAACACTAATTGCATACGTTAATACATATAATCTTACTGTTGGCGCGATGTGTGGTGGGATGTACCGCAACAGGTTGGTACATCCCACTCTTTGTCTTAAGCTGGCCATTCATTAGGACGATCAGCATCTGATATGATTCCTCTTAAGATTTCCCTTCAATCTCCTTGGGAGCCCCTAGCACGCGATATGGAGTTTTATGTGCATACGATGAAGCATACAATCTATGAATCGATTGTTTGCCTCACAAAAAGCACGTGATCACCTGGAAGGAAATGCCATCAAAAATTATGCTGATTGTATAAGATGCATTGTATGTGCATAAAACAAGGTACGATGTGCATACGATTACGACGGATAATATGGGCTGCACATATGATCTGCGGATGCAACATTTGACCCACAGGGCCGCACATCGCATCGTAATCATAACCAAAACACGCACGATGTTCACACAATGCATCATATGACACGTCTAAATCATACATTCGTACGCGATATTGTACTAGTGTATGGCCAGCATTAGTTTACTTGTGCATACAGACTTGCAGTTCCTCCTAATAAATAATCACACTTTACTTCTACATTAAGGCTCAGTCTGATAGCAAAAGCAATATACATTTTTTTGATGGGAAAGATATGCATTGGGCACATGTGTGTTATCCCCTCTCAAGGTCTAATGCAGGGGAAATTACTAGTAAGCACATAGAAACATACTGTAGAATTTGACAGCAGATAAGAACCACTTGGCCCATTTGGTCTGCTATAAACACATATACATACTAGGATTAATATTTGACAGGAGCCAATTAACCTACCAGTATATTTTTGGAATGTGGGAGGAAACCGAAGTACTCAGAAGAAACCCACACAAGTATGGAGAGGATATACAAACTCCACACAGTTAAGTCTGTGGTGGGAATTGAACCCATGACCTCAGTGCTGTGAGGCAGCAATGCTAACTATTACACCATTCACACTGCCCCATAAACCATCCATACTTGAAGTGTGTATTATTTCATATATGTACTTTATTTTACTTGAATGTACAGATGAAGACATGCTAGTCGTGACTAGGCGCGTTCACGTCCCTGTCCGGCCGGGCGCGTGCACCCGTGATGGAGACGTGCCCCATTCACTTGAATGGAGAGTGTCTCCATCTGCGCACCCAGACAGAGACGCTTTGAATGGGAGCGTCTCCCGGCGTGACTAGTCGGACGGAACGCCTAGTCATGCCGGGAGTGCACGCCTGCGATGGAGCCACCTCAGATGAGCGCGGCTCCATCTGTAATGTAATTAGGAATTTTTATTCGTAGAAGCTGATAGTTTTCTTGCTATTGAGCAATAGTGTTAAACAAAGTGCTGATATAAAATGCAGCATTCAGTCATAATATATAGTATTTAGCTCGTGATGACTTCTTTCAGTTCATTTAAAAAATTGTTCACCTCTTTGAATTTGTTCCCTCAGTGTTGCATATTGAGAATTTAATTGACCTGCTTTGTCATTTAAAGGGGTGAAAGACCGCGTCGGACTGGCCCACAGGGGCATAGGGGAAATGTTGCAATTCCATAGTAGAGATACTGTAGGTAGGTTACAATGGCACTTGTGAAACACCAGTACGGGAGCTCTGGTTTATAAATGACCCTTTGTGATTTTACTTTATTACAAGGTAGCAAATGTAAAGATTACATATACTGTATGAAAATAATTTTCCGCATACAGTATGTGATTTGTTTGTCCTTTTCAGAATGTCTTTCTTTGCCAAGCATCCAACTATCTCTTATTACAATATGAGATAAATTCTAGGCATGAAAAAATATTTTGAAAAAAGTTCTTGGGTAAAGCTGTGCCTCTAACGTGCTCCATATGAATAATTTCTTAAGACAAATGATTCAAAGTGGTACGAATGTAACCAATTAGGAACACCTCAACTTAGCTGGACAGTGGCACTGAATAATTTATCAATACACCACAATCAATACTATCTTGCTGTATGCATTGTAGCTAAATATAGAAACCACACAATCACATGCTCTCATTAGTTTGTTGTAGTCAAGTTCTACCAGTTTGACCTAAAGATTTCCAATACTAAATTCCTGGGCTCTCATGGGTTTCTATAGGGTACATGGAAAGATGACCTGAAATTCCTAGACACTGCTTTATCTATCATTATTATTATTATTATTATTATTATTATTATTATTTGTAAGGCACCACAATGTGCAAAGCAGCACCTTATAAAAACAATTTACAGTAAGCTTATCTTACAATGAGGTTTCTGTGGAACAATGCTGTTTCTAGGCTGGCTGCATGCATATAAACATTTTTAAAATGGTAATTTTTATGTGTCTAAGATACTAAACTAGCCTTTGTTTAACACAGAGTACTAAATAATGTTACTGAAGACTACATTTGGGTTTACTCTCTTCTCATGTTTTAGGCTTAAACTTTGGTAAAATACTGTACATTGAGTTTGTAATATTTTACTATAATCTGAAGTACTGTAGGTAAAAATAGAACATCATCAGTATTTGGAATACCTAAACATTTTTGCTCTATAAGAAATAACGTACTTCCTCTATAGATTAAAATAAAGGGCCAGATGTATCATCGCTTGGAAAGTGATAAAATGGAGAGTGAAAAAGTACCAGACAATCAGCTCCTAACTGACATTTTTCAAATACAGCCTGTGACATGGCAGTGAGGACCTGATTGGCTGGTACTTATTCACTCTCCATTTTATCACTTTCCAAGCGATGATGCATCTAGCACATTATGTCAAGACACTACACAATGCTTTACTCAGTATTAATATTTGATCATTAGGAAGAGTGGTGGCATAGCCTGCTAACTTAAAACTTGGCCTACTTGGTTACTTTTTATTGATTGGACTTTAACCATGGTGGATAACAACTTTGAGTATAGAGTCTTCCGGCTTACCTGGGTCATGGCTGGTGGTGGCTGTTCTTGTGCCCGCAAAGCAGCTACTGTCCATCTTACTTGTTGAGTGGCTGAGATAGCATGTGCTGGCACCACGCTCCTATGTATTGGAAGCTGGCTACCTGGTGGATTTTGCCCACACCAGACTACATACTATAGCACTACTGCAGCTGTGCGGGTTCACGCAAATGCCACAGATCAGAAATACATGTATGCAATCTATTTTGTATGTGCACTGTATTGTTATGTTACTGTTACAAAGTGAATAACACTTGTGGCTCTATATACAACTCTACAATTAAGCATAATCATATTTTATGAGGCCTCAATGGCAGTGAAATAGAAACACCCAAATAGTTGACATTACATTTTTCTTAAACCTCATTGCAACGTAACTAAGACCTCTGTTCTTAACCTGCATGTACTGTGATACCTCTGTCAGATTGGCAGAGCCAGGTTGGTAATTTGTACACAGGTGCTTCACGGGTACGGCTTGGCTTGGGACCCCTTTCAGACTTACGGCCTGACCCGGCATATTGCCAGGTTGGTGACATCACCGCCGGCGCTACAGGAGGCGGTGCCTGGAGACTATTATCTCTAAGCGCTGCCTCCTCCTATGCAGAGAAAGGGGTTCCGAGTTGCCATGACTCGGTTTACCCATGCACACTGCATCCTGAGTCGATTACGGGTTCAACTCAGGTTGCGACCTGGTATGAAATGCCGGGACGCTCGACTTGGAATATTCCTTCAGGACCCTTTCAGACTAAGGAAAATCCTGGGTTGATGCACGTTTACATGCAATAACCCAGGAAATGTATGCTAGTCTGAAAGGGGTATAAATAAGATTAAAGATGTTGTCCCACTTCATTACCTTTGTGGAATGCTAAATTATGATATATTTTATTATAAAGCTGTGTATACAGTATTAAGCAGCATTGTACATTGATCATGGGGATCATGGCATGACACAGATTACAAACAAGGACAAGAAACAGAAGATAAAAGAAGCCATGCCAAAATTAAATCTAAAGGTGTGAGCAGCAATTGATACATTTTCGTAGAATTCTAAAGTGTGGGTGGCTCTTGTTATATGGCTGCATTATCAGCCGCCAAAAATAAAGCAGTTCTAGTTGAGTGGCATTGCTCTGCCGTTACCAGTGGTGTAGAATGGGTGGAATGCAGATGGAAGAGATGCTGAAACTGTAGAAATCTTAAAACCGTAAGCTGCTAGTCACTCCAATGACGACCATATGTTGCAGCCACCTCTGATAGCAGTAACCAAACCCATGTTCTTTAATTGGGAATCCCAGATCAGTAAATTGAACAGTAATTCAAAGTATTGGGTGTCTCTCCATCTGTTGAGTGTGGTGATGTCTGTTAGAGTCCAGACATGCTCTCGTTACTTCACATAGACTGTACTGTCTATTTAAAAGCGGTAAATTTAGTTAAAGGAGAATACGCTGGATCTTGTTAATATGGGTAAGTAATATTGAGTATTAATGTTTATCTTTATGAACTTCACCCAAAACTAGCAATTTGATTATCAGTTATTCTTTCACATTGGCTGGTCATTGCAGTGTATTGCATAAGTTTAAGCATAACCCATTGCTGTTCAGCGTAATTCTCATCTCATAGCAGACATTACCAAACATTGCACACTGGTAAACTGGCCCAAGTAAGGGGAACAATGATATGTATTAATTTGTTATAGTCATAAAATAGGACAACAAAGAAGGGAAATAGGAATGCTGTTATGATTTTTTTTTATTGTTTTTAGATAACTATAAATTAGACATAGCAGCTACTATTATTTTGCCATTCATTATATGGATTTTCAAGTCTCCCATCATAAAGTATTGTATGATAAAGTATTGCTAGAGGAACATTCATGTCTCAGCAGATGATGTAAAGTGCTTGTACCCTTGGGCTTCATGTCCTGCTCCCAGCACTGTAGTCACTGAATGACACAAGTCATGAAGAGTTCTAGGCTCTATTCCATTTTATTTCATATTTTGCACAAACATGCAACAGGACATTTAAATGATTTGCTGTAACCTATAGGTGCAGTATTTTGGGGCCTTTAGTTTAATATTTTTATTTACATAAAATAAAAACTGAGAATGTATGATACATTTTTAGTTCAATGAAGAATTTGTTGTTGGAATAACTCCGAAGTTCAAGGAGTAAAAAACTGTCACCTTGATCACTACTCAAGAAAGCTGGAAACCAGAACACCAGATAAAGAACTGTAAAGGGAATAGATGTCACTGACAATGGACTTCAATGTTCAGCCTGGGAATTACTGTACTACGTACTGCTTACTCTGCAGCTGAAGGATGATGCACCATATATTTTTATTTATTTTTAACATTTGCATGTTTATTGTTATAAAATGTCTTAACTTTTTTAATGCATAACAAAAACCACTGACCGTGTTCAAGTAAACTACATAAAACTGACAAAACTCCAATTATACCAATTGCACAAAACAATGAAATATTGATTGCAAGAGGCTTTCTCTAAAATCTAAAAGGATTTTTTTTTTAGCAATGCCATAGCTTCAAATAGGAATAAGGACTTCATTTAACTTTTTCTTCTTGTTTTACTGTTTCAAACTTTGACAGTATTATTTATTCAGTTCTCCATTATGTCAGCAGGCAATGGGTGATAATTTACATGTGTATGTATACAGGCTCGGACTGGCCCACAGGGGTACAGGGGAAACCACCGGTAGGCCCCACTGCCTGGGGGGCCCACCTCCTCTAGGTATCAGGTTACAGACTGTGCCTTGAAAAAGAGTCCTTTGACTCGAAACGCGTTGGCTTTGAGGGGGCTTCTCTGCGGCGGACCTGTCTTTTTGGACTCTGAAGGAAGGTAGGACCTTGTCATAATTTTATAATCACTTTTTTTTTGGAACCCCAAAGTTGGCCTCTTATGGTTCCAAGACGGTTCTCACTTCCATCAGAGCCGGACTCGTACGCTGGGATAAGCCTGTTTTTTATGCTATGTACCTTGAATAAATGTTTTACATTGTACTACTTCTGGAGCGAGGTCTTTTAAAGATACCGTTGTATGAGGATATCGACCGTTCTGCACGTGAGTGTGAGGTACGCCTCTCTCACTATTACAAAATTGGCTATTTACCACTGACTGATAAAGAACCCCATATTTTATGAAAGATACCGTTATGGGCATCTAGACACCTGTCTCTATGTAAGTCAGGTGTGTTTATAGGAATTCTATGTTTGCATTACCAGCATAGAAAGATATCTAGGTACGCCTATATACAGTATCAAGGATATCATATGTTCCTTGAACATACTACACATTGTGTTCTTTTGTTTCACATTTTATATATGATCGAGTATTCCATCATTGGATATTCAACCACCATGGTAACCCCTTTGGAATGATGTCGTTGAAAGAAACCTTTATATGAGGATACCTACTGTCCCTCACGTGAGTGTTAGGTACGCCCTCTTCAACCACCAATTGATAAAGAGCACATCACATCTTTAAAAGATACCTTTATGGGCCTGTCACCACCTGTCTTTGTGTAAGTCAGGTGTGTTCAGATGAGGATACTGTTTCTATATGTTTGGATTGAAAAGATCACCTATTCTCTGACCATTCACATTGCCTAGAGAAGCCTACCAGCTCCTATTGGCAAAAAAATCCTAGACGCTATATCTCTATATTTATTTAGTTTCAAGCGACATTACTACACATTTTATTTTTGTTTTGTTTTTTCAATATGGCTGAGCTCTCCATCATAAATTGGACATAGATTATACCTGACTCTCCGCCGGGAGACAGTACAACTACAGCTAAGTATTTGTTTTAGCACTCTCACATTTACCATCACTGCTTGAGCGATAGCGCCATCTAGTCCACACCACCACTACTCCTTCTGTTTCATTTTTTGGACTATCTGGGATAAGTCCACCGTTGGATCTAGAAGGCAGCAATCGTTTCACTAGAAGCGCCATTAAGGATTTCACCCCTCTTTTTCCAAATGTGCACTTGAATTATATATTATACATATGTTACCTTATACTGCACAGGATTATGATGTATTTTCTACAGTACATTGCTGTCATTAATCTGGCACATTATCATGCATGCACTATCATTAATTACTATATAAATTATCAAGGAGTCCAGACCAGGTACTCTATAATGGTTAGCCAAACCTCTGTGGTGGCTGGCCACACCCCCTTTGGAGGCTGGCCACATCTCTAATCACGGGCCCCTACCACTGCTTACCCCCGGTGGGCCCTTCATGCTCCAGTCCGACACTGTATATGTGTATATATATATATATATATATGTATGTACTGTGTATGTATACATGTGTGTGTGTGTGTGTGTGTGTGTGTGTGTGTGTGTGTGTGTGTGTGTGTGTGTGAATATATATATATATATCTATATATATATTCAGGTTGAGTATCCCTTATCCAAAATTCGAAATCACACATTTTTGGTTCCCATAATGACACATAAATATGTCTATTATATTATATATGTATATGATATATCTATATATACACGTAATATACAGTATATAATATATATATGTCATAATCTCAGTAGGGGACCCAAAAATGTGGGATTTTGGATAAGGGATACTCAACGTGTGTGTGTGTGTGTGTGTGTGTGTGTGTGTGTGTGTGTGTGTGTGTGTGTGTATATATATATATACATACAAAAGAAAACAGTTTTTGCGCAAATATCAGTCCTCTTTACAAGTTTTTACTGTGGAACCACAAGTCCCAGCTTCAGCTGTATAAAAGGAGATCACCCACACTTTCCAATGGATTCCAATGTGTCCCCTTTAAGCACCAAGATTCTTTAAATCGGCAGCTCCACTAGACACCAAGACTCAGAGTTGGTAATGAATTCTGTAATTAAATCAAAGAAAAGGAGCGCTCCATAGTGCGTATCAGTTTTAAAATGGTAATTTTTTACAGCAATCCGACACACATGAAATGATAACAAGTACCGCAAGCGGCGGTATAAACCACGGTAATATTACAAGTGCAAGATCAATACCGGACTTCACCATTTGTAGAAGGTGCTTCTCGGCTGCACAATGATCCTCCTGCTAGGCCACGCCTTGACAAAGGGGTCTCAGGACCCCGAAACGTTGGTTCTGTATGTGACCACTGTTATGTGTATTATTTGAATACACATTTGATTGTTTACACCGACGGAGTGCCGCTGCTTCTTTCCTTTCCTATATATATATATATATATATATATATATATATATATTTGGACAAGATGGACATATCTAGATTCTTAAAGGATGAGGTCGGATGCGAACAGTGTTGAGAGAACATGAAGTATTCTAGGATGAAAGGTGCTACACCATACCCAAAATATAGCACTTTTAACTTCTCATTGTTGTCAAATGCAGAATTTGGGCTGGACAAAAGAAGGGTACAGAACATTTTTCATTGCTAAACTTAGCACTGTAAAGTTACAATGACTGTAATGGCAGAATACTGTACAGGTCCCAATGAAGTAGTATAATATACAGTAAGTGGAAAAACTATTTGTGAGTCCCAGAATGAGGGACAGCTTAGGAGACATTTAGGATAACATCATGAAAAAATGTAGGGATCAGAGAATATAAGGAGAAGAAGAATGTTGAAGACCTTCATAGATATGTTAAGGGTCCTATCCTGATTCATCAGGGTATAGTGAGCCAATATAAAGCTGGTCTAGAGGAGCATACTGTCTATTGAGAGATGCATTGTATAAATGGGTGGTCTTCAGTATGCTGACTGTCGGTATCCCGGCGCACAGTATACCGGTGCAGGAATCCCGACAGCCGGCATACCGACACTTTTTCTCCCTCGTGGGGGTCCACGACCCCCCTGGAGGGAAAATAAAATAGCGTGGCGAGTGCAGCGAGCCCGCAAGGGGCTCATTTGCGCTCGCCACGCTGTCGGTATGCCGGCGGTCGGGCTCCCGGTGCCGGTATGCTGGTCGCCGGGAGCCCGGCCGCCGGCATACCATACTACACCCGTGTAAACAAGACTAGTGTATAAAAAAGACTGAAAAGGAGAACAAGCAAAAAACTACTTATGAGGAAGTTACATTAGACAGAACAGAATGTCAAAGAATGAATTAGCGGTTTTCTAAATCATATGTAAAGTTTAAATGTATGCCTGTCGTATTGTACAAATACAGTAGAAGAGACAGAAGATGAAGATTAAATGCACAAGGGAGGTAACTGAGACTATTATGATACAGGTTGATACATTATACTGTATTGTCTTTGAGGGATTTTTTTTTTTTTTCTAGACTCAGTTTCAAGTTCTCATTAGCTGATGGGAGACGGATAACAGTGGAGCGAAGTTATGCTCTAAAAGATATTAAAGCAACAATCCCGCATAGACTGTACATAAAATATATATATATATATATATATATATATAACACACCATGACAAAGGGGCGTGTGAGCCCCAAAACGTTGGCTATCTTTTAGATGTGAAATACACACTACTTGATATGAGAAATTTCTGAGAGCTGCTGCTGTTTGAACTGGAGTATATATATATATATATATATATATATATACATATATATATATATATATATATATATATAGTAACATAGTATTTGAGGTTGAATAGAGGCAAATTGCCCATCGTGTTCAACCTGTTTTAAGTTGTGATGATTCTACATACTTGCTAAATAATGTTTTATGACTAGTTAGCTACTATAACTCATGTTACCCCCGGATTAACCACGTTGATATTTTAAGTATTATAACCTTGGATAGCTTTTTCATTCAGAAATGTATCCATTCCTTTTTTAAATCCAATTACAGAGTCCGCCATTACCACCTTCCCTGGCAGGGAATTCCACATCCTGATTGCCCTAACAGTGAAGAACCCTTTCCTCCGTTGCGTTCGGAACTTTCTCTCCTCCAGTCACAGCGAGTGCCCACGTGTCCTAAACTGTGTTCTTTTAATAAATAATTCCTCTGATAACTCTTTGTGATGTCCCTTTACATATTTGAAGATATTAATAATATCTCCTCTTAGGCGCCTCTTTTCTAGTGTATACATATTCAGCCTAGTAAGTCTTTTTTTATAGTCCAGTCCTTCTAGGCCTTTAATCAATTTAGTAGCTCACCTTTGAACACTTTAGAGTTCACTGATGTATTTTTTATACAATGGTGCCCAAAACTGAACACAATATTCCAGGTGCGGACGTACCAATGCCTTATACAGCGGCATGATTACATCCGAGTCCCTTGTCTCATATATATATATATATATATATATATATATGTGTGTGTGTATATATATATATATATATATATATATATATACACACACACACATTGCAGAAGACCTGGCACTCACCATCTTTAATAAAAGTAATATGCTACGGTGCCCTTCTAGGGAATATAAGGCCATATGCAGTCTATTAGAAGATGAGGTGGCACTCTGGATTAAACTTTTCGTGTAACATCCTACATATGTTTAGGGCTGGTACCCGTTGTCAGGGATAAATTATGACCAATACAAACAGATATATATATATATACCCACAACACACACACACACATCTATAGAAATTGACACCCCCTGACGAAGTCCCGTGACGAAACACGTTGGGCGTGGCCAGCAGGACATGTGACGTGATACCCAGTGACCGGAGTACCGGAGTGTGAGGTTCGCGTTCAAAGTCCGTGGAGCTGAATGTTACAGCGTCTGTGGGATCTGGGGAGCAGCGGCGGTTACCAGTGTTAGCGGTCCGGAGGCTACACTGGTTTTCTTCATTGCACCAGTTACCCTATATTGAAATGTATGTGAGTGGTTATTTGTTAGTAAAATACGTGTGATTCATTACTCACGATTGCGCCCTCCATTTTTTTCTCTTTTATATATATATATATATATATATATATATATATATATAATGTCCGAGCAGATTGGTACTCCTATTAAATAGATACAGCTTGCCAGGGTGCCAGCCACAGTGGTAAATACAGATGCGCATAAGCGGCACTCCATGGGCAGAAATAAATAGTCACACCAACAGCAATATCTTGTGCAAGATTTTGGAGTCCTTTATATATATATATATACTCCAGTTTAAACAGCAGCGAAAAATATATATATACATCTATATGTGAATGTACCATTTTAAACATACATCTGATACTTACAGTAGCTGTCAATCTACAATTTGTTATCTCTTTTTGACTGAGTCTTGGTCTTGTGCCACTTCAAGAGGTGGAAATGCTAAATGACCACCCTGGGAGCAAAGTACAGTAACAAGTTTACAATATGGAAATTAAAAAAGAAAAATAGGTTTGTCAACATAGTAGATAGTCTATACTCTCTGATTGTAAAGCACTGTGTAACATGCTGGCACTATATAATTAAAAGATAATAATAACCATGTCAAAAGCAAATGAGGAGGCGTTGAGAATTATTGGCTTTAAAAAGGATTACTGGGGACTTCGAGAGCTGTGTCTGTAGAGTACAGTATACAGAGCAGAAGCCAAATTGGAGGGGGTCCAGAAGAGAGTTGGAGGAAAGAAATAGCATTCTTCTTCTATATGGCAGGTGTTTGGAGGAGAGTGTAAGGAAGCATATCGTGTGATAAGGGAAGGAGAGGCAGGGTCAACAGTGTTTTTAAGAACAACATTTGTAGCATACTTGAAAGCATTTGGAAATGTTTCAGATGTGAAATGTGTATCATGTGTGTTAGCGTCACTCATCAGTTAGATGATAGTATTTAAAATATTGATAGCTGAATTGATTGATATTACTGCTGAAATTCAAAGCTCTAAAAACCTAATAACTAGAAAGATAAAAAAGAGCATAGTAAAAAGAGCAGATTTTTTATGTTGCTTTAGTGGTCATTTAAACTGGTTTATTTCTGGCTGACTGGGTTAGGATTGGAACTTGCAGAAATATGTGCAGATTTAAAAAAGAATGAACTTCTCTCTTCCACCTCCCATGAATAAAGTACATAAGAGTTCCCTTTTCTAGGACATGGTTTGAATGGAGGTCAATAATATCCACATATTGCAAACCAAATCACATTAGCATGAGAGGGGAGTAATGATAAATGAATACTGCATAGACAATTATGGTTGCAAATGTTAACATATGCGATCCTGCAAAACATACATCATTTTGTGACTACATGTTTCTATTTTTGTGGCAGCATGTAAACATTTTTTATGGGAAGCGAAGAATTATTATTATTATTATTATTATTATTATTAGTGTCATGGATTAGTTTGAGAACAGTGAGGTAAACTGAGTATACTGTTCATTAATTGGGTCCAACAAAGAAAAGGTGTGGACATGTCCTATGTTTATGGAAGGGCCAAAACCTTCACATATTGTCATTTGATTGGAGAATTGGGTCTGACTGGGGATTTCCTAAATAAATACTAACTCTGTACACTCATGTGCTGAGAGATTACATTCAGATTCCACATATGGGGTGGGCTGATTGGTAGGGCCACAACTTGGTACAGTAGGTGTAGAATATCTTTACCCTTGCAAAAGAGTAATTGGGAATAATGCTGTACTTTTAGTAGGCTGTATTCATTTACTAAGTTTTAGTAGTGCATAAATGACCATTAAATATAACACACAAAAGTGACACATGAAATAACATTTTCAAATGTCTCTTATGATTAATTTAAGACAGGCATTCCCAACCATGGTCCTCAAGGCACACCTAACACTGCAGGTTTTACTGACATCCAGGCTTCAGCACAGATGGTTAAATCAAAATAACTGAGGTACTATTTACGGTAAGTCATCTGTGCTTAAGCATGGATATTGCTAAAACCTGGACTGTTAGTGTGCCTTGAGGACCGAGGTTGGGAATACCTGCTTTAAGACAATCCTATAAAAGTAGGCAGCAAAGATCAATGAGTAAAGTATTGACTGAATTTGGTTGGACCTTAGACTTTAATTAGATGACCATTCAAAATAATACTTAAAATATGAAATCTGTTGATATTTCTAAAGTAAAGACAACAAAACATGGTAAAGGAGTGAGGGCCATATATGACCCAGAGGCGATAGTCATGTGTAGTGGTGAGTCAATCGGTAACTAATTCACTCAGACACTTTGCACACCAGGAGAAGAATTTATGCTTCTGTAAGACATTTCTACAATTGCTGATTTAAATAAACATTTTGATCTGTCCAATCTCACTAACAGTGCTCCAGATCTTTTATTTTCTGTAAACTGCTTTTCAAAGATGCACAAACCCAAGTCTGCTTTTACTTTAGCTGCATTTGTTAATTTTTATAGTTCAACAGGTGCAATGCAAACTATAAATAAGACTTGCAATGCTGCATCTTCATAAATCAACAGCTCTGGTACTTAATCACTGATGTAACAACTAGCAGTCTAAATTTACTAAACTGAGATCACACGTGGAAATAGTAAGGAGCATTATCTGAGAGGTTTTTTTTGTTGTTTTTTTTTTAGTATAACTAAGTCACATTTCAAGTTTGAAGGTTATTTCTCCTGCCACTCAATGATCTGTTGCCATTTCCATGCAGTAGCTGCTATTTTTTTTGTATCATTTTACAATTTGATAATTCCACCCTGAATGGCTACATTGAGTTTCTGCAGAATAGATTACTTTCTCCAAATAGGAGTACTTTTAACATTCATATTTACACATCCATCACTTGAGAATAGTAAATTCAAGCTCTGACCTCCAAACATTCTATTACTATACAATAGGTTGGACTGCGCAAAAGGACCGTGCAAAAGTCTGTATCCGAGCAAAGGCTTGCAGTCTTTTAGGTATCAGATAGGTTTTGTTCTAATCTGGGGATTAACACAAAAGTTTATCCAGTACCACAGCAAGTTTGTATGTGAATAACTTTCAACGCTTTACACTTTGGCCTTTCTAATTCAAATGAACAGTATGTAAGCATTCATCTATTACATGTATGTGATTCAGGGACAAAACTCTTCAGCACACTGTTCATTTTAACAAACTGCATTGGAAAGCATCTGTAAGCCTCAACAGTGAAATATGTCTTTATGCATCACATACTAGTAGCTTTCAACAGAGACCCCCACAACTTTGTTTGAGTTTTGCTGCGCAGGTCTAGGCCTTCTGACTGGATTCCTTGTGTACAGACTGGAAGTCACGGGAGCTAGAAATGGCAGAAACAGACATAATATACAGCATTGAGGAGTATTGGGCAATGGTAATCAGCCACAGGTCAGAAGCATGTGAGCAGCTCTACCAGGGGGCAGACTGAACCAGTAAAGAGGAAGCCGAAGTCGAACACCTGGAGACACAAGAGACAGTAACAAAGGAGTAGGCATTAGAATCAGGAAGCAGGCGAGAAGAGACAGGAACGCTGGAGTACAGGAGTGAACCTAATACTCTAGGAGTGATACACACTGCCAGAGCAGTTTAAATAGGCTGGGCAATAGTGATATTATCGTACTTACATTGTTGTTTTCTTCCCAAGCTGTCCAGTGCACAGTAACAGGTTCCACCAATGCAGGGGATGCTGGTGGAACAAGATACAGTATGAGGGGAAGTAAAGGTGGAGGCAGGGACACACGCTGAAAATTAGGTGCTACACAGCTTGTGCTCCTGTTCCAGAGAAGGAAGAGAATCCATAAGAAGAGGTCTCAAGTCATGGGCCCCCATGCCGCAAACTACTGCTGATTCACTGGCAGACTGCAATCATTGGCACTGCTGTAAGGGTCCCAGTCCTCTTGTTTGCTGGATCACTTACATGTGTGCCTTCTGTACTCCTCTGATGGATGCCATGCCCTCAAGTGCCCTTCCAGGCTGACACTTGAAGCTGAATGCCTTTGCTGTCTAGGGTAGTTACACCTCTACTCAAGCAGCAGATTGCCCCTTTTGGGAGATGTTACTGTCTTTGCAGGAATTGTCAAGCAGCATCATTTGCATGAAGGTGTAGAGGTTTTTGTTTTCGTGTAAAAAAAATTGTGATATACATAAGCAAATGTTCCATGAATATTTGTAATAACAAAGTAATGTTCTTAGAAACTCCCTTGTATCTATTATGTTTATACACAAAGGCCCCCATTACGAGTTGTTCGCTCGTTGCCGAGTTTCGTTATATTGCGATTAGTCGCTTACTGCGCATGCGCAAGGTTCGCAGAGCGCATGCGCTTAGTTATTTTACACAAAAGTTAGGTATTTTACTCACGGCATACCGAGGATTTTTCATCGTTCTGGTGATCGGAGTGTGATTGACAGGAAGTGGGTGTTTCTGGGCGGAAACTGGCCGTTTTATGGGTGTGTGCGGAAAAACGCTGCCATTTCTGGGAAAAACGCGGGAGTGGCTGGAGAAACGGGGGAGTGTCTGGGCGAACGCTGGGTGTGTTTGTGACGTCAAACCAGGAACGAAACTGACTGAACTGATCGCAGTGGCAGAGTAAGTCCCGAGCTACTCAGAAACTGCAAAGAAATTTCTATTCGCAATTATGCGAATCTTTCGTTCGCAATTCTGCAAAGCTAAGATTCACTCCCAGTAGGCGGCGGCTTAGCGTGTGCAATGCTGCTAAAAGCAGCTAGCGAGCGAACAACTCGGAATGAGGGCCAAAGTGACTATTCATTATATTATCCCTTATAAAGGATTTATAGTACCTTTTTGTCCTTGTATGCAAGCACTGTTCAAGTTACATTCTTTAAACTACTAGGAAGCCAAACTTGCATAAATTGTACAGAAAAGGGCTGGGCTAACATGGCATGTTCAATGCAATGTCTTCTTTCACTCAAGCATGGCAGCATGTGTTAACTGAAAGAGGCTTCCATCACCTGTATGCGCCATTGCGCTGTAACATTTTACAATATTGCTATGATTAAATAATATATTGAAGGAAAGTATTCAAGGCCAGCTATTGTTGTTAGGGTTTTTTAGCATCTATTTTTCATACTGCTATGAACATGTTATATACTCACATGTTCATGATTGTTTTCTGTTTATAGAATTTGTGATTCATCAGTCCAATTATTTTTGGTTACATACAACATACATTTCTCTAGTCACCCCACATACCACAGGTGATAAACTAGCAATTTGTTAAAGAAAAATGGGCAACTAATGCACAAACATTTAATCATTCCCATATCTGGCAGGGGAATTGTGCTTAAAAATCTGCTTTGCATTTGCAGCCTTCCTGAAAACAGGACAAGGAAACAAATGAAAATCATTACTGTATACAAATATATGCAAAAGAAAGAACAGGGAAGACTTATTAATATTAGAAAGGCCTGGAAGCCATTTGCATTATAAAAAAAATAAGAAAAACAGTTTAAGAGCCAATCTCATCTTCAAAAACATATTTATTGTTTGTTCTTTACAATGTAAATAGAATACGATCTTGTAAAGTAATTTACCAGAGAAAAATATACATTTATAGGGTTTTTTCCAACTAATTTATATATGTGCTCTCTGTACTCTCCTTCTATAACTATCTTTCCATTTATTGATTTAATACTTTTACACGTATGCTCTCTGTCAAAGGATCACTTATTGTAATCCATGAGGAAACATGTATAATCCAAAATAATTCTTATTGAAATCCAGAGGAAATGTCCTTGATTCGTAGTTCAGGGGATCTGCTATAATCCATAGGACATTTATAATCCAATGAGTAGCCTTAATTATAGCCCATTGGAATCATTTGTAATTCTGGGATCTTCCGACAAGAAAATGTTCTAGCATTTAAAGCACAGGAATGAAGAAAGGGAAAGAAGCAAAAAACACAAATAGAAAGGCTGCTACAAGGCAGATGCACACAGATTAATATAGATTAATATATATATATATATATATATATATATACATAAGAGTATTGAAATATAGACTAGAATGGATTTTATTTTACATACATTTTTTATGTAATTGTTAAAGCATGCAAAGCAAGTTAAGTGCAGCATTAGAACTCCAGTGGGTAATATCACCTGGGCAATAGCTATGATATGGGTGTACAAGTGGCACAGTTTCCCGGAGATGGCACCATTTCTGCCGAATGGCACCTGAATTTTGCTTGCAACCAGTAGCGCTGCTGCAAAGTTATCTCCAGTATCCTAAGTATGCTCTGGGCAGTGCTCTACTGCCTTGTGCTGGCTGCCTCACACCTCGCTGTTCTGGGGCTGGTTTGGCATACTCTATTACACTTCTCTACTGTCCAATCAAATGGGAGATTCAATTAAGCACAAGCTGCTGTTAAAACATTGCTCAATATACGACTGTGCGCATTGTGGGTAATTACAGTAGGAAAATACGCATTCACCTGCACCTTTGCCTGCACCTTTATGAATGAATGTTTGGTCTTTTTAATTATATACTGTCTCATATTCTCCCTAATTCATTCTTTTTCACATTAATGCTACCATCTCTCCCCTTCTTTTTCTTCTAGCACATGATTTTTTTTTTTTTTGCTCATGACTAAAAGAAAAGCAGTGACAGGGAAATATTACAGGAAACTGGGTCACGTTTGATCCATGGTCTAAAAAGGCAGAGGAAGATGAACCTGGATCATTAGTTTCTGTAGGTGAACACAACAGATCATTTATAAAAAGCCAGCAGAGATAATGTTCTGATAGCCTTGCTACATGCTGGAAACAGTAATTGGTGTTGTTTCAGCATGATGGCTACAAAATTAAAAATGTCCATTTGTCAATATACACTCTGAGCACTGAGATTATAATGTGACAGTTTGGCTGCATAACCTTTCTTCAGTCTCCCAAGAAATAAATAGCATGTATTAGCTGTCCTCTTTGCAAATAAGGCCATTAAAACTGTGCAGAAATGTGAGTCAATATTACAGTACAATGTACAGAAAGTAGCTTCATTCATCTGTGCGCATGTGAAATCTCATTTATAACCATTTACAGTTAATGATTATTTACTCATGTATCGTGTAGAATTAACAGCCAGAATATGCTGGTTTAACGTTAACTATCTCTCTAGAGTGTCCTTTTCATATTTAACTGCAAGCAAGGTCCTGAAAATACCTTGGTGTGTAATTGTTGTTGATTTATAAGCCAATTATTATAAAGCATCTACAGTATTTACCCCCAACCAAACTCCCCCCCCCCCCTCCATTTTTTATCACTATCATCTACAGTAGTTTCCAATGGAAAAATATAGGTATCACAGAGTACATTCAAATAATGTATATTTAAACATAATGGCTAGCAATTATTATAGTTTAACTTAGGAGAAAAAGATGGTGCAATGTTGTGTCAGTGTTATTATTATTGTTATTATTATTATCATCATCCTCATCATCATCATTTATATAGCATCACCATTTTACACACCAGGGATGTAACAGCAGTATGCGGCCACCATATTGACAATGACTATATAGACAGTCATAATGTCAACACTGCAAGTTTGAATTGTATCATGTGGACATATGACTTGTCTATGTAATCATAATGGTGACATTGCAAATTGTAGGGTTAGTATTTGGGTTAGGGTTACTTGCTGACATTTCAACATGTCGGCATTATGGCAACGTAGATATGTGTCAAGTCAACATTGTGCATGACCACATAATGAACAGATCCACATTATGTCATCACTGTGGATTGTAGATTGTGACTGTTGACATGATAAATGTTGACAAGTCATATGGAACCCATAACAATGGTTGTGTAACATGGATCTCTACAGGACAACACACTTCAGTGGGGCCATGCACTAATATTCCCTGGTGGGTTTTTTTCCTAAACATGATGCAGACAGGTGCCCGGCTTCCTTAAGCGGCTCAGACACCTTGCTCCTTAGACATCAGGGATGCATTGATGTCTCAATAAGAAATGAGAATAGCCATAAGGTAATTAAAGAATTAAGGGCGAGTGGGAGATAACAGATGAGGTAAACAAGATAGTGAGGGGGCTGAGGGTAGGGGGGAGGGGTCCCAGAGATTTTTTTTCCATGGATTGTTGTTAAACAACCAAACTTCACTTAAATACTATACAAGTGTGTCAACTTGGGGAAGTCTACAGGACTATAATTTGTTATAAAACAAATGGCGTATCAACAGCATCAGTGTGACTCTCCTGCTCATAGTGTATATTGTATGAGAAGACAGGACGTTAGTTAAAAAAAAAATCCTGGGACAGAACACATACAGTATAGAGATCTGGTATTCAGGTGTGTAATTTGCTTTGACAGAAATGCAATAATAATTTAAAGAGTCCATCCTGTCTGCCCTCACTCTGCAGATTTTACAATTGCTGTGTTGCCTAATTTTTTTTTTACTGTACCTGGCCTCATAAGAGCATCTAGCAGTGCACCAACATACCTGAATAACCTTTTCAGGTGCAGAGTTTGGGTTTCATCCTATTTTGTTCTTGACATTTTTCTCTTTTAGTATACACTCTATATAAATAGCAGATGAAAATGTGAATAAATTATATGTTATTTTGGTTTTAACTGTATATATTTTAGTAATTTGGCATTGGATTGTATTATTGTTTACTAGAGACACACTTTAGACCTACCTCCGAATATTCTGGGATGGTCCACAATATTGTGATCAATCTTATTCTAACGATGTTTATTTTAGTCTACTGAATTGCAGATTGCATTATTGCATACTACACCCCATGTTTAGCTTTTTGTTTTTAAATAACAAAATTCTGAAATCTTCATCCATGTTTGAGGCATCAATAGTTTAACTTAATGCAAGTACAGTATTTTACTTTCCAGTATTGTTTTTTCATCACTGGGGGATAATATAATCTGAATAAATGTTGACCAAAATAAGATTTAAAAACAACACTTTCTTAACCATTAAAGAATATTTATAAATGGATATGCATAAAATCCAACAGCCCCATACACGTTCCAGCTTTGTGAGGCAGCTTGAGATTGGAATCTGTGCCTACCGTGTAGAATTTGAACCACATTTTGACAACTTCCTTTGAGGATTAAAGCTGATTTGCAGGGGATGATTAATGACATGACAAACTAAACTGTTCCCTGTTTTGCATTGCACTGGTAGAGCTATATTGGGCACAGTGCTAAAAAGGAGGCCGGATGCTATGCAACAAGAATAGCTAACACATATAGGGAATGTGGATCAATCTCAATCATTACAATGATGGAATCTTAGCTCATTCCAACACCTGCGTTAATTACCAGTAACTCTGCAAAAGAGCCAGATTCTTTCAGTGCAAATGTGATCTGTTTTACAGGTGGAAGTCATTTATCACCATTGTGATAACCAAGGACAAACAAAGATAACCCACTATCTTTGTTTACAGCGGTTATATTAATCTGAGTAAAATATTCTGTACATTCCCTGATTGTACGCTTTCCTACAGTTTTTCTCGCATACATTTCAATGTCCCAGATTCCCGATGTTACACTAACTTTTCCCACATTTTAAATAACAAAACTGACCCAAATTAACTATGGCATTACAGTACTGGAATGTAATGGTATTAAATTGAAAGTAGCGAGCAGGTCATCTCGATAGCACACAGTATTTTTTATTAATATGTTCCAAAATGATAAAGTGCCATGGAATATGTTAGCGCTATATAAATAAATGTACTGATAATACTGTTCATATTTATTAAAATACTGTGATTAATATTGCAACACATACAAAGTAATGGACAGGGCTGGATGTACCTGTGTAGATTAATTAACTTAAACTAGTTTTTTTTTTTTCTGACATTAACATTTTATTTTATTTTATTTTATTTACATGGAGAGTCAGTTTTAAAGGTTGGAGAATGTATTGCTTTGTGAGTTTTTTTCCATAGATTTTTTTCTGTGGCTTTTTTTAGACCTTTTATAGTCTAAAATGTTGAACAGAATAAAATCTCAAAACAATTTCCATGTTACCACATTGTATATTTTCATTAAGCTCACTCCAGCTTGGTTCCTAATAGCGATTGTAAATAAAGGGTGGAATTTTCCCTGGGTGAGACCCTCACCACAGCGATCTATTATTGGAAAATTAATATATATATATATATAGGCATATGTTTGGTGCGGCACTCCAGGCGACAAAAGAACTCAGAGTCAATGCATAGTTGAAGAACAACGTTTCAATGCCTTTATTTGGGCATTTTCATCAGGTCAACATGTAAAATAAACTGACTTACCTATATACCAAGTGCAATCACCCAGGTGTGGAGTAGCGTCCGGACGCCGGGACACCCGCCCGCTCCGTACGCGCATCTTGCTGACGTCAGCGTATACCGCGTCAACGACCAGTGCCCGTCACCATGACAACCTTAGTAACAATGAGCCTGCTTAACACAGCGGCAGCTCCATAGTACATCAAACAAAGACATCACAGGGTATTATACCTAGCGCTTAATAATAAAACATGATTCGGTGCAAATTAACATCAATGCTTACACCATACAGTACAACATAATGAATCCTGGATCTATGCATGGGTCCATAAATATTCCAAAAGATATATATCCTAATATAGAACCATACAATAATACCGATCATATGGTGAGAATATAAAGGACCACTAAGGAAAAAATTTATAACTCAATATGAAGCATGGACAGGCAGACCTACATTAGAGGGTCAGATAATTAAATAAAGCAGTTGAGGCCCAATTGCTCGTTAAGGCCTCTTGGATACATAGTACCAAGTCGATGGATCCAGCGTGTCTCCAACTGCCGCAATTTCAGGCCACGGTCCCCACCTCTAAGCGGTGCCGGGACATGATCAATCATCCTGTATCGAACAGATACTAGTGGATGACGTGCCTGAGAAAAATGCCTGGCCACCGGTTGGTCACTAGACCCCTTAGCAATAGCCATTTTTATAGCTGACCTGTGGGCTGCCATACGTTCCTTGAACATACGTTCAGTTTTGCCCACGTATGATAGCCCACAGGGGCACATAAGTTGGTACACAACATACCTCGAATTGCATGTTAAAGTGTGATTAATATACATGGTGCGCCCTGATAAGGGATGCTGAAAAGTATTGCCACCGACAAGAAATTGACACGTGGTGCACGTACATCTAATGCATCCCCTGGGGATAGCACCAGAGGATACCACTGAATTGGAGGTAATGTCGGTTTTCACCAAGAAAATCGGTGAAAACCGACATTACCTCCAATTCAGTGGTATCCTCTGGTGCTATCCCCAGGGGATGCATTAGATGTACGTGCACCACGTGTCAATTTCTTGTCGGTGGCAATACTTTTCAGCATCCCTTATCAGGGCGCACCATGTATATTAATCACACTTTAACATGCAATTCGAGGTATGTTGTGTACCAACTTATGTGCCCCTGTGGGCTGTCATACGTGGGCAAAACTGAACGTATGTTCAAGGAACGTATGGCAGCCCACAGGTCAGCTATAAAAATGGCTATTGCTAAGGGGTCTAGTGACCAACCGGTGGCCAGGCATTTTTCTCAGGCACGTCATCCACTAGTATCTGTTCGATACAGGATGATTGATCATGTCCCGGCACCGCTTAGAGGTGGGGACCGTGGCCTGAAATTGCGGCAGTTGGAGACACGCTGGATCCATCGACTTGGTACTATGTATCCAAGAGGCCTTAACGAGCAATTGGGCCTCAACTGCTTTATTTAATTATCTGACCCTCTAATGTAGGTCTGCCTGTCCATGCTTCATATTGAGTTATAAATTTTTTCCTTAGTGGTCCTTTATATTCTCAGCATATGATCGGTATTATTGTATGGTTCTATATTAGGATATATATCTTTTGGAATATTTATGGACTCATGCATAGATCCAGGATTCATTATGTTGTACTGTATGGTGTAAGCATTGATGTTAATTTGCACCGAATCATGTTTTATTATTAAGCGCTAGGTATAATACCCTGTGATGTCTTTGTTTGATGTACTATGGAGCTGCCGCTGCGTTAAGCAGGCTCATTGTTACTAAGGTTGTCATGGTGACGGGCACTGGTCGTTGACGCGGTATACGCTGACGTCAGCAAGATGCGCGTACGGAGCGGGCGGGTGTCCCGGCGTCCGGACGCTACTCCACACCTGGGTGATTGCACTTGGTATATAGGTAAGTCAGTTTATTTTACATGTTGACCTGATGAAAATGCCCAAATAAAGGCATTGAAACGTTGTTCTTCAACTATGCATTGACTCTGAGTTCTTTTGTCGCCTGGAGTGCCGCACCAAACATATGCCTATTTGAATCCATGTGAGGGCACCCGGCGCAGCATTGTTACTAATGGGAGAGACGGACCTTCTGTTGGCTATATATATATATATATATATATATATATAAAACAAAATTTTCATTTTAGTAAAAAAAAAAAAATATATATATATATATATATATATATATATCTGTGTGTATTAACGCATGTGGAATAAACTGCAAATGGTGTCCATCATGCTTTTAATTATTCTTTGTTAATTTATACAAATAGATACTGTATAGAAGCATCTGGGCTGAATTGTCATTGTACTGCCTACGGGCCTTTTATATCCTTAGACTGACCTCCTTACAGCTTCATATACTCATGTTTCTTATACCACTTTCAGATATAAATCCTGGCTTTAACCCAGCTTGGACCCAGGGCAATGAGCAAGATTTTCTGTACTTCCTCCCGTTCACACATAGGTGACGACCTGGGTTATTCCCGGATCATCACCCTTCACACCAGACCCTGGTCTTCCAGTGACCTGGGCCTTTCTGCTTACATTATGGGTATGGAGATGGTATCAATTAATTTATTTTAGACAAGACCCAGGTCTTACCTGTCACACACAAGCCGGGGTACTGACCTGGACTGCAAGTACTGGGAATAACCTTGGTCAGTTGCAGGGTCATGAACACAGGACTGTCAACCAGGGTCAGACCTTTCAGCCATAAGCAAGACATGGGTCGATGCGTGTACACTGGGAAAAACCTTTGTTTTTGGCTTATGTCTGAAATGTGTATTACTAGTAGGACAGTATAAGTTGTGCTAATATAGCCCTGTCCCAGAGCAGTATGCAGCATCACTATATGTATTCCATCATCGTTAGACTGTGTGCATTTACTGAACATTTTTCCCAATTTAAGTAAAGGCCATATAATACAGTAGTTTACAGTTTCAGTTAATTAGTCTAAGTCAGTCTTACTTCCTCCTTCATACTTTACTGTTTTGGTGTGCACCATAAAAAAGACAAAAGGAAATCTGCATCTCCAAATTCTGCATTTCTTATGGATCTACTGTACCTTGCCTTAATTTAATCTAGCCCTTTTACATAGCAACAGTGTGTAACAATTTACACAATTTGCCATCTAAGATACCTTTTTTTCCACTACAGTCTTCCATTTCCATAGATTTTGCTGGGTTAATTTGTAGCAATATAAATCTTTGCACTTTTTCTGCATTCTGAATAGGAATGAGTTTACAGCCCCACACTGCGTGTTTGATTTGAAGAACTCTCACTTGAACCAAGCCAGTTAATTGCTAAAGTAGAAAGCTTAGCGACATCATAAGGCTAAAGACTCATTAGGCTCATGTATAGGTAACTGCTAATGTTAGTATATTAATACAAGAGCATCCCTCTTGTCACCTGTCATTCATTTACTACTTCAATTACTTAAAATCCTACCATACACCGATGGCCTCCATAAGTTGCTGTAGGTACAGCAGGTAGGTGGCATCTGTTGCTGCAGTTTCTGGTGTTACACCCTGTATAACCAGTGAGAACTACAGTATTTGTGGTACTCAGAGAAATTACAGCTTCTGCAATAAATGTATTTATTTATTGATATTTTTGGATTTTATTTTGAAAAATTAAATGCTGTTACTAGGGAAGATTGAATAGTTTTTTTTTGTTTTGTTTTTGGGTGGGGAGGGGGTGTCAGCTCAAAAAAGCCTTGTGGGTAACTTAATTTGTCTCTTATGGGGCGTACTAAAAGAATATTACTTTAGAACAGATGTAAAGTGTTGATTTGGTCTTTGGTACACATGGCGATTTTCTCTCTTCGGTTCACCCTTCAACTGTTTACCCCTCCCCTTAGTATGTGAGTTCCCACAGGCAGAACCCACATTTACTCCTGTTAGCATTATGCCCCCCATGCTTCTTGCATTTCTTCTGCAAAGCCCATTCAGTGAGTTTCTTTTTCTTTTTTTTTTTATTCTTTATTTTGTATGGTCAGGTAAGGTAGAAACAGTACAAATAGGAGTAGCAAACGGGCAAACAGAGCCCAAAAGCATAACAATGACGACCATAGTAATTTTAAAGAGTAACATAGACCAAAAACCAGAATGAAATCAGTATCGAATGAATATAGTGGTGGGGGGGGGAGGTGAAGAAGAATGGTGGGGGTGGGAGTGAAACCGTGATACAATCTTACAACAACAAGTATATATCGCATTATGATATGTAGGATACGAGGGGGGGGAGAGAAGCATAAGAGCATAAAGAGGCCAGGCAAAGGATGGAGAGTGAGAGCTAGAAGAAGGGGTGGACATCAGTCGTCGCCCACGGGCCCGCGGGAAAACTTAACAATGCAAAGGAGGAAGAGACGATCTACTTTCTGCAAGGAGCCAAGGAGCCAAAACCTGGTCAAAAGTATATCCTCGGTCATGGAGGTAGTAGGTGATCCTCTCCATTGCTGCAATGTGCCAGATTTTGGCTTTGAGGGCAGCGAGAGGAGGGGGAGAGGGTTTTTTCCAATTAAGACCTATCAGTGATTTTGCCGCTATTAAGATGTGGGTCGCTAGTTTTTTTTGAAAATTTATCAAGGGCTGGGGGGGGATAACAAAGTAAAAAGACCCAAGGGTCTTTCAGCAGAGGGGTCTCGAGGAGGGAGTTCAAGAGAGCATGAACTAAGTGCCAAAAGGGGGTTATTATCGGACAGGTCCACCATATGTGGAGCATAGTACCTCTACAGCCACAACCTCTCCAGCAATTAGGAGAAGTAGATGGGTAGATCTTATTGAGTCTGTCAGGAGTATAATACCAGCGATAATAAACCTTGTATGAAGTCTCTTTAATATTGGTTGCAATTGAGCTCCTCGCAATCCCCAGTCTCATGTCGTCCCAGTCCTCGGCTGTTGGGGGAGGTCCAAGATCTCGTTCCCAGGCAGTTTCATGGGGTCTGCAAGGGGGAAGGGTGGCGTCTAGTAGGAGGGCATAGAGCTGGGAGATTAATCCTTTGGAAAGGGGGGAGTTTTTACATAACGTTTCAAAGGGGGTAAGAGGACGAAGTACCGTGAGCGGGGGCAGAGAGCATAAAAAGTGGCGAATTTGTAGGAATTCAAAAGGGTTAAAGGTTTGTGAGGGGTTCTTCTGCTGGAGATCAGTCAGGGATAGCCATTGGCCCCGATTGGCAAAATCAGCTGGGAATTTAAACCCCAGTTGAGTCCATGTACGGAATCTCGTAACCGAGGATCCCGGAGGAAATAGAGGGTTCTGCCAAATAGGGGTCAGGGGGGAGGGGAGGGTAGCAAAATTCAGCTTCACGGGACAACCGTCCCAGATTTTAAGATTAAATTTGATGGTAGGAAGTAATTTGGATGTAAGGGGTCGGGATGTGGAAGGTAGGATCTGGGGGTCAGATCTGGGAGGGAAATGTAAGCCGATTCAATATCAAGCCAGGAAACTGATCCAGGGGGAGCATAGGAGGCTATAATATGGTAGAGATGAGAGGCGAGATAGTAGAGTTTAATTTCAGGAAGACCCCTGCCACCAGCAGAGACTGGTCTTTTCAAGGTGTTTGCAGCAATACGCGGGGGCCTGTGGTTCCAAATAAAACGGATAAGGGCTTTTTGAATATTGCGAAGGAAGGAGGCAGGGACGGCAACAGGGAGAGTCTGAAAGAGATAAAGCCATTTGGGGACTATATTCATTTTGACGGCGATAATCCTGCCCAGCCATGAAATAATACTATTCCAAGATGAGAGGTCAGACTACATCTTGGAAAACAGAGGTGGGAAGTTTTCACGGAAGAGAGAGTCATAATGGGAAGTGAGATATATCCCCAGATATTTGATCCTTTTGGTTTGCCATTTGAAGGTAAAATTTGTCCTGAGGGAGTCGGCTTCTCGGGGGGGAACATGGAGCAGCATGGCCTCTGGCTTGGAGTAATTAATCTTATAGCCCGACACCACAGCATAAGATCGGAGGACCGAGAATAAGTTCGGGAGGGATATTGCAGGTTGCGTCAGGGAGAGGAGAATGTCATCCGCGAAAAGAGAGATTTTGGAGTCAGTATGGCCCACTTGAACGCCATGTATATCAGGATGGGATCTAATTTGAGAGGCAAGCGGTTCAATTATAAGGGCAAAAATCAACGGAGATAGAGGACATCCTTGCCGTGTGCCGTTAGATATATGGACCGGGGCAGATGGGACGCCATTAATCAATACTGTAGCGGAGGGGGTCGAGTATAGTGCCAGGAGGCCAGTGAGGAAGTCACCAGACAAGCCATAGGCTGCGAGAGCAGATTTGAGGAAACTCCAGGAGATCCTATCAAAAGCTTTTTCAGCATCTAAAGAGAGGACAATAGTAGGGGATCCCCTGGAGTTTGAGATATGAATAAGATCGACAGCACGTCTGGTATTGTCCCTCGCTTGGCGACCCGGAATAAACCCCACTTGGTCATAATGGATCAGGGATGTGAGATACGGGTTCAAACGGTTTGCCAGAATTTTAGCAAATATCTTCAGATCTAGGTTCAGGAGGGAAATAGGACGGTAGCTAGCACAGTGAAGTGGATCTTTACCTTCATTAGGGATCACCACAATCCTGGCTTCCAGCATCTCAGAGGGAAAAGGGTCGCCATGGAGTACCTGATTGAAAAGGGACTGGAGGTGGGGGACGAGGAGGGTAGAGAACTTTTTGTAGTACAAGGCTGTAAAGCCATCTGGACCAGGAGATTTGCCCGATTTTTGAATCATTATAGTCTGAGCAATTTCCTCCGCAGAGATCTCAGTGTTAAGATGTACCAAAGCGTCGTGGGATATTTTGGGAAGCTTGGCTTCGGAAAGGAAGCCAGAGATCAAGTCGGCGTGGGTCGGAGAGGAGGAGGGGAGTGAAGGAGAGGGGAGGTTATACAGGTCAGTATAGTAAGCTTGAAAAGCCGCTCTAATGGCAACAGGGTCATGAGTCAGATGGTTGTGGGGGTCTCTAATCGATATGATATTGTTTCGTGCCCTAGAAGATCGCAGTCGTGAAGCGAGGATCCTCTCTGCCTTGTCCCCCTTCTCATAGAACGTTTGGCGAAGCCATTTAAGACATGTAGCCACTTGCCTAGAAAGAAGGAGGTCAAGTTCCGCCTTGACTGTACGAAGTTCAGATAAAATAGTCGGGTCAGGAGATGCTTTATGCTGGGATTCTAGGTCATGGAGTTTAAGGGAAAGTGCGTTAATCTGGGTGAGGGATTGTTTTTTATTCTTGGAAGCCATGCTGATCAGATGCCCCCGCAAAACCGCTTTATGGGCCAACCAAAGAGTAGATCTAGAAACATCTGGGGAGTCGTTGAGGGCAAAATAATCGGAGAGCTGGTCGCGAAGATGGGACAGGGCTTCAGGGTTGTGAAGTAGAGAATTGTTAAGGCGCCAAGTCATTGGACGAGGGCGAGAGAGTAATCCTGAAATATCACAGGAGATAGGAGCATGATTAGACCAAATAAGTGGGTGGATATGGGCAGATTGAAGATTCAGAGCAAATTCATAACTGAGCAGGATCACATCGATGCGGGAGTATGAATTGTGGGGTGAAGAATAAAACGTATAGTCCCGAGCAGATGGATCTTTCATCCTCCAGGAATCGTAGAGGAGTTGGGACTTCATGAGACGGAGGAGATACCTAAAGTTGAGGGAGTCCGAGGATGGGGCTGAGGGTACAGAGGCCAAGCGGTCCAGTGTGGAGTTTAGAACAGAGTTAAAATCCCCCGAGAGAATGAGTTCTCCTTGTCGAAATCTGGTTATGAGTTATGAATTGATCTTGACGTTGATTTGGGGCATATATGTTAACCAACGTACATAGCTTATTATTTAGTTTCCCCACCAATATAAGAAAGCGGCCCTCTTTATCAGTATGAGACTCAATAAGTTCAAAAGTGAGGTGACGAGCAATCATAATTGCGACCCCTCGTTTTTTGGCACCATGGTCGCACGCATGGAAGGAGTTAGGGTATAGCTTACATCGTAGTTCAGGATGGGAGTTGTGCAAGAAATGAGTCTCCTGGAGGAAAACCAGGTCACCTTTGTGGAGCTTAAGATAGGCAAAAAGTTTCCCTCTTTTTTGGGGGCTATTGAGCCCCTTTACATTAAAAGAAAGAACCCGCAGACCCATGGGCATTTAACCAAGAGACAGGCAGCGTAGAAAAAGTGGTGGACCGTAGAGATGGCGTGGAGGAATGGAAAGATGCATGGAGGAAACAGAAAACAAGAGATATCATGACGGGAAGGAGGGAGAAGGTATAGAAAGAAGGAGATCGGAAGGGAGGGAGGGACAGTTGGTCATCCGGCACTCGAGGCCAGGACCATTGGCGCCGACAAAAGGAAGGGATACTAGATGTCTGGAGAACATCTAGGTCAGCTAAAGGGCAAAAAGCCCCAAGGGGGCGTGGCAAGGCATCTGAGTGGTGCATCTCAATGGGAATAATGGGAGGGAACATACAAACAAACAATCAATCCCCTCTTGGGGAACCTGAGGGATAAGCAAGAAGTAGAGGCAAGACTGAAAAGCAGGTGGAGCAAGAACAGGAAAAAAGCAGGGAGGGAGTGAAAAAGCAGGGTATCACATTACAATAAATGCTGTCAACATAGTTATTTGAGCAAAATTAAAGGTTATCAAGGTTAAAACATAAGAGTTCTGAACACAACTTCAAACGGCTCCCTGAAGAGGGAGCAAGGCCATTATAGACCATCATAACTGGTGAAATCAGGTAACAAAAGAAGAGGTCTGGTGACAAGTCAGGTCACCGGAGGTGGAGTTGAAAAGGTCGCTGTTGTCGGGACTCTAGACCATTCCGAACGGGGAGGTAAAGGTAGCATCCTCTGCTTTGGAGTGATTGGGGGTATGGAGGAAGAGTCTCCATCAGTGGGGATGCCTACTTTGGACAGTAGGGATTGAGCCTCAGACAGGTTTCTGGCCGTCAGCAATTTCCCTTGATGCCAGACCAGGATACGGAATGGGAAGCCCCAACGGTATTTGATATTGTGCTGAGAAAGTCTCGAAGTGACAGGTTTAAAGTCCCTACGTTTAGCTAAGGTGATCGGGGAGAGGTCTCGAAAGATCTGCAAGGGGGCATTCTCGAAGGTAACAGAACGCAGTCGGCGAACCTCCTTCATAATGGCCTCTTTCGCAGTAAAGTAATGCATTCTGAGAATAACGTCCCTGGGTCGGGAGGAATCCTGTGAGCGAGGACGAAGAGCACAGTGAGCACGGTCTAGAAGAAGGTGATCTTCAGGGGTGTCAGGGGAGAGCTGGGTAAAGAGGCGTTTAAGGTATAGGTCGAGATGGGAGGACTCTACATCCTCTGGGACACCCCGAATCCTCAAGTTGTTTCTTCTTGCCCTATTGTCCTGGTCCTCATGATCCTCCTGCAGTTAAGAAATATCTTGGCGCATCTGCTGGAAGTCGGTCTCGACGGATTGTTGGAACGTCACCACCTCCTCAACTCGCCTCTCAAGTTGGTCAGTTCTGGAACCGATCTCTGCAATGTCGGACTTCAGTGGCGTGGAGGGCTTGGACAGAAGTTTTAACATCTCTTACTTCCTTGAGAAGGGAGAGAAAGTCTCACCGTGTAATGGGCGCAAGATCGTCAGCCTCAGATTCGGAGTCGGAGAGTCCATGGGAATGGTCGGGATTGTGAGGTATCGATTTGACAGGGGCGCCTTTTTTAGTGAGGAAGGGCGTGAGGTCAGCTCCCTGAGACTTTTTACCTCCTTTAGGCATCTTGCGAGGGCGTAGGAGACGAGGATAATTGAGAAAGAAGTAGGTAGCTGGGTTGCTCCAGTAGCTCGGCTCAGGGCTAAGAGGGGAGAGAGACAGGACGTTTAGGGGTGAGACATTGGGAGTCAATAAAGAGCACCAGGTGAGTCACGTAGCAGTTTAGGGAAGAAAACTGTGGTTCTGTAGGGGCCCTGCGTGGCTCAGAGATACAGGCAGGGTCAAGCAGATAGGTGGAAATATAAAAAATAAAAATAAAAATATAAATCCTGGTGTCAATGGAGCCTTTCACCACAGGGGGGAGCCAAACAGTCAGAGATGAATCCTGCAGTGTACAGAACCCAACTTCCCCTTCAGGGAGGAAAAAAAGAAAAAAAAAAGTATATATATATTTATATAAATGGGCCACCTGTGTGGGTACTCACCCCCCTCCTGGGGCAATGCAGGGGTCACAGAAGGCAGGGGGAGTCTGGTCACGGTCCAGCCAGTGACCAGGGCTCCTATAGCTCTGCTCAGGTAGGGGGGAGATCCGGCATGGGAGCCGCCACACAGGGCACCCGGACGGCCATACTCCTCGGGCACTGCTGTGCAGGTAAGCCCCCGGGGGAAGTTGCAGCGGGGGCAGAGAGGACGGCAGCGCCAGGAGCGAGTGGAGGATGAAGCCGCACGGGCGCCCGGAGGTCCGCGGCGGGCGGCGGAGAGATGAGCGCAGCCCCGGAGCCTGAGTGTCCGGAGGTCCTCTCTCGTCTTCCTCCCCGGGTCCCGGCCAGTAGTGGAGGCAATCAGGCGGCAGTAAGGAGCGGCGGGTCCGGCGCTGACAGGGAGCGCAGCAGGGGACACAGCAGCAGGATGTCATGGGCGGCTCCATCTCGCCGCCCATCAGGTCCCCAAAATCGAGGTCCCGGCTCAGTGGACGTGGGTAGGCCACAACCCGCGGAGTCGGCCTAAGCCATCTCCCGATTCTGCGGCGCTTACCCACAGGGGTGAGGGTGGTTGATTTAGGAGTGGGGTACTGATGGGGTGGGGGGAGGGCCGCGTTTAAGGTGACCAGGAGGGTTTTTGTGAAGGCAGCAGGCCGGAGCTCATATTGAAAGCAGCCACCTCAGTTGGCAGCCAAGCCACGCCCCCTCTCAGTGAGTTTCATACTGTATACTTGCCCATATGTTGGGTGAGCATACTGTATTATTTATCATCGAGTTCCAAACTGCATTCCCCTCCCTGCGATGTACCACTGCTTGTGCTACCATTGCCCCATGTTCTCATCTTACCTAGTTTGATTTATTGGAGTGGGTTGATATGTCAATTATGTATTGCACTTAACACTGAAGCTATGTACTATATGCATATGTGTGTGTGTGTGTGTGTGTGTGTGTGTGTATACAGTGCACAGTATGTGCATCTATACACACACACACACACACACACACATATATATACATATAACATCTTTAACATAATTCAATTTTTGATGGCTAGGCATATGCTAATGTAAGTAAGCTTATTATTTGAAGCATGAAGCTGCTTGTCAATGAAGCTTCATTAACACTGTTATCACTGCCTGACATTTATCTTATAATTTTCTGGAACTGGCTGTCACATCTCCATGGCAACTCAAATTGCAATGGAAACAAGTAAGATAATAAAGGCATCCTATGAGATTGACAGCTCCTAAGCCTGACATTTGCATCACAAGATGAGTTAGTGTCCTTAGTGTTTATAACGACTACATTTCCTACAAAACATAATGGCAAAATCTGATTCAGTATGGATTGTAAATGTAAAGATTTGTATATAGTATATTTACTTAATATTAAGGTCAGTGGCTTATGATTATTTATATAGTTTGTAAATGAGTCAGCGGCTGATATTTACAGATTTTATGGGGTGTTAGTTTTCTATAATTTGAAGACACATAGATGAACTTTAGTACAAAAAATGTTTACCATGGTCCTTATCCTGGCTTTCTGCTCATCATTCATTTATACAGTAGAACTCCTTACACACACACACACACACACACACACACACACACACACACACACACACACACATATATATCTTCTGAAAATAATACCACGCTACTGAAATGAATATTTAATGCTATTAAATGAAAATTGCCATTACTGTAACTATTATGAGTACATTGTCCGGCCTGAATATAGTATATAGTAGTACTGGGTTGACATGCCCATAGCAGGAGAGAGAGTTCAGAACAGTCAACCACGCTTTCTATTTTAATACATCGCCACCCTTGCTAAAAACAATCTTGTAAACAAAAGGATCTTCCATTTCATTTGTTGACAGTACTTTAGCATAGTCATTTTACAGTAATGATAAATAGCCAGTATAGTGTAAAGTTGTATTTCGTTTTATGAAGCCATCAGTTGATGGAGCACGTTTGGAAGGGACACTGTTAATGCCTGCAAGACATATGAAAAATCAGACACATTAGCCAAAGGTGACAATTGTCATCAATTGCCTCGTCTGGATGCATTCTGTTCCTCTTTTCAAAGAGTTGTTTGTGATGAACTTTCACAATAAGCAGAATGTGCAGCTTACAAGAAAGAAACTGCTTTCAAATCTCAGTTAATGGAATTCTGAAAAGATTTTTTTTTCGTACAGTGCGCTTGTCAATAAAAACATCTACTTGTGCTTGAGTCTATGTACAGAAAGGACAAGTGCAAATTCAACTAGTTTATTTTGCTCAGTACCAAAAATATATTTTTTATTTGTTGTCTATCCCATATATAAAATTTCAGTTAAAAATGCATTATGGTTTGGTGGGTAATACACAGACTGCCAGCTGCTGTTAAACTACACAACCCAACACATCCTGTCTCAGTTTATGCATGCCCTTATAGTGAAACTGTGGCAGGACAAGCTGGGATGTGTAGTCCCACAGCAACTGGAGGGCTGCTTATTGCCAACCCTTTACACACTGAGGTATTGGCTTGGAACACAAACACTCTGCTCTCAAACATATGTTTCAGGGCTAGGTTACATGGATGATTGTGTAATATGATGTAAGGCACATCCCCACCTATAATGTAATGTCCTGCCAATGATGGTGAGTAAGCTTACATGAATTGCAGGACCCTTGAGTCTATATGAAAATGGGTGACTAGGCACAGGTTCAGCATACACTCAAACAGTTCAATAACTGGCATGACTTCACTGTGCCATGGAAAATCTTAAGAACCGTAATTTAAAAGAGTGTTTATTGAAATAGACTGTCCTGCTGTCCCACCCGTGGGCGACAGGGGGGGGGGGTTAGCATAGTTGGGTGTCCCGCTCCTGAAGGCTCATATGTTGGGAGGTATGATACATTTATGAACACATTTTCTATTACGTTATGTAAACTCACACAAGTTTCGTAGTCATTTCCTGAGTCAATAAAATATTATTATTTTTTATTATAAATGAATAAGTGATTGGAAATAACTTACCTCATCAATTTGATTTGAGTATTTACAGCTAAACAATCAAGATATATTATTTGTAATACTATACACTGTTAATGTGGCTGACAGGGATGTAGAAAAGATATATAAGAACACATATATTGTTGAATGTAACTTCTCATCTTCATCTCAAGTATTAGGATTTTGCTTTCATGAACCCAACCAAAGTTACATGAAACAAAACCTGGATTGTGTCCAAAAACTGAATTAATCCAAAATTAATTTGATTTTGAAAGCCTCCATCTGGCTGTGTTTGGGCAAGGCAGATATATAAATAAGCTATTTTACATACTCTCTATTCTACCATTTGCTAATACCTTTATAAGGACATGTGATTCTTGTTTATTCTGATAGATAATTGCTTGATATAACACAATTAACTGAGATTGCATGATATATTATGACAACATAAATCTCATTTGAAAGTGGGTATATTTTGAGAATTGTATATGTCAAGCATTTGCAGTGGTGTCAGAAGGCGGGTCCGGGGGATGCGGCCCGCACCCAGGTGTCACCCACGGAAGGGGTGACACCAAGTACTGGCTCTTCTGCAGTGACAGGAGCCGAGTGCTGCAGTGTGATAATCCTCTGCAGCACTCGGCTCCTGTCACAGAAAAGGAGCCGGCACTGCATGCTGCCTAGTCTCCGGGGGCAGCCAGCATTTCCAAGGAAGCTGGATACACCCCCTGGAGTGAAGAAGAGGAGACCCGCGAGGCCATGCTCGTTTAAATTGGGCCACGTCCCCTTTTCGGCCGGCCACGGCTCCAGCGTGGTGAGTGTGGGAAGAGGGGGAGAGTGTAGTAATGCAGAGTGTGCACCGGGTGTACCCACACCTGGTGACGCCTCTGAGCATTCGCCTTAAGTTTTATTGCAGAGTATAGCCAATTATATTAGCAATGATTAGTATATCAGTTTTTCAGCGCTCTGTTTCGTTTCCGTTGGTTTCCTCTTGATACTTCTGCTCCACACGTAATTCAAAAAGTACACTCCTAGAATGTCCGTGAGAGTCGTTATTTTTGTTGAGGTCTTGTGACAACAGCACCCTGAGCTTCTTCTCCAAGATCTCTTTTAACTATGTCAAGATTATCATGGTAGCCTAGTTGGCATCTAAATCACTGGCATATCTATAATGGGTGCAGGGTTTAAGTCAAGAGGAACCCACACCACACACCCATCACCTATTGAATATACTTACTTCCGGATACAGCTAAAGACGTAAGTGCGGGCCCAGTACACTGAGCCCCTTTGTACCACTGCTGAATCAGGACATATGTCCCCTTGTGCAGCCACCTATTCCCCTTGTGCAACCGCCTACATAGAGACTGATAAAATATTTTTACTCTTTTTTAGGGTGTGTGACCATGTCTCCCTGGATTTGTCACCGCCCCCCTCAGCACTTGGGCTCATGACCACTCTCGGCAGTTCTGGAGAAATGACCAGCGTCATTTTCCTGGAGCTATGTGCGTGCATTTGTGCTCTGGTATGCACAGTGTGAGGAAGGTGCATTGCCAGAGATTCCACGTTAGCCACCTCCTCTTGTAAGACCCCCCTTATCTGAGTAATTTTGTCTCTAGGTGTATTTGTGTGTATGTGGTGGGAAAATAGGGTTTGTGTAAATCACGTCACACAGAGCTCTGGAGGTGTAAAAAAACAACAATTCAATACTAAATTTCTGCTGCAAGTGAAAGGACCAATGCTATAAGTACAAAGATACTTAAAAGGGAGATAAATCACTGCGCTGACACATAGTACAAAAACAATTGTTGAATAGTTATTAACCTTGTCATAAAATCAACTAATAGGCTTCTTAAATATATAACATTTATTACACAATACAAAATGCATAAATTAAATGATAGTCAAATATAATGTAGGGGTAAGATCGTTCTGTGAATTCTGAATTGTGCTGGGACCATAATACCTGTTAAAATGATACGTCTGTTGGGAGTGGTAGTCCTCAGTGCAGAGTTTTTGCACAATTCTTCATAGGGAAGTCAAATTTTAAACTGTATTGGCTCATGAGCTGTAATTGAATAATATGGTATTGTGCAGTGCCTTTTTATTAGAGATGAGCGGGTTCGGTTTCTCTGAATCCGAACCCGCCAGAACTTCATGTTTTTTTTCACGGGTCCGAGCGACTCGGATCTTCCCGCCTTGCTCGGTTAACCCGAGCGCGCCCGAACGTCATCATGACGCTGTCGGATTCTCGCGAGGCTCGGATTCTATCGCGAGACTCGGATTCTATATAAGGAGCCGCGCGTCGCCGCCATTTTCACACGTGCATTGAGATTGATAGGGAGAGGACGTGGCTGGCGTCCTCTCCGTTTAGAATAGATTAGAGAGACACTTGATTTACTAATTTTGGGGAGCATTAGGAGTACTCAGTACAGTGCAGAGTTTTGCTGATAGTGACCACCAGTTTTATTTATAATCCGTTCTCTGCCTGAAAAAAGCGATACACAGCACACAGTGACTCAGTCACATACCATATCTGTGTGCACTGCTCAGGCTCAGGCCAGTGTGCTGCATCATCTATTATCTATATATAATATTATATATATCTGTCTGACTGCTCAGCTCACACAGCTTATAATTGTGGGGGAGACTGGGGAGCACTACTGCAGTGCCAGTTATAGGTTATAGCAGGAGCCAGGAGTACATAATATATTATATAGTGAGTGACCACCAGACACACAGTGCAGTTTATTTAATATATCCGTTCTCTGCCTGAAAAAAGCGATACACACAGTGACTCAGTCAGTCACATACCATATCTGTGTGCACTGCTCAGGCTCAGGCCAGTGTGCTGCATCATCTATATATATTATATATCTGTCTGACTGCTCAGCTCACACAGCTTATAATTGTGGGGGAGACTGGGGAGCACTACTGCAGTGCCAGTTATAGGTTATAGCAGGAGCCAGGAGTACATAATATTATATTAAAATTAAACAGTGCACACTTTTGCTGCAGGAGTGCCACTGCCAGTGTGACTAGTGACCAGTGACCTGACCACCAGTATATATAATATTAGTAGTATACTATCTCTTTATCAACCAGTCTATATTAGCAGCAGACACAGTACAGTGCGGTAGTTCACGGCTGTGGCTACCTCTGTGTCGGCACTCGGCAGCCCGTCCATAATTGTATATACCACCTAACCGTGGTTTTTTTTTCTTTCTTTATACATACATACTAGTTACGAGTATACTATCTCTTTATCAACCAGTCTATATTAGCAGCAGACACAGTACAGTGCGGTAGTTCACGGCTGTGGCTACCTCTGTGTCGGCACTCGGCAGCCCGTCCATAATTGTATATACCACCTAACCGTGGTTTTTTTTTCTTTATTTATACATACATACTAGTTACGAGTATACTATCTCTTTATCAACCAGTCTATATATTAGCAGCAGACACAGTACAGTGCGGTAGTTCACGGCTGTGGCTACCTCTGTGTCGGCACTCGGCAGCCCGTCCATAATTGTATATACCACCTAACCGTGGTTTTTTTTTCTTTCTTTATACATACATACTAGTTACGAGTATACTATCTCTTTATCAACTAGTCTATATATTAGCAGCAGACACAGTACAGTGCGGTAGTTCACGGCTGTGGCTACCTCTGTGTCGGCACTCGGCAGCCCGTCCATAATTGTATATACCACCTAACCGTGGTTTTTTTTTTCTTTCTTTATACATACATACTAGTTACGAGTATACTATCTCTTTATCAACCAGTCTATATATTAGCAGCAGACACAGTACAGTGCGGTAGTTCACGGCTGTGGCTACCTCTGTGTCGGCACTCGGCAGCCCGTCCATAATTGTATATACCACCTAACCGTGGTTTTTTTTTCTTTCTTTATACATACATACTAGTTACGAGTATACTATCTCTTTATCAACCAGTCTATATATTAGCAGCAGACACAGTACAGTGCGGTAGTTCACGGCTGTGGCTACCTCTGTGTCGGCACTCGGCAGCCCGTCCATAATTGTATATACCACCTAACCGTGGTTTTTTTTTTCTTTCTTTATACATACATACTAGTTACGAGTATACTATCTCTTTATCAACCAGTCTATATATTAGCAGCAGACACAGTACAGTGCGGTAGTTCACGGCTGTGGCTACCTCTGTGTCGGCACTCGGCAGCCCGTCCATAATTGTATATACCACCTAACCGTGGTTTTTTTTTCTTTCTTTATACATACATACTAGTTACGAGTATACTATCTCTTTATCAACCAGTCTATATATTAGCAGCAGACACAGTACAGTGCGGTAGTTCACGGCTGTGGCTACCTCTGTGTCGGCACTCGGCAGCCCGTCCATAATTGTATATACCACCTAACCGTGGTTTTTTTTTCTTTCTTTATACATACATACTAGTTACGAGTATACTATCTCTTTATCAACCAGTCTATATATTAGCAGCAGACACAGTACAGTGCGGTAGTTCACGGCTGTGGCTACCTCTGTGTCGGCACTCGGCAGCCCGTCCATAATTGTATATACCACCTAACCGTGGTTTTTTTTTCTTTCTTTATACATACATACTAGTTACGAGTATACTATCTCTTTATCAACCAGTCTATATATTAGCAGCAGACACAGTACAGTGCGGTAGTTCACGGCTGTGGCTACCTCTGTGTCGGCACTCGGCAGCCCGTCCATAATTGTATATACCACCTAACCGTGGTTTTTTTTTCTTTCTTTATACATACATACTAGTTACGAGTATACTATCTCTTTATCAACCAGTCTATATTAGCAGCAGACACAGTACAGTGCGGTAGTTCACGGCTGTGGCTACCTCTGTGTCGGCACTCGGCAGCCCGTCCATAATTGTATATACCACCTAACCGTGGTTTTTTTTCTTTCTTTATACATACATACTAGTTACGAGTATACTATCTCTTTATCAACCAGTCTATATATTAGCAGCAGACACAGTACAGTGCGGTAGTTCACGGCTGTGGCTACCTCTGTGTCGGCACTCGGCAGCCCGTCCATAATTGTATATACCACCTAACCGTGGTTTTTTTTTCTTTCTTTATACATACATACTAGTTACGAGTATACTATCTCTTTATCAACCAGTCTATATATTAGCAGCAGACACAGTACAGTGCGGTAGTTCACGGCTGTGGCTACCTCTGTGTCGGCACTCGGCAGCCCGTCCATAATTGTATATACCACCTAACCGTGGTTTTTTTTTCTTTCTTTATACATACATACTAGTTACGAGTATACTATCTCTTTATCAACCAGTCTATATATTAGCAGCAGACACAGTACAGTGCGGTAGTTCACGGCTGTGGCTACCTCTGTGTCGGCACTCGGCAGCCCGTCCATAATTGTATATACCACCTAACCGTGGTTTTTTTTTCTTTCTTTATACATACATACTAGTTACGAGTATACTATCTCTTTATCAACCAGTCTATATATTAGCAGCAGACACAGTACAGTGCGGTAGTTCACGGCTGTGGCTACCTCTGTGTCGGCACTCGGCAGCCCGTCCATAATTGTATATACCACCTAACCGTGTTTTTTTTATCTTTCTTTATACATACATACTAGTTACGAGTATACTATCTCTTTATCAACCAGTCTATATATTAGCAGCAGACACAGTACAGTGCGGTAGTTCACGGCTGTGGCTACCTCTGTGTCGGCACTCGGCAGCCCGTCCATAATTGTATATACCACCTAACCGTGGTTTTTTTTTCTTTCTTTATACATACATACTAGTTACGAGTATACTATCTCTTTATCAACCAGTCTATATATTAGCAGCAGACACAGTACAGTGCGGTAGTTCACGGCTGTGGCTACCTCTGTGTCGGCACTCGGCAGCCCGTCCATAATTGTATATACCACCTAACCGTGGTTTTTTTTTCTTTCTTTATACATACATACTAGTTACGAGTATACTATCTCTTTATCAACCAGTCTATATTAGCAGCAGACACAGTACAGTGCGGTAGTTCACGGCTGTGGCTACCTCTGTGTCGGCACTCGGCAGCCCGTCCATAATTGTATATACCACCTAACCGTGGTTTTTTTTTCTTTCTTTATACATTCATACTAGTTACGAGTATACTATCTCTTTATCAACCAGTCTATATATTAGCAGCAGACACAGTACAGTGCGGTAGTTCACGGCTGTGGCTACCTCTGTGTCGGCACTCGGCAGCCCGTCCATAATTGTATATACCACCTAACCGTGGTTTTTTTTTCTTTCTTTATACATACATACTAGTTACGAGTATACTATCTCTTTATCAACCAGTCTATATATTAGCAGCAGACACAGTACAGTGCGGTAGTTCACGGCTGTGGCTACCTCTGTGTCGGCACTCGGCAGCCCGTCCATAATTGTATACTAGTATCCAATCCATCCATCTCCATTGTTTACCTGAGGTGCCTTTTAGTTGTGCCTATTAAAATATGGAGAACAAAAATGTTGAGGTTCCAAAATTAGGGAAAGATCAAGATCCACTTCCACCTCGTGCTGAAGCTGCTGCCACTAGTCATGGCCGAGACGATGAAATGCCAGCAACGTCGTCTGCCAAGGCCGATGCCCAATGTCATAGTACAGAGCATGTCAAATCCAAAACACCAAATATCAGTAAAAAAAAGGACTCCAAAACCTAAAATAAAATTGTCGGAGGAGAAGCGTAAACTTGCCAATATGCCATTTACCACACGGAGTGGCAAGGAACGGCTGAGGCCCTGGCCTATGTTCATGGCTAGTGGTTCAGCTTCACATGAGGATGGAAGCACTCAGCCTCTCGCTAGAAAAATGAAAAGACTCAAGCTGGCAAAAGCAGCACAGCAAAGAACTGTGCATTCTTCGAAATCCCAAATCCACAAGGAGAGTCCAATTGTGTCGGTTGCGATGCCTGACCTTCCCAACACTGGACGTGAAGAGCATGCGCCTTCCACCATTTGCACGCCCCCTGCAAGTGCTGGAAGGAGCACCCGCAGTCCAGTTCCTGATAGTCAGATTGAAGATGTCAGTGTTGAAGTACACCAGGATGAGGAGGATATGGGTGTTGCTGGCGCTGGGGAGGAAATTGACCAGGAGGATTCTGATGGTGAGGTGGTTTGTTTAAGTCAGGCACCCGGGGAGACACCTGTTGTCCGTGGGAGGAATATGGCCGTTGACATGCCAGGTGAAAATACCAAAAAAATCAGCTCTTCGGTGTGGAGGTATTTCACCAGAAATGCGGACAACAGGTGTCAAGCCGTGTGTTCCCTTTGTCAAGCTGTAATAAGTAGGGGTAAGGACGTTAACCACCTCGGAACATCCTCCCTTATACGTCACCTGCAGCGCATTCATAATAAGTCAGTGACAAGTTCAAAAACTTTGGGTGACAGCGGAAGCAGTCCACTGACCAGTAAATCCCTTCCTCTTGTAACCAAGCTCACGCAAACCACCCCACCAACTCCCTCAGTGTCAATTTCCTCCTTCCCCAGGAATGCCAATAGTCCTGCAGGCCATGTCACTGGCAATTCTGACGAGTCCTCTCCTGCCTGGGATTCCTCCGATGCATCCTTGCGTGTAACGCCTACTGCTGCTGGCGCTGCTGTTGTTGCCGCTGGGAGTCGATGGTCATCCCAGAGGGGAAGTCGTAAGCCCACTTGTACTACTTCCAGTAAGCAATTGACTGTTCAACAGTCCTTTGCGAGGAAGATGAAATATCACAGCAGTCATCCTACTGCAAAGCGGATAACTGAGTCCTTGACAACTATGTTGGTGTTAGACGTGCGTCCGGTATCCGCCGTTAGTTCACAGGGAACTAGACAATTTATTGAGGCAGTGTGCCCCCGTTACCAAATACCATCTAGGTTCCACTTCTCTAGGCAGGCGATACCGAGAATGTACACGGACGTCAGAAAAAGACTCACCAGTGTCCTAAAAAATGCAGTTGTACCCAATGTCCACTTAACCACGGACATGTGGACAAGTGGAGCAGGGCAGGGTCAGGACTATATGACTGTGACAGCCCACTGGGTAGATGTATGGACTCCCGCCGCAAGAACAGCAGCGGCGGCACCAGTAGCAGCATCTCGCAAACGCCAACTCTTTCCTAGGCAGGCTACGCTTTGTATCACCGCTTTCCAGAATACGCACACAGCTGAAAACCTCTTACGGCAACTGAGGAAGATCATCGCGGAATGGCTTACCCCAATTGGACTCTCCTGTGGATTTGTGGCATCGGACAACGCCAGCAATATTGTGTGTGCATTAAATATGGGCAAATTCCAGCACGTCCCATGTTTTGCACATACCTTGAATTTGGTGGTGCAGAATTTTTTAAAAAACGACAGGGGCGTGCAAGAGATGCTGTCGGTGGCCAGAAAAATTGCGGGACACTTTCGGCGTACAGGCACCACGTACAGAAGACTGGAGCACCACCAAAAACTACTGAACCTGCCCTGCCATCATCTGAAGCAAGAAGTGGTAACGAGGTGGAATTCAACCCTCTATATGCTTCAGAGGTTGGAGGAGCAGCAAAAGGCCATTCAAGCCTATACAATTGAGCACGATATAGTAGGTGGAATGCACCTGTCTCAAGTGCAGTGGAGAATGATTTCAACGTTGTGCAAGGTTCTGATGCCCTTTGAACTTGCCACACGTGAAGTCAGTTCAGACACTGCCAGCCTGAGTCAGGTCATTCCCCTCATCAGGCTTTTGCAGAAGAAGCTGGAGGCATTGAAGAAGGAGCTAAAAGGGAGCGATTCCGCTAGGCATGTGGGACTTGTGGATGCAGCCCTTAATTCGCTTAACAAGGATTCACGGGTGGTCAATCTGTTGAAATCAGAGCACTACATTTTGGCCACCGTGCTCGATCCTAGATTTAAAGCCTACCTTGGATCTCTCTTTCCGGCAGACACAGGTCTGCTGGGGTTGAAAGACCTGCTGGTGACAAAATTGTCAAGTCAAGCGGAACGCGACCTGTCAACATCTCCTCCTTCACATTCTCCCGCAACTGGGGGTGCGAGGAAAAGGCTCAGAATTCCGAGCCCACCCGCTGGCGGTGATGCAGGGCAGTCTGGAGCGACTGCTGATGCTGACATCTGGTCCGGACTGAAGGACCTGACAACGATTACGGACATGTCGTCTACTGTCACTGCATATGATTCTCTCAACATTGATAGAATGGTGGAGGATTATATGAGTGACCGCATCCAAGTAGGCACGTCACACAGTCCGTACTTATACTGGCAGGAAAAAGAGGCAATTTGGAGGCCCTTGCACAAACTGGCTTTATTCTACCTAAGTTCCCTCCCACAAGTGTGTACTCCGAAAGAGTGTTTAGTGCCGCCGCTCACCTTGTCAGCAATCGGCGTACGAGGTTACATCCAGAAAATGTGGAGAAGATGATGTTCATTAAAATGAATTATAATCAATTCCTCCGCGGAGACATTGACCAGCAGCAATTGCCTCCACAAAGTACACAGGGAGCTGAGATGGTGGATTCCAGTGGGGACGAATTGATAATCTGTGAGGAGGGGGATGTACACGGTGATATATCGGAGGGTGAAGATGAGGTGGACATCTTGCCTCTGTAGAGCCAGTTTGTGCAAGGAGAGATTAATTGCTTCTTTTTTGGGGGGGGTCCAAACCAACCCGTCATATCAGTCACAGTCGTGTGGCAGACCCTGTCACTGAAATGATGGGTTGGTTAAAGTGTGCATGTCCTGTTTTGTTTATACAACATAAGGGTGTGTGGGAGGGCCCAAGGACAATTCCATCTTGCACCTCTTTTTTCTTTTCTTTTTCTTTGCATCATGTGCTGATTGGGGAGGGTTTTTTGGAAGGGACATCCTGCGTGACACTGCAGTGCCACTCCTAGATGGGCCCGGTGTTTGTGTCGGCCACTAGGGTCGCTAATCTTACTCACACAGTCAGCTACCTCATTGCGCCTCTTTTTTTCTTTGCGTCATGTGCTGTTTGGGGAGGGTTTTTTGGAAGGGACATCCTGCGTGACACTGCAGTGCCACTCCTAGATGGGCCCGGTGTTTGTGTCGGCCACTAGGGTCGCTAATCTTACTCACACAGCTACCTCATTGCGCCTCTTTTTTTTTTTGCGTCATGTGCTGTTTGGGGAGGGTTTTTTGGAAGGGACATCCTGCGTGACACTGCAGTGCCACTCCTAGATGGGCCCGGTGTTTGTGTCGGCCACTAGGGTCGCTTATCTTACTCACACAGCGACCTCGGTGCAAATTTTAGGACTAAAAATAATATTGTGAGGTGTGAGGTATTCAGAATAGACTGAAAATGAGTGTAAATTATGGTTTTTGAGGTTAATAATACTTTGGGATCAAAATGACCCCCAAATTCTATGATTTAAGCTGTTTTTTAGTGTTTTTTGAAAAAAACACCCGAATCCAAAACACACCCGAATCCGACAAAAAAAATTCGGTGAGGTTTTGCCAAAACGCGTTCGAACCCAAAACACGGCCGCGGAACCGAACCCAAAACCAAAACACAAAACCCGAAAAATTTCAGGCGCTCATCTCTACTTTTTATGTCTGTGCTATGCAACAAGTAATGATATACATATAGCTATTGTATTGATGCACTAATACTCTGCATTAATTTCCCTCAGGGGCACTGAGGACTAGGTTTTTTACAGATTGCATATGATTATTTTGGGGCTGAGCAAGTCATCCAGGAGGCAGAGCACATTACTAATACGGCCTTTATTCTGATCAGGGCAAGGCCATGTTCCAATACTCAGCCATGCCTTCTCTAACAGTGGGATTTGCAATGTGCTTTGGACACCATTGTCTCTCAAATGTTTGCACTTCAGTCAACACGGTGTATACGCCTAGAATGTGGGTGGAGCTTGTTTACTGATTCATGGAGATCCAATAAAAGGATATGACAAGCATATAGCATTTCAATTTATATTGCTCAGTAGCAGTGGCGGAACAAGCAAGCGGTGGGCCCAGGTGCAACAAAATGCTTTGGGCCCCCCCCCCCCCCATCCCATCCAAGTCCACCCCATGGGCAGTGCGCGCCGTAGGCGTGGCTTCGTGGGGAAGGGGTGTGTCCACAAAATAATACCAATTCATAAAACGGTGCACAGTAGTCTCCATTCTTCAAATTACGCCGCACAGTAGCACCACTACACCAGGTAGAGACCCTTTTACTCCTTACAGCGAACAGATTCCCCTTTTTACACATAACGGCAGACAGCGTGCACTTTTTACACATAACGGCAGACAGCGTGCCCTCGTTACACATAGCAGCAGACAGCATACACTTTTTACACAATGGCAGACAGCGTGCCCTCGTTACACATAGCGGCAGACAGCGTGCCCTCGTTACACATAGCGGCAGACAGCGTGCACTTTTTACACATTACGGCAGACAGCGTCCCCATTTTACACATTACGGCAGACAGTGTCCCCATTTTACACATTACGGCAGACACCATACACTTTTACACATAACGGCAGATAGCGTGCCCTTTTTACACATTACGGCAGGCAGATTCTACCTTTTTACACATAGCGGCAGGCAGATTCCCCATTTTTATACATAGCGGCAGGCAGATTCCCCATTTTTATACATAGCGGCAGGCAGATTCCCCATTTTTATACATAGCGGCAGGCAGATTCCCCATAGGGAAGGGGCGTGACCACATAATAGTGTCAATTCACATTACACCACACAGTAGTGGCGCTTATACACATTGCACCAGGTAGAACCTCCTATGCACACTGATCCAGGTAGATCACGTCATACACTTTGCTCCAGGTACAGCACGTCATACACTTTGCACCAGGTACAGCACGTCATGCACTTTGCACCAGGTACAGCACGTCATACACTTTGCACCAGGTACAGCACGTCATACACTTTGCACCAGGTAGAGCACGTTTTCATACACATTGCCGCTAGGTAGAGCACTTTATCATACACAGTGCACCAGGTAGAACACGTTATACACACTGCGCCAGGTAGAGCACGTTATCATAGACATTGCGCCAGGCAGAGCATGTTATCATACACATTGCCGCTAGGTAGAGCAAGTTATCATACACATTGCATCAGGTAGAGCATGTTATCATACACATTGCCGCTAGGTAGAGCAAGTTATCATACACATTGCCGCTAGGTAGAGCAAGTTATCATACACATTGCGTCAGGTAGAACACGTTATTATACACAATGCGCATGGTAGAGCACGTTATCAGCCACATTGCGCCAGGTAGAACACGTTATTATACACAATGCGCCTGGTAGAGCACATTTTCATACACATTGCGCCAGGTAGAACACGTTATTATACACAATGCGCCAGGTAGAGCACGTTATAATACACATTGCACTAGGTAGAACACGTTATTATACACAATGCGCCTGGTAGAGCACGTTATTATACACATTGCACTAGGTAGAACACGTTATTATACACAATGCGCCTGGTAGAGCACGTTATTATACACAATGCGCCTGGTAGAGCACGTTATTATACACATTGCACTAGGTAGAGCACGTTATTATACACATTGCACTAGGTAGAGCACGTTATCATACACATTGCGCCAGGTAGAACACGTTATCATACACATTGCGCCAGGTAGAGCACGTTATCATACACATTGCGCCAGGTAGAACACGTTATTATACACAATGCGCCTGGTAGAGCACGTTATTATACACAATGCGCCTGGTAGAGCACTGAGGCACATTGCAGTAACCACTCACTTATCACCTCCAGTTGCACGAAGGAGCCGTTTGACACAAGTGGTTCCGCCCCCAGCAGCAACTCACTGACACTCACCATTTTTTCTGACAGCACAGTGCAGTGAGTGCACTGGCACAAGTAGCCAGACTGCGCCTGTAGTAGCCGCAGCCTGGAGGAGCTCTATGTGAAATCGCAAGCAGAGGCTGTTCTCTGGCAAGAAGGAGCTCGTCCAATCGCTTCCCCTGACGGGCTGGCCACTGCTAAATATACCGATAATCAGTTCCAACTGTGTCAAAGTAGTGGAGCCCCAGGTGCAATGGGAAAGTCAGTGTCACTGCACAGTTGTACTGATTACTGGTATATTTAGCAGTGGCCAGCCCGTCAGGGGAAGCGATCGGAGGAGCTCCTTCTTGCCAGCCTCTGCTTGCGATTTCACAGATAGCTCCTTCATGCTGCGGCGCAGGCTGGCTACTTGTGCCAGTGCACTCACTGCACTGTGCTGTCAGAAAAATGGTGTCAGTGAGGCCCTGACACTCTGAGCGGCCTCACATTGCACACACGGAGCTTGCAGCCCCCGGACATCCCGCATCTGCACCAGCTACTCCAGGTGAAGCGGGGCGATGCAGCACTGTCTACTGCTTACCTACAGCGGGAGCTGCGCAGCCCGGCCGGCTCCTGCTGGAAGGTAGTTGTCGGGTCTCGGTGGGGCGTTGAGCGGGTCCCGGGTAGGGGGGTGGCGGCGGGCAGATCCGGAGCTGTACTCCCAGTCGCAGAGGAGGGTGCTGGCGGCAGAGCGGCAGTGGAGCCGGATGAGCGGGGCCAGTCTGTCAGCCCTGCAGCACAGATTCATGTGCTGGCGGGGAGCAGGATTCAAAGCGGGAGATGCTGCAGGCTGTGATTGGATGGAGACTACAGGAGGTGATTGGCCGAGGAAACAGCCAGTCACATCCTGCATTCCGCTGACAGGCTTAACACATGCAAACACATATTCTGATGAGCGCGTCCTGTGGGACCCGCTCATCTTCTAAATGTGAGTCCTGGGCGGCTGTTTCTGGGTAAAATACGCGCCATAGCGCGTTTTTGCGATCACTGACAATAATGCACATGACACAATATGCACACACCGTAATGCCCCCTACACATTATGCCACACACTGTAATGCCCCCGACACATTATGCCACACACTGTAATGCCCCCGACACATTATGCCACACACCGTAATGCCCCCGACACATTATGCCACACACCGTAATGCCTGTGACACATTATTCCACACACCGTAATGCGTGTGACACATTATGCCAGGAATCGCAATGCCCGTTATACATTATGCTACACACTGCAATGCCCCTGATACAATATAGCACATACAATGTCTGTGACACAGTATGACACACACCACAATGATCCTGAGACATTATACCACATACCACAATGCCCGTGATATAGTATACAACACACCGTAATGCCTGAAACATTATGACACACACCGCAATGTCCGTGATACATTATGCCACACACCGTAATGCCCATTACACATTAAGTTCTACAGTAAGGCTTCCAATTACTTTTAAATTACCTGCTTGTTGCCAGGGGTTTCATGCACTTGGTTCCATGCACGGTGCCAGGATGTCATGCTCGTTGCCAGGGGTTTCATGCACTGGGTGTCATGCTCGTTGCTAGTGGGTAGTGCTTGTTGCTAGGGCCGTGCTCCCAGTGCCACATATGCTCCCAGTGCCAGATATTCCCCCACAGTGCCAGGTATATGCACCCAGTGCCAGATATTCTCCCACAGTGCCAGATATTCCCCCCCAGTGCCAGGTATATGCCCCCAGTGCCAGGTACATGCCCCCAGTGCCAGTTATATGCCCCCAGTGCCAGGTATATGCCCCCCCAGTGCCTGCTTCCCCCCCCAGTGCCAGGTATATGCCCCCAGTGCCGGGTATATGCCCCCCCAGTGCCAGATATTCTCCCACAGTGCCAGATATTCCCCCCCAGTGCCAGGTATATGCCCCCAGTGCCAGGTACATGCCCCCCAGTGCCAGTTATATGCTCCCAGTGCCAGGTATATGCCCCCAGTGCCAGATATTCCCCCCCAGTGCCAGGTATATGCCCCCAGTGCCGGGTATATGCCCCCCCAATGCCGGGTATATGCCCCCAGTGCCAGATATTCCCCCCCCAGTGCCTGCTTCCCCCCCAGTGCCAGGTATATGCCTCCAGTGCTGGGTATATGCCCCCCCCCAGTGCCAGGTATATGCCCCCCCCAGTGCCAGGTATATGCCCCCAGTGCCAGGTACATGCCCCCAGTGCCAGGTAAATGCCCCCCCCCCCAGTGCCGGGTATATGCCCCCCCAGTGCCAGGTACATGCCCTCAGTGCCGGGTATATGCCCCCCCAGTGCAAGGTATATGTCCCCAGTGCCAGATCTGTCCCCCCAGTGCCAGGTATATGTCCCCAGTGCCAGATCTGTCCCCCCAGTGCCAGGTATATGTCCCCAGTGCCAGATCTGTCCCCCCAGTGCCAGGTATATGCCGCAGTGCCTGCTCCCCCGGCCCCCCCCCCTCCCTCCCCCCTCTACCCTCCCTCCCCCCTCTATGTGTTGGAGGGACACGAGCGCATCGCGCGTCTCTCCTGTGTCCCTCCTGGCTCTCCCCCCGGCCGGTCTAATGAAGGAAGTGCCGTTCGTGAGCCAATCAGAGCTCACGAACGGCACATGCTTCCTTAGACAGCTGGAGGAGGGGAGGGGGGGCCGGGGGAGCAGGCACCGCAGCAGGGAGGGAGAGGAGACCGCAGATTGACATGCGGACGTTCGTCCGCATGTCAATCTGTTCTAAATGCCGGCCGGCGGCTGTGGGCCCCTGAGTGCGGCGGGGCCCCAGTGCAATGCACTGCCTGCCCCGCCAGTAGTTCCGCCCCTGCTCAGTAGTACTATAGTTGTCAGAGAAACATTTAGCTAATTTTTGTGTGATATAAAAGTGTGCTTTTTTTTCATTTGTATAATGAATCCCAGGTAGCTCACTCATAGAAATCATCAATACAAATATTTTGAATGGTTTTAGGTAACTTGACCATCACTGGTTTTACAAATCTTCTTTTGTAAAATATGGGGGGGGGTAACTGATAGTAATATGTGTTTGTCATTCCATGGAATTGAAATTCAAATAAACAAAAATATCCATTGTCAAACCTCCCTGGTTCAGTATTCACCCATCTCCACACTCTGCAAAATAGAATCTAGGCTGCATGAGTATATATGTGTACAATTCATTAGCACATATATAGCATTGCTTGTAAAGCTATGCTAAGTATGTGTACATTTTAGACATCAAAGTGCATTTTATTAGGGGAGAAACTCGTTTGTTCAAATGTATTTTCAAATATATTAATCCACCTGTTTTATTTCTATAAAAATGTTCTATGCACATAATTGCTAGGCAGAAAAGGTCATATTTTAGTCTGTGCTGAAGGGCTGCTGTGCATCAGGCATAATGCTGCCATGGGCTGTATTTATAGTGACAGGCAATTAAAAGCTATATATTGAGCAGTGACATAAAGAGGTGATCTAGACAGAAAAGCTGAAATTCTAGAAATAGAAAAATAGCATGCTCTATTCATTATTTTCTAGCAAAAAAATAGGTAAATAATTTTCTTATATGTCTGAAGGTTAAAGTACTATACATTATGATTAGGCACTGAAAAAAATGTTTATGCAATGGTGCATAGTATGTTAACAATACAGCAACTCTTAATGTTTGGACAATCATTTGAGTGCACCTGTTTGCTGGAATACATGTCCCATGATGTTAAGCCTTTGGTAAGGGAGAGGTCTCTGGAGATACCAACCCCTGCCAGTGTCAATGACAGGTAGCTGTGTGGTGAAGTGGCAGTTCAGGTTTATAGATAGATGTTGAGTTCTGGTTATATATACGTGTGTGTGTGTGTGTGTGTGTGTGTGTGTGTGTGTGTGTGTGTGTGTGTGTGTGTGTGTGTGTGTGTGTGTGTATATATATATATATATATATGCATTTCCATTTGGACCAGAGGCGGTTCCAAACATGTCATAGGTGTGACCCTATTAATATGCTAAGCTGAAAGCCAGGCACATGGGGGTTTCCAGGTTGATATGTCTACATTAAAAAGGTCTACAGTTAATAGGTCGACCCCAAATAATTGACATGCATTAGGTCGACTGGTACAAAAGGTCAACATGTAAAGATAAACAGTACAAAACGTTGACAGGTTCAAAATATCAACATGACAATGGTCAAAACAAGTTTTTTTTTAATCAATTTTTTTCCCACTTTTTCTTCCTTTACCAGCCACGTGGGCTACAATTGGGAATAGTAAAATCAATGGGGGTTTTGGTAGTTAAAAAGTGGGATAACAATAGTGTCAACCTTTTTTGTGTCAACCATGTCCATGTCGACCTTTTAAACCTGTCGATCTTTCCTGCTGTCTACCTTTTGACCCTGTCATCATTTTTCATGTTGACCATTTGGGGTCGACCTATTGACTGTAGACCTTTTTAATGTACATCTATTGAACTATACCCTTCATGGGTGTTACCCTATGAATGTGCTAAGGTGATAGCCAGGTGCATTTGCCCAGACAAAAGTATAGAAAGAATGCTCTAACATTTACTTAGGTTAATGAGATTCCATTTTGTATTGCACCATTTCATTGGAGCTAAGATTTAATAGGAATATGCCATATTAATTTCATTTATAGAACCACATTAATTAAAAGATAAATCCAGAGCTTACAGAATGCAAACTGCTCTGTAGTTGGGACCTCGGAGGGTTTCAGTTTTAAACATCTTTGATATCTTTAGCCCACGATCCACCTTCAAGTTACAATTTTAGCAGTAAATGCCTTTCTATTATCTTTTGAAAAGCATCTTTAAGCCACAATATATAATAATGTAGTGCTGGAATTGGAGTGTCAAATAAAACACACTGCTAGTTAGCAGTATACTTTCCTTTGCCATCAGCTGCTTTGTTATAGCATATTCCGTGCTCCATATATCATTAGGATATGGCAGGCTATTGTTCCATAATGCCAGGCACTGAACACAAAAGATGATTTCTGAATTGTAGTTGAACATCCAGTTGCCATTGGGCAACGATTCAGACAGTAAAACATGGATAAAGCTTGGAACAATGTTAGCTGTATCCAAATACTCACCCCTAATTTGGAAACTGCTCAAGAGTCATCTTTGGCAGAACATTGCCTGTCATTTCTTATTGAAACAGAGCATTTACAGATACAAAAATGAATGTCTTTTGTTTTACCAATTACCCTGATACACAAGAAGGGCTTTTCGGGATGTTTATACGGACCCCAATCCTGCTATTGTTGGCCCTTATCATGAATAATACTTTGGAGTAAACAAAAGCAGCATGTTTATACAATTTATAAGCTCTCAATTTAAACTCTAAATTATTGATTTCAGCAGAGAACATTGTAAATCAGCACAATGCCAAACAACACCCATTCAGTGGTGTCCAAAGGATGTCTGAGCTATATGGACTTCAGCATAATTAAACTAAATCAGAACATACTGTAATGAAAAAATCCTGCACAAGCAACGACTTTATCCTACAATAGCATGAAATACACAATTTTACAATAAATGCTGTGCATGTTGTATTGTGAGATAAAGAAACAGCACATGAGCCCCCATGAGAGCCATCATTGTTTTTGTTTGTTTGTTTGTTTGTTTGTTTGTTTGTTTGTTTTTTGCAAGAAAGGGAGTCACCCAATCCTATTCTCTACTTCTCTCTATCTCTTGGTTGTATCATGTTTAAGGTTAGCCTATATACTGTATGACACTGTGGACATCTTTTCATACTATAACACACTAAGGTGGTTATTCAGAGATGGTCACAGATTTTGCTCTTGCAGCAAAATCTGTGTCCATATACTCACATTCTGGGGGCCGCCCAGCACACGGCAAGGATGTTCAGAGCATTCGCAATTTAATTAATCGAGTAGAGGTTGACCCCTCCCTGTGCAGCCTGGCTGTGTAGGCAGGGGCACCGCCACCAAGTTTCCATTCACAGTAAATGCAGGCAACATCATTGGCTGGCCCCGAAAACGGCCATGACATGCCTGCATTTCCCGATCTTCCCCCCAATGCCGCATCACAGCTACTGGACACCTGTCACCTGTCAATCATCTTACAATTGCATCTTCCAGGATGTGATCACATGGTGAAGGGTCATGCACGTGCACTATTGCCGGGGCGTGTGTGCAGACCCTATGGATGCAGCCACTGCATGAGAATGCAGCAGCTGTGTCCAAATCTAAATAAGGCCTTTAATTTAAATAAAAATTGGAAATGTTAGAGTAGAAAGTTTTTTTATACTAATATTTTCTTATGTATGGTTATTTTATAACCGCTACACACCCAGTAAGCATTGGTAGTATGTCAACAGAGTTGTCTGGCTTCCCCAGTTGAGCTAAAGTTACTGTGCTAGATTTTTTTCCAATCCCAGGTTATACTAAGGGAGATATCATGCCTGCGTAATATCATGCATCTGATAATGGCACATGTGTCATATGTTACTCTGAGATGCCCCAACACTATGATATTTTTATGGGAGGATTATATCATCATAATATTATGAGATTAGTCGCCCATATAATTTCCCTGGATTATGACACTAGCAAATAACTAATTAATGTAACATCACACTACTCAACCATTATTGATGATAACCCTAGGAAAGTAATTTAGCATACTCATTTTTCTTGGGCTCTATAGCTGCAAACAGTAGCATGTAAAAGTTAGTATTTATAAACTTGTAGAACAGGTTCTCCAAAAAATGGTACCTAATTGTTCCGATATTGTATAGTGATGTCACCTGGCGGACACCCCGAACATGTAGTTTTAGATGACATAGTCCAAATTTTACTACATGCACGGATGACAGAGGGGGTTGTTAACAATGCATGAGAGTGCACATTGTTAACAATATAGTGCGTACACACATGACAGATGATATGCACAAAAATATTGTGAACTATATCTATATCAGGCATATCGTTTAAAATGATCTTCGAATGTGTACCCACCTTTAAGGTCCATACACACTTAACGATAAAATGAGCGACGTCGCTCATTTTCCCCCTCCTTGAGCGACGTCGCTCATTTTATCGTCAAGTGTGTATGCCGCCAGCGACGACCGATGCGCAGCCCCGCGGGTCGGTAACGATCGTCGCTGTCGGTAGGGCATGCATGAAGGATGTGGACTGTCGTCCACGACCTTCATGCGGGGCTGGCGGAGGCGTGACGTCACTGAGCGATATGAGCGGTCATATCGCTCAGTGTGTACAGGCGGCCGCCGACCGGCCGGCCCGGGAGGGGGAAACATTAGACGATGTCGCTCACAGAGCGACATCGTCTAATGTGTACGGACCTTTAGTGTTATAACTGTATTAATACCCTAAACTAAATTAATACCCTATAACTGTATTAATACCTTACTCAAGTGCTGCATAGGGAGCTGAGGCTATAGAGGAGTGTAGGAAGGAGGAGACCATCTGGAAGTATGAGCAAAGCTAATACAACATCGCGTGAGGCAAAAGTTGAAATAATGAGAGACATTCAAATCTTCTGAAATTATATTACAGCATGCTATTACTTTTACTGTATTACAGAACATTATTGGTTGACAAGTCAACACACACACACACACAAACACAAACACACATTGTTATTATATTGTTATTTTGGAGTGTTGCCAAACATTTATGTTTTGTCATGACTTAAAACTGAAGTGTTTTTTGATGAAAACCTCATCAGCAACATGCATTAAAGAACTGTCTTTAATGCAGACTTCAAAATACTGATCAGTATAACTTTCTTATCTTGAACTTCTCTGAAAGATCTTTTGAAATCCCAGTGATGTTGCAAGTTGAAATATTCTTCATAGCTGTAAATAATTCTATTTTTATTTATAAAACAGCACTAGGAACTATAAACACTACTTTTAAGTCCATCTTAAACTCGCCACCAGTGATTACTGTTGGATGCATGTTTTAAACCCTTTGATTCCTATTATTGCCATCTGTCGCATCATCTGATTTCACATGTTCAGTCTAAATTGTTCTACTTCTCATTTTTAAAACCGCAAGTGTAACTGCATCAAAACAAATAATTTATTTGAAATGAAAACATGTTTTCTGAAATGAACTGTTTACTCTGAAATATGAACCTATTCTAAAAAAAAATATAAAAAATACAAAATAAAGTATGCTGGCTTATTTGTTAAGTTAATCAAATGAGAAAAAAAAAGATTTAAAATATTAAGCAGGAGGCTTTCAGAGCATTAATTTAAGCAACCAGTCATTCAGAGTCTACGGGCTAAATGTATTAGCCTCCGAGTTGCTGGAGGTGTATGACTTTTATAAAGCAGCAATCATTTACAAGGCATAACCAACCTTGTTTTGCATTGTTGCTTTAAAAAACCTCTGACATCTCGGTGGCTATTACATTTATCTCTTAATCTGTGTCCTCAGTCAGGCTCATATTCAATAAAAAAAACGATACCTTGTCAGTGATGAAGTGCTGGATCACTTGCAGGTCCAGTAAGCTAAATTGGACATTGAGTCAAGCCTGCCACTCACACAGATGCACTCAGCACATACTGTACAGTGTTTCACAATTTCTCTCTACCATAAATAAGCATCTCTTCCTTGACATTAATTGCCATACGATTGGGTCTTCATGGCATCTGTGGAACGCAGTATTTTCTGAGCAAATATATGAATCTGCACAGTATTTCATTTATTTAATGACCTATCCTTACCGCAGGAAGATATTTCACTGTCACCCTGCTCCATTTATACTGTACATTGATATGATAAGTAACAGATGGTGGAAGTGTATAGTGCAAGTGCAAGTGTGCATAAGAACAACACAGATATGACACACAGACTGCTCAAACATTCCTTGTGCTCAAATAATTACACAAGGTGTGTTTGTATATATTAGTATTTTATTTCCCTAATGTAAGCATGCAAAATGACTATTATTGTCTTGGCCTGTTTCCTCTCAGCAAAGAGATAGACAGACCCGATAGGACAGGACAATAAAGTAGATGTATGCACTAAATGAAGGATGCGGAGCTTTCCAGGAACATCTCTGGATTACTCAGAGAAAGAAAGCTTTCTTTCCATGCACATCACACAATCCACAATCTGTCCAAGTGGGCAAGGAAACATTTGATTTCGTACATCGTTAGGATCAACCTCCCGTATCCATATATGGACCAGACAATTACTTGTTAACTCCGAATGATAATACTGTGCATGCAGGTAATTGTCATTGTTTTTTTGTTTTTTTTGTGTGCACTTGACTATATAATAAAACAGAATTGAATATGCTTTGCTTGCATGTGTGACAAACATATATACAAGGTATGGCTATTAAATAAGGAGACTGGTGCTATCATTTATGTTTAACTATATTAAGTACATTTTAACTCCATTCCCCTTCTTTGTACTCCCCTTCGGCGTCCACACACCGTAGCATTCTTATTTTTGATTGGACAAAGCTGTGCTGTAGCTAATTATCTGTCAGCTGTCTCAACAGCTCCATCGTTTTCTTCTTTACCTCATTAACTGATGAAAAATGTGTTCCTTTGATTACGCATTTGATGTTAGGGTAAAGACAGAAGTCACAAGGTGATAGGTCTGGCAAGTATGGAGTGTGTTCTAGCACTGTAATCAGTTTCTTGGCCAAAAACTGCTTCATACAGAGAGCTGGTGCGTTGTCCTGATAGAGGATAATACCATTTTTCCACAACTCTGGCCTCTTTCTAGTGATTCTTTTCCTCAAAGTTTCTAGAACATTTTGTAGTAATGGTGATTCACTGTTGCACCTTTTGGTACACAGTCTGCCAAAATAGCAAAAAAAAAAAAAAAACAATTAACATGGCTTTGAATTATGATTTGCTTTGACAAGCTTTCTTCATTCTTGGTGATGATGGTATTTTCCAGTGCATGGACTGATGTTTCGTGTCAGGGTCGTACTGGAAGATCCATGTTTTACCACAGGTAATAATTTTATCTACAAAAATTGAATGTGTATCCGCTTGAATTTGTTCCAAAAGTCTGTACAAATTTGCTTTTGAGTTTTTTTCTGCTTGGCAGTGAGAGCCTTGGAACCATCTTAGCAAGAACTTTTGTCTTGATGCAAAACTTGCCTAATCATTTCTTTGACAATGTTTAGCATTTCTGCTATCATTCGGATGCTGTCAGTCAAATCAAACAATTTTCCATTTTTTTTCCACATTTTCGTTGTTTTTGGCGTGCCATGCCTTGATGTGCAAGGTTCATCATCTTCGACATCCTCAAGACCATACCTAAATATTTTGTGCAACTAAAACACACAAGAACGTGACATAATCTGCCCTGTAAGCCTTGGTTAGCATACGGAAAGTTTTGGAGGGTGTATTGTTCAATTTATCTAAAAAATTTAATTTGACATGTTGCTTTACTTTTGAACTAAGCAATTTTATGACACAGGAAAAACACAATTTCTTTGATCGTTGTGTGACAGGGGTGAAACTTGCACAACCGTTTTTGGGTGGTCCATGTTTCTAGGTCAATGTTTCCCCACTCTTTCTTAACTCACGAAGTATGGTTTATGTCTTACAAGTACAGTCTTTTTATTAAAAAGTCACACCTCATACACACATAATTATACTTACTCAGTAATGAGTAATATCATTGCCATCTCCACATGCTCTACACACACAGTGGAAGTCAGTTACTAGATCAAAGCATCCGCTGTACAATGAAGATTGTGACCTGTTTTGTGCAAGTACACATAGAGGCTGATTCAGTTCTCTGCAATGAGCTCTTCCAGGAAGGCACATCACGGCACACATTGCAAGTTTTCCTTTACACATCATACAGGTGTACAGGAAAACTTGCATTGTCTAGGTTATGTCAACTGATTTATACAGTATGGGGGTAATTCTGAGTTGATCGCAGCAGCAAGTTTATTAGCAATTGGGCAAAACCATGTGCACTGCAGGGGAGGCAGATATAACATTTGCAGAAAGCGTAAGATTTGGGTGGGTTATTCTATTTCTGTGCAGGGTAAATACTGGCTGCTTTATTTTTACACTACAAATTAGATTGTAGATTGAACACACCACACCCAAATCTAACTCTCTCTGCACATGTTATATCTGCACCTGCAGTGCACATGGTTTTGCCCAACTGCTAACAAAATTCCTGCTGCGATCAACTTGGAATTACCCCCTATATGCGATGCTCAGCACAACATTACATTTGTCACTCAATAGAGTACTGCTGAGGTGCATACCTGTATAGAATAAAGTAACCAATGCGCTTCATCCTTAAACAGATATGAATAATATTTTAAGCCAAAATATGAGAAGTTTATTTCAAAGAAAAATATGGTACAAAAGTCATAAAAAAATAAATACATATTAACATTGTTTCATGTGACCTTTTCCAAGAAGCATTTCCGCTATGTTTATTGCAGGGACGTGCAGTGAAGTAGATGGCTGAAGAGGCACTGGCTAGTTCCAGAGCCAGATTTACACACAATGTATGAGCCCAAGGGTTCATATGGGCATTATACACAGGTGCAGCAGTATATACTGCTGGAAATGTGGTGAGTTTTAATTAAAGATGTGCGGAAAAGGTAGGCAGGGGAGGCACTGCCTTACCTGCAATAGACTTTTTACTCCAGAGTTTTGATTTTAACAATTATTAGAATAATACAAGTAAAATATTTTTTTTATATATTCTTTGTATTTGTCATATACTTTATATAGTCAAAACTCGATGCGATAGTATGACAGGAAAGATTCTGCCTCACATGCCCCACCTCACCTCATGTCACAGGTTTATCCATACCATCCTGCTCTGTGTACACTTCCCTCGGACCTATTCATCTACCCCCAAATACTACAAATTAACGTTTGATTGGTTTTGTTTTTGTTTTACTCTTTATTTGTCAATTAGACAATTAGCTTTGTTAGACCTAATATGTTGCTCTTTAGGGTATACGCTCAGCCGCTAAAGTACGTCCATTTGCCTATTTCTGCCTTTTGTGGACTGTTGTGTTTTATGCTTGTAGAGTAATCTTCAAGCTTAAATTAGTAATGACAACATTAAATAACAATACAAAGATTTCATATCATCCCCTATGAGATTTGATGTGCTTCCTAATTACAATATAGTTAGTGGCATACTGTGTTTGGCAATGGGAATAGAGTGTATGAATCCACCCTGCAAAGTTTACAATATGTGTATTGCTGCCGCGGGCACAAGAAGATAATGTCACTTGCCCATGTTTACAAGATGCTGAGAGCAGGATTTAAACCAGGCTCCCTTAACTCTAGCTCGGCTGCTTCCTGCCATGTGTATTTTGATGAAACTGGATTGAAGAGCAAATTTTTTGTTATTTTAGCAAAAATTGCAAGTAAGCTTTTCTATAACCTATAACTTTTTATGCGCAGGGCCATCATAACAGCATTACAGGCCCCAGGCAAAGCAATGCACTTGGGCCCCTACCCACCCATTCACGGGAGTAAGTTACAAAAAATCATAACATGCCCCTTCTGCTGCCCTGCACCATCACTCCACATAATTCCATACAGTTGCGCCAGCCACCCACCAATCAGCATGCTGACACCTGCTCACTGTCTGGCTGCAGGCTGGGAGGCAGTTAAAAAATGCTGCTGATTATATGTAATTTGCTACCAGAGCGACCAAACAGCATTCTGTACCTGCCTCTCAAGAAACTTAGGAGGGACAAGCCCACCCCTGCTCAAAGGCCCCTATAAGTGTGGGGCCTTAGACATCTGCCCAGTGTGCCTTTTATGGTAAGATGGCCCTGTGTATGCAGAAGTATGTAGATAACTTTGTAGGCTCTCTTTCCCTTCCTTACTTAAGTTTACCGTCTACTTTTGGTAAAACCAAGTGGTTTCTGCTACATCAGCTGGCAGTGGGAAACAAACTTGGGTATCCCACAATTTCCTCACTTTCCATTTGGCTTTTATTCCCCTGACTTGGGAAACGACTCAAGTCTTGTGTACTTGTGACTCAAGTGAGTAAAGTAATAAAAACGAAATACTATACATGAGCAGATAATGTTTATGTGAATTAAGGCATTTACTCCGCCCAGCCATTACCATGCCTCCCAAGGATAAGTTGGGCATGGCTGCAGACCATGCTACTCCTGCCACACTATAATGTGTTTGGATGCCATGCATTCCCAATCTTCCCCTCCCAGGGGAAAATGCAGCTTGCGGGTGGAATAGACAATCCCCGGAAAGCGGACCTGTCCCCCCAAAATAGGACGATTGGGAGGTATTCATAACCATAATGTATAAAATATATAGTTAAACATATTTTCAGCCTCACAAATATATAAACTACCCAACTACAAAAAAAAACCATAAAATGCAGCTTAATGTATGGCTATGAACACCACACGGGATGTAGTTATATGACTGGCAGTCAGGAGACCGCCGGTCACAACACCGACCCCTATATCCCGCCCGCACTAAATCCTGATAGTCGGCATACCGACTAGCAGGGATAATTCCCACTTGTTAGTGTCCATGACACCCATAGAGTGGAAATAGAACCTGTAGCAAATGTAGATCGCTACCGTGCCCACAGGGGGCTTCCTTGCACTCCCCACCCCCCGGTATTCTGCGGTCGGTATACTGACCATCGGGATCCCCAGCGCCGGTACAGCAAACCCAACCCCACCACACAACACTAAAGCAGAGGGTTGATGTTACAATACAAATGAAAGCTTTTCTTTTAGATGTGCAATGCCACATTTGTCTAAAAACTCTGCTGCAGTCATGTTTCCGGCACTTCGATATATAGATATATAACAATCTGAATAATATATATATGTAGAGGAATATAGAGCCTCCAGTATAAAAACAGATGAGTGTGATGTATTTGTTCTGTAGTAACGTTTCAAGCAGACAGCTATGATGTGAATCACCCTGTTTACTGCACATACTGTATATCATTTGTACACTTGTAAAATGATTTATGATCCAAATAAAATGAAATCACACACCCAATGTGTTTTATTTCTTTAAAGAAAAAGTAAAGCTAGTATTTGAGCTGGATTATTTACTTAAAAGAACTGATTTGTTTATGCAAGTGTCTTATCATGTTCTCATCACACCTCCTATACAGTGCTGCAGGCTTACACATGCGACATGTTATAAGTAAAATACTTATGATTTTTTTTAACTTGAATTAAAAAAACTAAAAAGATTGTCTGCCTTCGGGCTTCCAATTCATGGTCACCTGGCCAGGCTCATGCCATTCTAGCTTAGCTACAGACTAAAGGAAAAAAGGAAATAACACAGGGAAGTTAGTTTTACTACTGTAGCTTTAATGTTCCATTCACATTTTATGTACACCAGTTTTTAACTAAGTAATTTGCTGCTAGGAAATTATTTCAGCATTTTTTAGTTTTTGACCAGGAATCTTCAGAAGTTTCTCTCCCTGCATGATGTGCCGCTGCCGCCAGCAGTAGTGGGCAGGTGAGACGTAAAAACCTTTTAACAGTGTCATCTTTATAACTTCAAACATGGTACTTTACCATCATGTTTGACATTTTAAAGCTGACACTGTTAAAATGCTTTAAATTGCATTATCAGCAGGTCAGCATACTGTGTTCATTTTAATACTGGCCATATTCTGAGTATCGATTTATTGACTACATCAGTCTCATTTAGTTTTGCCACAGTTACATTGTAAAGTCCATTAGCACATTGTCCATATTTGAAGCTTTCTGTTTTGGGATGTAGGAATACTTACTTAGTAAAATGATACTGACAAGTCTAAAGTTTACTCTTTTATTCAGTGATCTTTTAACCCACTGATATACAGTAGCTGCATGAATGTAATAGTGTAGATGTAATAGTTGTTAGTGGTACCAGTATTTGTTGTATTTATGAAATATGTAGTTATCCTGAGTTTCTGCCAATTTGAAATATATGTAGCACATTTATTTGCCTAAACATACAATAGTTTGGAACAGTGGTTCTCAAATTTTTTTTATAGATATAAAAATAAATGTAAGTAAGTTTGGACAATACGCTCCATGAGTGATATCGCCTAGTGCATGGGGCTTCAACCTGTGGCCCTCCAGCTGCTGTGGAATTACACATCCCAGCAAGCCCTGCCTCTTTTTTACCATGCCTTAATAGCAAAACTGTGGCAGGGCTTCATTGGATGTGTAGTTTTGCAGCAGCTGGAGGGCCACAGGTTGAAAACCCATGGCCTAGTGTTTTCCCCTACTCTCCCAGGTGGCTGATATAGTGCATACACACTGTACGATATCGCTAATGATATTGTACAGTGATGTCATCCTGCCGCCAGCCCTTACATGCAGGTTCTGACGATATTGTCAGATTGAGCTGCATGTACGGGCGATAGAGGGGGTCGAGAACGACCCGCGGGAGCGTGCATTGTTAATCATTTGTAGCATACACACTGGGTGATATTACAAATGATATCGCTCAGAAGGGTGAAAATTAGATATATCGTTTAAAATATTGCATAGTATGTATGCACCTTTATTGTATTCAAAGCACACAATGCTAGTGGTTCTTTAGATAACCTCCCCATTGTAGTATACTTACTTTAGGACCCCTTTCCTCTTCATGTCCTCCATCTCTCGCCTTACTGAGTCTGTGGGTACCTGCTCCCAACTCTGCTTTAGTGCTGCAGGAAGCCAGGGGGCATATGGGACTTTGTATTGACAAGCCCACACAGTCTCCATTGGAAGGGGGGGGGGTTGCAAAACATGCTCTCCTCCCCTTGCTTCACTGATTAGCTATAGCGCTTCCTGGAGCAGCGGGTGCGTCCAACCTTTGTTTGTGTCACCATGACAAACCAGGGACCAACTGGTGACACACTAAGCTGTTATGACACACAGCATTGGAACAACTACAGTAGTTCAGAGGTGTTTTTTTAATTGAAACACAAGAATTCTTTGCAATGTTCTAGTTTGAGATAACTTTTAAAAATCCATGCTCTTCGCTGTACTTCCCTCAATAGTTGATACTGCAGAATAAAATGACAAAGTAAGCTGGACGGGGAGATTATTATTTGTTCTCTCCTTTATCTGTGAGTCTAATAACCAGTATTCATCTACATAGGAAGCTTGTAAGGACTTTCTCTCTTTCAGCCGATCGATGGTCTCAATAACCTTAACCCCAATGGAAATCTTTGTGCTAAACAAAGCTGTAGTCTAGAGATTGTTTAAATTGCCTAGATCTTGTCTAATAAAGAGTAGATCTTATGAAAACAGAGGCTACTTGTCCTATTGATTTTCATTTTCTTTTCTGTACCATATAGTATATGAAACTTCTCATGTTCTAATGCATTTTTTTCTGGACAAAATCTTCCTTTTCCATAACAAATTCTTAATTAAAGTAGGAAAATGTAGGTGAGATTTCAAACATCCATTTTTCAAAAGCTGTGCCACGGTTCTTGTAAATATCTAAGTATGGTCTAATTAGAGCTGCATATTGTGTTATTTAGAGGTGATTAAGATTTAACGGGTGGGGTGAGTTGAGCACAGTTTTTGTGTTTATAAAAAAAATCCACATTTGCTGAAGCTTACAGATGATTTCTATGTGTGACTGGCTTTAGCAATCTTTATGAATATACTACTGTGTGTGTGTGTTTAATGTATTCAGAATGGTTAGTCTTCAGGCTATATGCCATGTACACAGGCAATATCGTGTTGTGAGGGTCAACCTTTTATTCTCGGGACCATTGCAGATGACTAGAGGTTAATGTAAATAATAAATACATATTGTAGTAAAAAACAGGAAAAAATCTACTCCATTCAGTTATTAGTATTTGGCACTCAGTCCTCTGTGTTAATCATAACATAGCCACAGGGTGGTCATTACAGGTGGTAGGAGAGTAAGCAGCCGGCAGCTGCATAAAAACAGCCTTAGGGGTATACTCTATATGTAATATTTATTACCTTTTTACCAAAAATAATTTTTGGACATAGACCCACATATATTGTACTCATTCCTTGTGACCCCAATCACCCAATGTTATCTGCAATGAACATATTCTTAAAGTAAAGTTTATTAATACATAAATATCCTTTCAGTATCCCTAATAACTTTGCAATTGGATTATGTTGATGTACAGTAATTGTTGTTTTTTGTCATACTATAACTAATTACAGTGCATTATGATGGTTCGGCTCCCAGGATTCATCTTATTTGAGATGACTACAACCTACCACAGTCCCATTTCTCATTGCTGACCTCATATTTGGTGATAATACAAACAGATTCCCAGATCTGTGGTCTCATTGTTAATGAAATGTAGTTTTCATTTGTTATGATATTTTAATAAGAGGGGGTTACAGATTTGTGGTATAAGTGATAATGAGAGTAAGGGATCAAATTTAGAATATCATTTTTAATGAGGGAGGGGGTTTAGATCTGGGTTGTAAGTTTTTAAGCCAGATGGGCTAAATTTGTAATGAGTAAGGGGTGGTTCAGCAACATTATTTTTAGTATTATATAGATTGGCACTTTATTTTCTACATTTTATTGTCACGCCCATGTTATGTAGCAGTTTTCTGGCAGAAAAGCTGGGGCCTCTTGTATGGGGGACTGAAAGTTACCAGCCCATGAGCAGGATAGCTCCATGTTTGGCCAGCCTCATTACTTCTGACTGGTGACTGCTACTTGGTAATAATAAAAATGTGTGGGTATAGTCTAACCTATAAAAAGCGATTATCTAATATATTGGTTCTTCATGTACAAGAACAGGTGTTTATATATTATGTATTATATTAGGTATTGATCCTATTAAGAAAGTATTATGATTGGCTACTAATGCAGAACTGGCAATGACTGTGAACACATTCAAATAATAGAAATGGAATATAACTCATCCTTAATGCATGATGTAGGAAATCCACATTATGTGCTTCATGTTGAGGGCTAAAGCTGGTTTAACCTCTTGTAGAGAGCTCTCAGAACACCTACGCTTGATTATGTACGTAGAAGCATATATACAGACATAACTGATAAGTAGGCCTCCTTAGTCTGCCTAATTCCAAAGTATCCCATCATTATTTCTCTTTAATACAAGCTGCTTTTTAGCTTTTTAATATATTGGAAATTTGAATATTTTCAATTATCATCTCATGAGACTAAGGGACCCCATATAAGAGTGAAACATAACCCCTTTAGCACTTGCTAAAGAGGTTATGACCTCTATTCAGTATTCAGCAAACTGCTGTCAACTAAAATTACAGCTGTTTGTCACTGTATCGCTTATGCCATCAATAGGTGGCAAGAGCGATATGGCACCATTGCCGGCTTTCCGGGTTCAGCAAAGGGGATGTCACTGGATGTAGTGCTAGATACCAATGACATATATGTTTGTATCCCTGTGCTACTAAGCGAGGTATGGTATTAATATTGTTAAATGGATCCCTAAGAGTTCAAATTAATCAGAAATCAGAACTGAAAAAATATTCCTTAGGACAATTGTAAGATATAGAGGGATGGAGTATATTTAAATTGTCAACTCTCATTTAGGGGCAGATTTATCAAAGCTTTGAGAGAGATAGCTGTTACTTTACAGGTTGTGTTTCAACAATGACCGAAGCTGGTTGATTAATACATTATCTCTCTCCACTTTATCCCTCTTCAAGCTTTGATAAAGCTTTCCCTTAATGTGTTCATCAGTGTTCTCTATCTCGCCCTCTATTTCTCTTGACCATCTACCTCAACTCTCTCTCTCTTTCTGTATCTCTTTGCCTTTCTCTCTCTCTTTCTCTCTCTCTCTCTCTCTCTCTCTCTCTCTCTGTTTGTCTCTGTCTTTCTCTATTTCTGTCTCTCTCTATCTTTCTCACTCTTTTTTTTCTGTTCTCTCATTATCTATACCATACTTAAGGGAAGTACTATGGCATCCATACTAGATCTTCCCAGCATACATGAAATATATTTTTCATTTTAACATGCTGCTTTAAAAAATAGTTTGATACAGCAAAAAGGTCCTCGCACATCACAATTTAAACAGTATTCAGTACATGTTCTGCTTTCCTTACTTCTGCTTGTGAATTGAAGCCTTTGTTCTACAAACAGTGGGCTAAATTTTTCGATCTCACTCATTCCTTGAACAGAGCGAGTGTGGGATCAGATTTGCAGTGTTAAGCCATTTCCAGCATTCTGAGGAAAGTTTAGACTAATTTAATGCACACATGGAGGCTTCAGACAATCTACAGATTCATCACTGGCATCTTGTATTAGTCATCTGACAGATTGCCAAGTGTTTCATACTCTTTTCATATGACTTTATTACCAAAATCGGCTTTTCTTTTTTCCTGCCACAGAAGCAAAAGAAGGCAAATTAATTTTATTCTTTTAACCTCCAGCAACAGTTTATTGCAATCTAAAGGCATGATAAACTATCTGCTTGCATTGTTTGCTAGATATGCCCAGTTACTGAATTCTAAACTTTGTCCCTGATAGCGTGGCTTTTCTGTTTCCTCCAGCTCTCATTACTGTCTGATTTGTAAGTCTGAGTCTATAAACATGTAAACTTCAGTCATTTATTAAGACTTTCTCAGCGACAGCTGCTGTTTTGTCCAGATATTTGTTGTGTGCTCTGTCAGTTCTAATGATGCTTGTGTGCTTTCTTCACAGTAACGGTACAACCAACAAGATGAATGGAGCTTTGGATCACTCCGATCAGCCAGACCTAGATGCCATTAAGATGTTTGTTGGTCAGATTCCACGTTCGTGGTCAGAAAAAGAACTCAAAGACCTTTTTGAGCCTTATGGAGCTGTCTATCAGATCAATGTCTTACGAGACAGAAGTCAGAATCCGCCCCAAAGTAAAGGTAATGATGTACAATGTCACTGTTTTTCCAAACACAGTTGGAACTAACTTCATATTTAAATGATGTAGACGTAGCCAGAACACAAGGATACTTTTCATAATCTAACACAAGAGACAGAGGTGATTTTCCAGCTGTTGTTGCAAAACAGCTTGCAGAATGTTCTGTCAATAGTTGGACAACCTCTGTCTCTGCAGCTGGCTGGTTTCCCTTCGCTGTAAAATCTATCCATGTTCTGGCAATTTTCTATCATGGTATTAGTGTTTAGCTGCATATGTACTTTATTAATTGTGGTCTTTTCTAGCATAATAGTTAAGGAAAGTTAGATAGCAAGAAATGTAAATGTCTAAACATAGAGTTTGTTGTAAAGGCACATTTAACACAGGTTGCGCCTCCCATATCCAAAATGCTTGGGAACAGAAGTATTTTGGAGATCAGATTTTTCCATATTTTGGAATATTTGCATGGTGCCATAATGAGATTTTGCGGAAATGGATCTCACAGAATGTACTGTATTTATGTTTCATATACACCTCATACACACAGTCTGAAGGTTTTGTGCATAAAACTAAATTTTGTATATACTGTACACGAAATTCATTTGGGTTTCATTTACACCTTACACACATAGCCTGAAGCTATTTTTATACTATATATTTTTTTTATAATTTTATCTTGAAGCTTTAAAGTTAGACAATGATAACATCGAAGTTTGGACAAAATAGTATATAAGCAAATACATTGGTTTCCATGATAATGTCAAGTGATTAAGATAAAAGGGAAGAGTGGAAAGAGCTTGGAGCTGAACTAAACAACATATTTCCCTTAAAAGGAAATTGGGAGTGGGTGGTGGTGTCCTGTAGTAGATATAGCCTCTTTGGTAGATGTCGGAAAAACCTCTATGAAACTCTCCCAAGTGGCAATAAAAATTTAGTGCGGGCTCTCCAATCAATACATATGGAAAATAAAAAAGGGTTTCTCCTTAAAATTTGAAGGTTTAATGGGGATTTCTTAATCCATAGGTATAGTATAATTTTATGAGTGGCTGATGTAATTACTATTAGCAGTTTCTGCACCTCTCTTGGGACCATAATATCTGGGGGTAAGAGACCAAAAATCACTCATTCTGGAGTAAATGGAGTATAGTTAACTAAATGATCAATGGCAATACGCTGAACTCCTAACCATAATTGTCTGATAAATGGTCAAGCCCATAGAGCATGAAAAAAATCAGTAGAGGTGTGACAGCATTTAGGGCAAATAGAGTGATCCAAAATACCCATTAGGAATCCCCTACATGGAGAAATGTAAGAACAATTAAATATATTAAGATACTGTACATATCCATGAATTTGGCCACATTTTACACTCCTTTTAATAAGTTTGTGCATTAAACATAGTTTGTGTACATTGAACCATTGCAAATCAAATACCCCTTTTCCACTACTAAGCACGGGTCACAGCATGGAGCCTGACACGGGTGCTACCCGGCTGCGACCCGTGCTCAGCCCCCTTTCCCACTGCGCTCACCAACCCGGCATATTGCTGGGTTGGTGACGCTGCTAGTTACGCAGCAGGGGCGGCACTGGGAGATCACATGATCACCCAGCACCGCCCTTCCATACAGTGTAAACGGGAGCCATGTTGCATCGACACGGATTCCGTTTACAGTACAACCCTACCTGGATCATTCCCATGTCCTACCCAGGTAGCTACCCCGGTAGGATTCATGGGTCACTTGATCCGGGTTTTTGCGGGGGGACCCTTTTCCACTAGCAAAAAACACAGGTAAATGCGCGCCCCTGTGCATTTACCCGTGTTTTTTGAGCTAGTGGAAAAGGGGTATAAGTTTCACTATCTCAGATGCTTTCTAAAAATTCCATATTTCGGAATACTCTGTATTTCAGAATTTTGGATATGGGAGACCTAACCAGTAATATACTGTATACATTCTGCCTCAATACTAAGGATTCCGTATTACTGCATTTCGCAGCAATAGGCTACTTCAGAATACTGGATTTCTTATACACTTGAATGTATTATGACTGAGTCGCTGCAATGGGATACTATCATATCGGAGCGTCTGTTCCAGCAACTCTGTAATCAGTAGAAATAAAGTGAACTCATCCGTGATCCCTTTACTCTCTGCTTAAGCAAGATGTGCATGCGCCGATGTCCGGTGCTGCTTGTATAAACAGACAGCAGCAGGGAGGGATCTTTTGGATCCCTCTCCTGGGAAATTCTGAGAATGTAGCATGTAGGCTACGTCGGGGAAGCCTTTCTGGAGCTTGGTACATTGGAAAGCCTAGCATCCCCTATGGAGGCTGCCTTTGCTGTTGGAAATGGAGGAAGTGTAGCAGATAACGCCCAATACATGGTACGTCCAGGGGATCCTTAATACTTGTGTGGTAACCCCCCCCCCCCCCGTGCTTTAGGGGGATATTTATTTTAAAATAGGCCCCATAAGAGAATATACTCACATTCTTACTGTAGTTCTTAAAAAAGCACACATGTAGCTCTTTGGTCTCAACTCTCAAGCATTTACAGTAAAAATACTTTTCATGTGACATCTTAAAATTGTATTCAAGAAAATAACTTATAAGTTAAATATGATTGGCAATGCAATACACAGGATCCTTTTAGTTTTAAAAAAGACTGAAAGCTATTGTTTTATTATAAATGACAGCACAAATGTAGCAAATTAAGGCAGCTGATATTTATAAAGGGGAAATGAAATGATCACATTTTGTACTTTAGAGTTGATCATTGGAAGGTCTTTTTGATTTTGATTTTTTTTCAATTTATTCAAATTTCGAATAAACCTTTTGTCAATTTATGTGCATCCGATAAGGGTGAAATTGCATAAACTTTATTTTATTAAATGGAAATCCCAGATTGAGCAACACCTGCTATCTCACCAAGATGCAGTGAGCACATATATTTGTGTCAGCTTTGATTTTTAAGGCCTGTAGCTGTGTTGAGATCAGTGCAAAGTAGCATGTTAACCCCTTAGGAAAAGTCTGCTTTGTGATTACAGGGTCATGTTCTCGTCTGTGCTACCAAACAAACGGAAAATAAATATACAGAATTAAATATGCACTTACAGTAACACCTTTATTGTCAGATCTTTGCGAATGTCATTGGCATGAAAGTAGATAGAATAAAGGTGGAGATTTTATAGGTTTTCGGTACCCAGTGGAATTGGATTTAGCTAGAAGAAAGCTTACATGGAAAGATATCTTGTCTTCTCACTACAGTACCTCCATGCTCCTTCTCATGGCTGACGGCCCTTCTTCATCCTGTTAGTTTATCCGGGAGATTAGGAGAGCTGCATGCTTTAGATATTGACATCTCCCATTTCACTTTCATGAGTCTTACAAGGTCTGTTATCTCTCTTAGATCAGGCTTAACCTTGTTATTTCTCATTTCCATTTTAACCTAAGGAGCAGGAAGGGGAGAAATGAATGTGCCCTATAATTTCATGTGTCTGAGATAAAATGGAAGATGGCTTGACCCTATTCACTTGTTCAATCACCAGATTTGGCTCATTAGAAGTCAGCATTAAAATTCAACTTTCATTCTTGGCAGCCAAGCAAATGAAGTGTAAAATAGACAAAGTACATTAGTTGAGAAAAAAAGCTGATTGATACAAATAATACAAGTGATATGTTAGTGGAAATACTGCAGTAAGCTATTATAGTGGGTGCACTGTGCAAACCGTAGCTCTCTGTATATGAAGTAACCCCTGTCAGCTCTTCGGCTTTGCTTGGATCTAACAAACCTGCAGGCAGGAGAACTGTTTCCACATTCTCAATGTGGCTGTGGTGCATTAAACATGTGCAATCCTGATGTCTTCAATCTATACCTTGGCATGAGATGGCTGCGAAAACTCTTCTCCAAGTCTAGAATAGGGAACAGTCATAGGAAATATCTGGGGTTTGGACTACTGGACATAGAAGAGAACAGATCTGTGTTCTCCAGAGGAAAGAGAACACAGATCTGTCCATTTATGTTACACAGCATAAGGAGAGGGCGCAGCATGGGAATGTAACAACATACTGTATGTCTCTTTTAATCATCTTATAACTCATCCCATATGGAAATATAGATACATGACAATTATATTCAAGGTCCTACAGTGAAAGGATGGAAATGGAAGAGCTTTTGAAATGTAGTCTATAAGAATGTAAACTACTGGTACTATGGGGGTGATTATGACCCGTTCGCTTTCTGCTTTTTATCGCAGCCGAGCGAATGGGTACCCACTGTGCATGCGCCGGTGCCGTAGTGCGCCGGGGCATACCAGACGGCCGAAGGCTGTAGCTTGGCTGTGATCTCCTCTGCCTGATTGACAGGCAGAGGCGGTCGCTGGGCGTGGGCACGGTCCGTCCAACGCAGGCATGGCCGGACCATGTGGGGGGTGGGCCGCAGTGGCTGCGTGACATCATACGCAGCCGCTGCGACGAGTAGCTCCCGGCCAGCACGCTAAAGCTGCGCTGGATGGGAGCTACTCTTGAAGTGCAAAGGCATCGCCGCTGTGCGATGCCTTTGCACTTCTGCGGGGGGTAGGGCATCACTGACATGAGGGGCGTCCCCCTGCATGTCATTGTGAATGATCGTAGCTGTGCTAAATTTAGCACAGCTACGATCATCTCGGAATGAGGGCCTATATCTGGTGGATAGGGGAATAATTACAAATACCGTCTATTTACACTAGATCTAGGGACATTCAAATAACCTGTACACATTCTTAATATCAACCCACATATCCTATTCCTGCACACATTTGGCACAGGTTTGTATATAGATTACTTTTGGGACACTAAGGGGTCAATCGTATTAGCCACGATGATTTCACAGATGCAAATTATCACGCCAGCGGACACACTTTATGGTTGCCCAAATTCACAGAAAAGTGCTCGTTGCCCCATAGGGTTCTGAGCACTTAGAGGCAATTTCAGCACCAAACCAGCCCGCAAAGGGTGCGATATCGAGTGCGAAATTGCGGCAACGGCACATCGCACTCTTCGCATATACTACAATCAACCTCTTAGTATGGGCTTTAAAGGAAAGCCTGTCTGCAGGCATAACTGGACACCAACAATGGTATCAAACCATCTGAAGAAGGCACAGATAAAAAAAAAAATTCTAATGTAGCTACACATCTCCATAATAATAAAATATGTAACAAGCTTATGTGCAAATATTATGCAAATTAGGGGTAATAGCACCATAAAGAAGGAAGAAATCGTGTTTCTAGTCACTCCCCACTCTATTTTGTACAGTGATTTCTAGTATTATTCTATAGATTAATATATATGAAATACTGTACATTGAGCATACATTTTCTCAAATGAGAAAGGAACTTATATAATTTTCCGTGATTAATGTTGAAAATAGTTGCACTATCTCTGCCATCATAAAAAAGGTCAGAAACCAGTCAGCCTGTCCCGGGAGAGCTGGGGATGACATGAAGAGAGGTGTGGTCTAGGTTTTAACCACTTAACTGGTATTGTTGCATAGGATGCGACTGCAGACAGCTGGGCTTTTGCTGACACTGATTCATCCCATGTGATTGTGCTGTCCACATCGGTCCCCCAGCTGTAAATGGAGAAATTTCCTCCTCATGCTTTGGCATCCTAGCAGTGATGTCACTGTCTGTGACCACTGACACCACTGAAGAAAATGCTTCCTAGTATGCCATGTGAATGGCACTCTGGGGCATATGTGCTGGAAACTAAAGTGCAAGGAGGTGAACTCTTTTTTTCCTTCCAGCACTGCTTGGCTGACCCAATGCACAGATCAGCTGCAGCAGGGTAACTCAATCCCTCATGACCCATGCTCCACTGCACTCTGCAGGATGGGGAAGGGTGAATTCCCCAGACGGGGAAGGGAAATACCCTTCAGGGTTGATATTTTGGCAATGGGGTAGTGTAGGTGGTGGGGCAATACAACACATAAGAATTAGAGGCCCTGGGAGGAGGAGGGTGGATTAAACATATATTTAGTGACACATGGTGGTGGGAAGGGTAGGGACACAGTGGGAGGTCTATGGACACTGGTGGCTTTGGAGATAATGCCCCAGTGAACTATACCTAGGGGGGTAGGGTTTAATGCCACCAGGGACATAGTGCCACTGGGTGTTCTATTGCCAGTCAGGGTTGGGAGGTACTATTACAATGGTGGCCTATTGAGATGGGGGGTTGCAAGATACCCTGTAGGCATTTCATTTAAATCAAATATTTAAATAAAGAAATATATTGTAAAGTCAACAAAATGGGAAAAAAATAATTTCTGGCTTTTTCTGGGGTAAATAATTAAAAGATATTGCAGCTGTTCTACATCATACTTTGGGGATAAATAGAACTTGAAAGACTTACAGTTTCTTGCTGTCCCACCAGCCATCAGCAGATACAGACAGCATGCTGAATTTCCTACAACCTTTACATTTTTATTTTGAATTAATACACATGTATTGTCTGTTTTAGTCTAACCTTTTTATTGTATTTTTGTAGCTAAGCATTGTACTTTCATTGAAAATAAAGTGTTTTATTTGTCAGACTTTTCATATAGGCTCTGGAACCCTAGTCTTTGAAGAAAAAATTGGTGGCTTAAGCTGCCATAAAATTCTAGAGTTGTTCTGAGTAATGGCTTGTGTTGGAGAGACTGTACAATGATAACTAAAGATATTTGGGATCCTGTGTCCTGGATACCCCTGGTGCAGTGACGTGCGGTCAGGGTAGACAGGGGAGGCAGTGCCTCACCTGTCATATTCCAGTATTCTCCTGAGTTTTGACTAAAAATTATTAGACTAATACAAAGAACATATTTATAACTTATAATATCATCTTTGTAAATACAATCATCCTTTTATTATTCTAATCAGTTTTATAGTTATAGCTCTATTACTCTAATCATTTTTATGTGTGTTCACAAGTCTCTGATACTAGAGAGTGCTATTGTGGTGTCTGACTACTGAATTACATAGATATTCCCCTAGCTGAGTGCAAAAATCACTATGGTCAAATATTCATTGTAGATTTAATAGTAAGCCCCTCCTTCCACACGTCTGGACTTGGGGATCTGCATGCGCTTGGTCCTGACACAAAGATACATTTGCATACACGGAGATAGGAAACACTGCTAATTCTCTAATTATTTTGTTCCTAATTAGAGCAGCCAACAGGGATCAGGTAACACGCCATTTCTAGGAGGCAGCTAGGAAAGTAGACCTAAAATGTAACAGTAGTAGTAGTAGTAGTAGTAGCAGCAATAGTCCTTTATAAGGTGCCACACGTGTTTTGTAGTACTACATTGGGCAGGGCATGGAACAAACAACAGTAGTAGGGATTTAGTGCTCCATTTAGTTTAGCTGCTTTCCATGTCTTTGCTAAGGAACTTTTTCCTGTGACACGTAAGAGACACTTCAATTTTGACCACTGTGTTGTGAAAGTAAGGTTTCTGTACATTTGTGCCAAGTGTCATTGGTTTCAATGCATAATGACTTGCTGCTACAGTATGTAGGCCACTGTCCCTATTTTACTGCCTACATTGCATTTCATTATCACTCTATTATCGTAGTTTGCGCCATATACTGAATGTTTGAAAGCCAACTGTGTATTATTGCATAAGACTGTGCAGAAATAGGAATTCCTCTTGTAACACCCGAGCCAATGTAGAGTGGAAGCACTGATACTGTTATGACACCAGGTCCTACTCTCCCAGAATTGCTGGAGGCTCAGTGTGATGCTTACCCCATAGCCCCCATAGCCCTCAAGCTATATGCTAGTTTGGCTCCATATACATAAAGTGATGCACATTTTCTCATTCCCTTTTGTCATGCATAGAGTTGCTGGAAATTATTGTCAGACTGAATAATTTAAGGGTGGCAATTCAATCTTCATAGAATATAAAGTGTCATACAAAGGTGCAAATGTAAATCAGAAACAAAAGATTTGCTATTATATTTAACAAATTGCATAGTTAGAAAGGTAAAAACTGTGCACCTATTGCAATATTCCCCCCCTCCCACCTATCAAGCTGTCCACTGTATGACTAGACCATACTGTATATTGTAAGGCTGGGTCATATACTGTAAGGAGTCATTTAGGTGTGGGATATAAACAATTACTATAGAAACTAAGGGAATTCCTATATTTAGCCATGCAGTACCCTATCAATAGGGTACATATTGTTTCTAATTGTGTCCTAAGATTGTTCTGATTCCAAAGTATAGCAAGAATGAAGGTCTTTTTGATCCATTGAGAGCTGAGGAAATCAAATATAAGTATTGGTGTGTTTACAAAACAAATAGAAAGTAATTGGTAAACCTAGCGCACAAGTAAAGACTCTGTATAACTGTACTGTAGCTTGGACAGTAAAATAATATTGAGGTTAGATATATGCTGCTCATAAATCAATTATTTATTCTTTTTTTTTTTTTTTTTTTTGCAAAACACAAAATGAACCAGTAAACTTCATGAATTTTTGGATGACCTGTCTTTTTTACTACTCTAACTCATCATTTCCTGTTTCACATTATCCCATAACATTCTAAGAATGAGACCAGCATTTCATACTAATGGGAGCCTTCCTTCCAGAACTTGTACCAATTTAAAGACTTATAAAATGTAAAATTTCCAAACTGGTGTGTTCACTTCTATTGTACAAAAAAATATACAGTATATATAGACAAATATTGTTAGGCTGTAAAAAGTTGTTTGACAAAACTAAAAAACATAGGGGATAATTCAGATCTGAACGTAGATATGCTAATTTTAACACATCTACGATCATTTACTCTGACATCGGTGGGACGCCCAGCACAGGGCTAGTCCGCCCCGCATGCCAGGCCCTACCCCGCCCCCTTCCCGCCCAGGTACAAAAGTATCACACGGCGGCGATGCTTTTGCACCTGGTGAGTAGCTCCCTGCCAGTGCAGCTCCTGTGTGCTGGCAGGCCGCTACTCAGAGCATCCTGGGTCGCAGCGGCCCACCCACCCCCAACGTTCTGGACACACCTGCATTCTAATGCCATTGGCACGCCCCCTCCTGCCCCACGACCGCCTCTGCCTGTCAATCAGGCAGAGGCGATCACAGCCCTGAGATGCTGATGGCATCTCACTTGGCTCCTAGGGTGTGCACGCGGAGTGCAACCACTGCGTGTGCGCACTCCAGCAAGGGCTTCACACTGCGATCACTGCCGCTGCAGTGATCCGGTCTGAATTAGCCCTATAATTGTTTTTCAGCATTTATTTACATTATTTTAAATCTCTTGAAAGAAAACCAGTTAACTTTAGATTACATCAGCTGCACCCTATATGGTAATAGAAGTAAGGGGGTGTCACATTGCTCAATCGGAGGGCAAAGGAGGGAAGAACACAACTGAGCCTAACTTAATGAATGATTGAGAAAAGTGGTAATCGTGTGACCACTTATTATGAGTGGTTGAACAACATCATTTGCAGAATATAAAGACTGTTTGCAGGGTGCCACATAGTAAATGCATTTTTTCATTTACCCAACAGCTGCCATTTTATGTTCAGCATCATAGGTGGAACTGCAGCTAAGATTCTTTTTGTACTAATGCAAGTTTCAGATTTTTATGTTCATATGTGATGAGCACCAATGGCTGATGGAACTTCAGGTAGTTATACAGTGTACATCTGTTCAAGTAGCCCAAGTTCATTTTGTTCTTTTCCTTTTGATTATTTATAATGCTTTTTCAGCCTAGAACATGATTTTTCAATTACTATGATTCTACCAAAGAGAAGAACTGTAATATAAAACATTTTAAAAATTTTACTCACATCGATTACCTCTGCTTTATATTAATTTCAACTTAACTCGCATATTGGCACCACTATGAATAATTGCACTTATATGAGTGTGCCCGCATGCCTCAAATAAATTGAGCTTTAACAGAAAGCCCAGGGAAATTCAAAGCTACTTTCAGGCAGACATACTGTAGCTGATAGACTTTAGGCAGACACACTGTAAGTAACAGACAGTCATTTAGAATACTTACTCCATCCCACTGCATGCAATAGGTTACTTAAATTCTTATTTTATTAAGTATTTCCATATTTTATTCCACTTCCTCTAAGATCTACTCTGACAAAATCCTGGCTGAATTATTTTATGTGGATTTATACTACCTGGTCCTTAAACCAGATATCCAGGACATATGTAGAAACTGACAAGGATGAAAACAATGTATGCCACAGCATCTAGTAATGTTCCCTCCGGGAGATTTCTACTGAGTGAGATGTGGATGATTATTGTCATTAAGCTCCACCCACTCATGATATAATGGGCTCGCAAAGAGGGGGCGTGAACAAAATGCATCAATTCTCTGCAAATATCATCAGTGTGCTGGAGAGCAGTACTCATTATCTTGTAGCACACATCCTCCTTACTCTTTACTGCAATGTTCCTCTATGGTGTATTGAGAGTGATGTCATCACTGTGTTGAACCTTTCTGGCCTCAGGGAGATTGCTGTACTCTCCAGGTAGTAAGGGAGATTACCTATTATTGCAGGGATTCTCCCTAACATTGAGGGAGAGTTGGCAAGTATGCAGTATGGTGTGATCTAGTCACTTGGCAATCACATCCAAACATTGGCTGATTTTACCTAGGGCTGCAGCCACCTCAGCAAAATCCACCTCCCCAGAATCTGTGCTCTGGCTTCACTGGAAGTGGCTTCTTCTTGGAAGCACTCTCTGCTAATAACACACAGGACAGGCAGTCCTAGGGGAAGGTGTGTTCTCACCTTGGGACTGCCAGTCTGGGCTAGAATTAACAGAGAGAATGCTTATAAGAGAGAGCCTTTCCGATAGCCCTAACTGGCTGCAAGGGGCTGCAGCCAATGCAGTCCCTAGAAGCTGGTGTTTGTGTACATGTGCCATACCAATGCTAGTTGTGCATCTGTACCGGTCCTGGTCTCCAGAACTGTCTCCAGGGCACAGCACAAGCAAGCCCCCTTGCCCTAGAGGGTAGAAGCCCCTGCTGCATCCAATTGTGGGACAATTGTTTTGACAGTGTACGTTTCATTTTTCAGTCCTTCTATGAAAAATGTTGCAGTGCTTCTGTTTTTTGTTTTTTTTATCACTTTAGGGTAGATGTGGGTGTCTGTGTCACCAATGATAATGACTTGAATATGTAATAAATTAAATAAATAAAAATACAGCTATTACAACAGATAAAATGGATACATTTAATTCAATGATTTGATGTACAAGATAAACCAAACTTGTCCAATACAACCCAATGACACATATCTATCCATAAGTGGCTGGGATGAAAATGGTTAAAAACTCTTTCTATGTATGTGATTTCCCCCTGGATAATCTCTTTGGATTTCAATTGATGGCTTGTGTATTTCATAGAAAGAAAATGGTTTGGTATATTTTGGGTATTAAATTTCTATTTGGCATTTCAAATCACAACAATGGCTAAAGTAATTTATTTGAAAGTAAGTGAAATGCATCTCTGAGAAAATAGTCTCTGCTCCCAAGCTGAAGAAAAATTGTGCTTACCGAACTGCATTTGTGTAATATGTTTGATTCATTTAATTCCATGTCACTTGTTTTAATACATTTCACCTCTTCAGAAGATTCAGTGTGATAGCATTTATTCAGAACTGTAGTCCAATTTATATCTTGAGCTTCAGCAATTCATTTTTAGTAGCATTTGATATCTAGGTTAATGTCAGATTGTGTTCTGTATCTACATAACTATATTGTTTGAACTCAAGAGAATTATAGACAGAGTCATTTTGTACTTATTTCAGCAATAAAAATTCATATCTTTTACACTAGGAGTATTTTGCTTAGCTTGCAGCTAAGAAATCATAAAATACTTCATGGATAATGTGAATGAGCTTCAAAATGCCGTTTGTTTTTTTACGTGAGTTTAGTCTATTGGTATTAAATGTTACTGGCTCCAAAATAGAAATATGCCCACCCACTGCACAGGCAGCGTGAATGGGGTAGCTGAAGAATGTAAGTGTCAATGCTTTACGTTGTTGTGATTTCACCAGGGCTATACATTTGCCTGTGATATAGTACTGTACAAAACATTGTTTCAGAAACCGAACCATTCAGGGCATATTTTTTTCACTCATATGCAGAGCCTGAGACACGTTCCGATCAGCAGCCGTATCATACGTGTTTGGTTTACATCAGACACAAGTCACAGGCACTTATTTCCTGCTTGCGCCTATGTCGACTTAAAGATATTTATTTTATTACAATAAAAAGTGAATCGCTATTAGATATCATCTAAACTATAGAAAAATATTCCTGGTTTCATGTACACAAAAAATCAAACAGATTTGTTTCAATATTCTCATAAAACAGAATATGAGCCTATGCATTGAAGAAAGTTCTGCTCCGTGGCAGAAGATGAGCACACAGCAATCAGCATGTACCTCTTGTAGTATTTGCACCTCTCCAGGCTCAATCAGGCCTAAGGAACAGAATCAAGCAAATGTGCATTTCTGCATATGCGTGCGCCCATTGTTATGGTCATAGGCAGTGCAAATTCCTGCAAAATACACTACAAAAGCTGGCATAGTACTCACTGTATCATGTGTGAAACCGCTTCCAGGCAGCATAACCTTGGTCGCACCCTGGATTTGTACACTGTTCCTTCCTATGTGCGACCTTGCTGAGACCTCTTTAAGATTATTTCTAAGCGCCACCTTTTCCGATTCAGTGAATGGATGCGACCCTGCTTACCCGTTCACACCGCACCGAGAGCCATGTTGAACACGTGTTCTACCCTGCTCACTACCTGAATTGAAATACCTGCTCACTCGACCCAGGTTATTTCAACTGGCCCCTTTCAGACTGCGCCGCATACCGGGTTGCTGTGCAATAACTCAGGTTGTTGCTGGCGGTGTGAAAGGTGTATGAGTGAATTACCTTAATACTATTGCTCTACATGTACTAGACATATAATGTGCCCTTGTCCTTTATAGTATTTCCACATGTACATCGATCTATTATGTATATAATTAGAGTGAACAAATACTGAAATCTCACACACTTCTGATGTTACAAAAACTTCAAAGAAACGTAAACCTAATTATTAGACATGTGTTAAAGCGGCATGAGGTGGCTTCTAACAAAAACAAGTGTCTTTTCAACAGAAACACTTTCTAAAGTCGGAAGAAGGAAATATCATCGATAGACATAATGAAGGCAATACAGATAGTAGTACTGTTGTATTTTGTTTCAGTACAGTACTCGAGCTACAGCAGGCAAAATTAACTAATAGGCAATATAATTAATTTATATTCCCTAAAGAGGAATGAGACTAAAAAGACACTGCTAAACAAATAAAAAAAAATCTTTAAGAATTCTGTATCTCTCAATACTGTCAAAGGTAACAGAAGAAGCAGTAGAATGGGAACACATTGACAACTGGTAGAAGTAGCGACTGTTGTAGTAATTTAATGGACAAATGAATTATATTGATTGTGGGATGGTTTCAGGATCTTGGCACTTGGGAATCCGGCAGTCAAAATACCGACAGCAGCATCCCGAAGCTCAGGATTCCCGACACCAAGGTGGTAAATAGACTAGCCGTAATCTCCAACCCCCCTAATCCTAACCCTCCTTACCCACTGCCTGACCCTAACCCCCAACTCCCTGCAGCCTAACCCTAACCCTCCCCAGTGATGCTTATCCCTAACCCCCTCCCTGCAGCCTAAACTTAACCCTCCCTTTCCTGCAGTCTAACCCTACCCAGGGGTGCCTAATCCTAAATCCTACTCCCAGCAGCCTAACCCTAACTCTCCTTCCTGCAGCCTAAACCTATCCCTCATACCCCCCACGCTCTGCGGCTTCCCATCAAATACTTATTTGGAATCCCAGTTGTCTGGATCCTTGCACCGGGATAGTGATCAATGTCAATATCCCGGCGCCACCATTCCAAGTAGTGTCAGGATTCCGGCTTCGGTATTTCGACTTCTGGGATCCCAACAGCCGGTTCCTGACCTCATCCAATTGTGTGACAGTGACAGACAGAGCCGGCCCTAACCAATATGATGCCCTAGGCAAGATTTTGGCTGGTGCCCCCTAGCACCACCGCTTGTTCTGCCTCTGACCTTGCACCTCTTTCCCAGCACCATCACCACTCACCCATAGCAGTCCTTGTACCCCCTATATTTTAAATAGGAAAAGTTTGCACATTTGACGCACAGCCCAAAAAAGGGGCATCTTCTTGCTGGGAAGGGGCATGGCCACACAATAGTAACCCCAATTCCAATTACGCCACACAGTACTGCAACTTTATTCACATTTTATCTTGCGAGAGTGTCCATAATTCATATTACATCCCACAGTAGTATCACTTTACCTTATAAACATTACTCCTCACAGTAGAGCCCCTTATTCACATTACATCACACTGAATTGCTCCTTATTCACATTACACCACACCTTATTGCTCTTTATTCACATTAGACGACACAGTAGTGCCCTTTCTATATGCAACGCCACATAGTAGAGCACCTTATACACAAAATGCCACACATTAGTAATGCATTTATACACAATTCCACACAGTAATTCCCCTTACACATATGAGACACATTAATGTCCTTATAAACATAATGCGCCTTACACATTATGACAACCTTTATTAATGCCCTTTTACACATAATGTCCCTTACACATATGGTGCACATTAATAATGCCCTTATACACATAATGACACACACAGTGCCCCCTACACATTTGCTGCACATTATTAGTGCCCCTATACACATAATGACACACATACAGTAGTACCCTGTTACACATATGCCACACATTATTAATGCCCTTATACACATAATGACACACATAGTGTCCCTTACACATATTCCGAACACTACTGCACAACCAACCCACTCACATGCACACAACACTCACACCACCACTAACACTGTGACCTCTGCCTCTGCTTGGATACAGATGTGTCCTCACAAATTTTGCATCAATGCTAACGTCGGGCACATTTTTTTAATGAAAATGCAGCTTATTTGCATTGCTATTTGGCTAGGATGCACAAGCAGCTTCTGCTGATTAAAATGATATGCAGCATGCCTATATACTGTGTGAGACTGGCTGTATCTGCATATGAAATGCTACACACAGAATATAGGCATGCTGCATATCATTTTAATCAGCAGAAGCTGCTGATGCCCCTAGGCATATCAAATGCCGTAGGCAATTGCCTAGTTTGCCTATGCCTCTGGCCGGCTCTGGTGACAGAAAACAAGGGTTCTTTTCAGAGCAGAATAGGGACTGCACCCTGCAGTTCTTATACTGCCAGATAACAGAAAATGCATTATATTTCTAATTGGAGATGCATCTTCTTTGCATCTTTTACAAATTTTTATAACTGTAATGGTAAAAGGTGATGGCTTCTGAACACCCTAACTGTCTGTGTTTGTAACAAAAATGCTAAATTATTTTACCTTTTTGCCACTGAAGGAAGAGCCCTAATTTACAAACAGGAGCAGGAGATATTTACACAGAAATATGTGACAAATGGATAGAAGCTGTTCAACATTTCTCTAATGCTGTGCAGAGAAAAGAAACCACTGTATGTACTTAACAAAAAACAACAAACGTGTGCTTTATTTTTGGCATCCCACAGTTTTAAGAAATGTCCAACATCTGACTTTGTTTGAATCAGCCACATAACCACTTGTATAATTCATAGGTTCCCCTTATTAATTAAATGAATTGTCAGCTCTAGATGTAGTCATATATAGGAAACTTCCAGTGTGGATGTTATATGTAGCACTGTGTGATTGATACACAGGAGGTTATAGGATTGTCACCTTACTTTGATTAATGACTGTAAGGTTGAATGTGTATGTAAGGCAGTTGGTGTTAAGCTGAGAATCACAAATCTCTGAATTTAAGCAACTGCTTTCTAGGTAGAAACTGAAATTCCAATATATTAAGAGATTTACTAAAGTATAAAGATACGTACACTTTATGATATGATGACCTTTTAGCATTTTTGATGCAGTGCTTTATCTTTTTTAGTGAAACTGTACAAGGACAAAATGCTGAACATCTTTTTCTCCTTGCTGCATATTGTTAAATAAAACCCTAAGTCAGTGGTTCTCAAACTGTGTGTTGTGATACCCTGGGGTGCCTAGGGACACTTGCAGGGGTGCCTAGGATTGGTGGTTTAGGACCAATTCAAATGATTTATGGTCAATGTATTAGGAAAAAACAGTGCTGGTGGTTTCCAATAATAAAATATGTGGACAAACAGAAGCAAATCCTGTCACTCACCACATAACTAAGCCTAAGGATGACATATAAACACAATTTAATTAATTTAATTATTTTTCTATATTTCTCAATAAAAAAACTTTTGGCTTAGTGGTACCATAAAAAAAATTCTGATACACAAGGGTGCCATAATTCAAAAAGGTTTGGGAACCACTGTTAAATATTTATATGTTGTTGTTATGTTTATCTGAAAAACTATATATATATTTAGTCTGAGGCCCCACAGATTACATTTTGTGTAACAAAATATTTTTTTATGATTGATTGTTGCTACTGTCAGGTTAAATGAATGCTTTCAAGAAAAAAAAAAACTAATTTATTACATTAGTGACTTACTGTATTTATTATGAAAAGTCTTAGTACATATCAGAAATTGTCCTTCATAATATAAAATACATTGCTTTATAAATAAGAATGCTGTATTCACACAAGGTCAGATGTTTTAATAGGACCTTTGTTTGTAATGATCGATGGACTTTAGAAGAATGTGGGACAATGTACTCTCCCTTTTTTATATAAATTAAGTTTTGAACTATACAATAGCTGTATAATAACAACACACGTGTCCACTACACCAGTCTTGAGTCTATTCTTTACAACATTTGACATTTCTGGTATACAAAATGTTAAATGGTGCCCCTTCTTTTAGAATGATGGTCAACTTGTAAAGATGGAAGTACATAAGTAATGCACATATTTTGTTGTTGGCATCTTATTACATCAGAGACCAAAATGCCTCCCTGAGTAAGGGTGAAAGCAAAATTTATTTAGGAGCTCAAAGAAATAGTGCTGCCAAACCCTTCTGCCACATATGTATCCAATTAGACATCTTGGACCAGGCTTATATGGAGACTTCCAGCAGTAATGTAGTAAGGCTTCACTGGAAACTGCTGTCCTAAGAGGCAAGAGAACCCTATATCTTAGTAGAATAGTCTACTGAGTCAGCGTAAATTACATGAGTCTTACACAAATTATTACGGTTGCTACATGTTATGTATTATTGCACATTTCACATCTGATATGTATGTTGTCCATGGCCCATAAATTAATCTGGGTATAATAAAGTCAACTATAACGTGTTATATGGCATATATAATATAAAGTACCCAACAGTATAGAATATAACTATGTGTGGTTAATGATAGTAGTAGTAGTAGTAGTAGTAGTAGTAGTAGCTAAGTCATTCTTTGTGTAGTAGTAGCTAAATCATTCTTTGTAGGTGTAACTCATGGGTATTGGTGGTACATTCCCTGCCAGTCCAGTCATGTGTCCTGAATATATTACTTTGCTTTATTTCCAGCAGGTAATTATGTATCTTAGAAGAAATACGAGTTGTATTAAAATATAATTTAAAAAAGCTTGTCATGTGTTGGATACTGATTCAATCAGTGTCAGTAACATGAGCATGTAGTTTATTTGGTGTACAGTGCTTTGTATTAAATATTGTTGCCATCTACCAGTACGGGACATAACAAATATTCATAGGTATTCATGTAGTCACTTTCACAGTGAACAGTCATTTTCAATCTAATAATAATTTATCTGAACTGGCACTGTATATTAGATATCATTTGTCTCTCTATGCCTTGTCCATGTTGCCTCCCACTTCATCCCCAAATCACAGCAGCTGTGCCAAGGAGTGGGTGGAAAATAGCCATATTATTAACCTAAATTGAGACATAATGGTTTTTGAATGTCTTCATTCAGTGAAACAGTCATACAAAGTATTTATGGGATGATTTAAGCAATAGAAAATAGGGCTTTCATCTAATAGTTAATTTATGTCTGAGTTTAGAATACTTATTACTGAAGGGAAACTAGCACTAAATGACTTCAGTCCATGTTGTTTAATGCTTTTACAGGGTCTCACGTTGATGAACAGATTTATTACAATGTATACCTGAGTACAGTATATTGCACTCAAACGCAGTATGTATGGAACTAGTCACTGAGGAGGTCTGTCACCATATAAAAGACTTCAGACCAAGTTCTTTTACATGGTTCCCGGAAATCTGTAGATGTATGATATTCATAATAGTATTTTTTGTTGTTGAAATAAGTACAATTCTCCTAATGACATTATGACATGATTACCAAACTCAAGCGATAACAACTGTACTGACTGTGTATGCTGATAGGATAGACCTTCTGGTATAATGTATCTTCTAGAGACAGAAATGTTTAATCCTTTATCACCTCCTGGCAGAATTGGATACCGTAGTTTGTGAGATTCTAATAAAACACCTGAAGAATATCTGTGGACTGTATGGTACTATGCTTACTTTGTTCAAATTGTTTCTCACTGGCAGATCACAGAACGTCTTTGGGAGTATAGTTATCTGCACCAGTGCAACAGCTATGCAGTATTTCACAGAGCTCGATCCTGTCTCCAATGATATTTGCACTGTAACTGCTACCACTGGGGGAAATAATCTGATGGGATTACAACTGCTATGCAGATGATTCTCAAATGTTACTGTTTTTTGCTCCAGGTGTTAACCATATACCAATTCTGGCATGCTCACAGTCTATGCTGGTAGTTGCAATATTGGCAGGAAGATTGGGTACACTATAGCAAAGAAATCACAGTGTATGCAGCATGTGCCATTAGACTGTTCAGCACAGGGCAGGGCTGAATTCCCTAGGGAAATCATGTTCAGATAAAATAGTTCTGTGTAGAGAAGGAGTAGTAGAATGTAGGTGTGCTGGAAATGCAAACATAAATCAGTTCAGCTGTGGTGGTGTGATAGGGAACATGGATTGTAGCTCCACTGGGCCAGAGACTGGTGTGAAGGGCTAAATATTATCTGTAAAGAGATGCAGGAATATGTGTGTGCTATATTATTTTTTATTGTCCAGTTATACCACGCATATTCTGCAGGCGCTTTACAGAGATTATTTTGTTCATTGACATCAGTTCCTGCCCCAGTGGATCTTACAGTTTTATTCCTTACCACATGTGCACACAGACACATATATACACTAGAGTTAATTTTTGTAGGAAACCAATTAACCTACCAGTATGTTTTTGAACTCTAGGAGGAAACCAAAGTACCTAAGAAGAATCCTAACATACACTATAATTAGCAAATAACCGTTAACAATAAATAACAGTATAATTACAATTAGTTGTGGATCCAGGAGTAGGGAGGGCACTGCTGGGCTGGAGAGGGAAGCTGCTGTCGTGGAGTAGCAGCAGACTCTGTTTTCACCATGCCCTAATGTGCCACACGCCTGTGCTCTGCTGCTAGAGTAAACAGCTGTAGACAAGAGGGAAGTGTTATGAGGGGGTTGCCTCCCAACATTCTGGGGCATGACATTTTGGGGGGACTCCAGCAGCTTCTGGGCTACTCCTCAGCCCCTCCCCAGCATTAAATGGGCACCACACACATGCATGCAGCATCCATAGCAGAGCAGCGGCTATAGAGTTTCCTCAAACTTCCCAACTGCCCCCAGGACTGAGGCCCGTAGGTGGGACAGCAGGACTGACTCGCTGAAATTGGTACAATTGGGGGCTAGTAGCTCCAGATGTGGGGCTGCAGTCCAAAATTCAAATAGGGAAGTCAAACCAACTGCCATTCCAAACCCTGCCAAATATCGCCATCCGGGACTCACTGGCAGTTGCAGTTGGTGTGGCTTCCTTATTGGAAATTTGGACTGCGCTGGAGCCGCCACTGGTTGGGAGGTATATTCAATCTAACTTTTTATACCTTTTAGTAAATGATAATGTATGAGGAATACAGTTCAGATAACCCATGTCTTAGGGGTATATTTACTAAAGTGCCGATTTGCAAAAGTAAAGATGTTGACCACAGCAACCAATCAGATTTTACTTATCATTTATCTAGCTCCTTCTAGAAGATAATAGCTAAAATCTGATTGGTTGCTATGGGCAGTAGCTCCACTTTTATAAATCCGCACATTAGGCGCCTGGTTTAAAATGGGCATTTGTAGTGTGATTTCCAATTCATGTCTTCTATTGGTTTGTATAAAAGTTGTATGTGCTTTTCTGAAATAAGGACTTGTTTACTGTGTTGTTATCATTTGTTCAATAGTAATGTGTTTTAATCTACCCATTGAATATGTAAAACTAAATGAAATATCTGAAAGAGCAAATCCTCTTTAACCTCTTAACTGACATGGTCAGATCACATGCGACCATGCTGCCCCACTTTGTCCCTCAGTTTTGCTGAGGAGATACGTTCTGCAGATGTGATTAAAATAATAGTTAAATACGTATTTAAAAAATACTTTCTAAACTATGTTAAAAAAAATTAAAAAACAACCATATGAACGGTTTTGAAAGGAAAAATAGTCAGTTAAGTGGTTAATTATTAAATAGACCCAAAAAAATTGTGTATGGTTCATCATCCTCTTCAATTCTTCTTTGTGAACTTTGATAGTACCCTAAAAATAACTCAGTACAATATAATAGAAATATTTTTCCCCTCTTATTATGTTTTTTTAAAGGTGCTTGTGCAGCAGAAATATTTGTTTAGGGCTTAACTTAATAACAATAAGACAAATCAGCAATTCTAAAATGAAATTCTATTATTATTTGTAAGTAAGGTTTATTGTTATCTCGAAAAATGAAAATTTACATGCATGGTCATAAATGAGTCTTAGTGCTTTCTCCAAGTAAATATATGTTGTCCATAAACTATGTGCAGTATGTACTATGCATTTGTGCAGGCTTTTGATATGTGATCATATATGGTATAGTCATGGCTGATATGAGCTGGGCAGGTTTGCGTGTACAGTGAAAGTATCTGGTACATTTAATTTCTCAGAGGGTTATTATCCTGTGTAATATACACTGAACCTCTGAAATTATAGCATTGATGAATTTAATGGGAGGAGTTTGTACATGAAATAAATAATTACATCCAGCAGCATGGCCTCTAAAGCAGGGTGACAACAAACATGATATTCAGGGCCATATTATCCATAAGGCTGACTAGGCTGAAGCCTCGGGGCCCCACAGGGACTAAGGACCCGTCAATGTTTTGCTGAAGCTCTGTTACCTGCGCCCTAGGACTTCAGTGGTTAAAGACACGTTCCACTCACACTTGTAGTCAGCCCAAATATATTTTGAAACAATGGGGGGGCAGCAGGCCAATAGTGCACTGGCATTAGGAGTGTGATGTTAGGCCGCCCTCACCTCCCTTATTACACCTTCCTGAGCAGTACAGTCTAGTCATGATCTTGATTCCATGTTCTTTAACAAATGGCAGCCAACAAAAATTGTAAATGATAGTAAACTATTTTATTGTAAACTAAGCTCTGCTTCCCAAACGTCCGCTGTAGTGGAGTGAAAGATTGAAGTGCCAGGGGTGCCCGAAATACCTGAAAGCCTAGGAGCCCAGCCATGGGTTAATACGGCCCTGATGATATTCCCCTGTGAAAGTGGGCATCAGCACCAAGACAGGCAAAAGCTGCTGGTTACTATTTTAATAGGGTTATTCAGACTCGGCCCCTGGTCATAGCGGAAATGGCTCATGGTCAGTGCATGGTCGGAGCCTTAAATAAAAACACCATAATTTTCTCACCCCTTGCAAGCACAATTAGCTCCACGCTGAAAAGATCTAGGACTATTCCAGGCACTGCTGGGCTGGTGGTACATAACTAATGAGGAATATGAATATTGAACTCAGGCGATACCATTCCGTTACGGTTACACAGTACTAATAAAGTAATAAAATATATGTGTACCTGACAGGATTGTTTTATATAATTGTTGGTATAAAAAATCTCTAAAATTTCACTGATTAATTATATTGATGTAGAAAAATAATAACAATTTGTGTGGCAGGATTTCTTGGAAGTCCTTCAAAAACATTTGTAGTCTAAGAGAATTTGTCTTGTAATACAAGAGATCTACTTGTAATCCACAGGAAATGCCTTTAATTTTGTAATCCAAGGCAGAGTATCTCCTTTTAATCTAAAATCAAATTGTAATCCAAGTAATACAAATGAATATTGATGGGGTCAAGTATGTATGATAAATGGTAGGACATATAGAAAAGAAAGGGTTTTATTTTTGTATGTGTTACATGCACTGCAGTCAAAAACTGATTCAGTGTTTGAATACCGGCAGGAAACTGGCCTAAACTTCATTAGTATCAAAATTGGGGAATATTTGTGTATAAAAATCTTTCAGTCATGATTACAGTACTACAGAAATGTACTAATAAAATTATGACCCATAATGACCCAATTTACTAGAAATAATGCTTGTGCCTACATACAATAGATACAGCCAAATTGTGGGATGAAGCAATGTTTGAAAGAATGCAGTTTATGAATTCATTAGCAGCCATTGACATCACTGATACATTTTATGATTTATGAGACATGAATAACTAGAGAATCAACAAGCTGCATTCTCAATTGTATATGCAAGCTGGACGTTACCATTCCAGGTACAGAGGCTGTGAAAGGTATTATAAAACATAATAACAAATGTATGTATTATTATTTAAATAATAATATGTCAGTGCAACATTCCCACTGCTATATATGTCTGTCTACAAACCCTTCTTACAGTACAGGTTTAAGAATATGCATGCTTCAGTGCAGATGGTTAACTCACAATGACAGAGGTGCTAATTAAACTGTTCTCAAGCATAGCTATCCTTAACACCTGGACTGTTAAAGGCTTTGAGGAGCGAGCTTGGGAGATGCTGCAATATATGAAGTACACCATCATACCTCCCAACATTTGTAAATTTGGGGATCTGCACACCCCTGAAAAGGATGCATGACCTCTTAGGAAGGGATGTGGCCTTGCTGCACTCCCCATTTTCATCACTCTGGACAAGTGTTGAGCACACCCATAGATGCTGGGCTGCCCCCAGGCTCTCCCAAGTCCCCAGCACTATGTAGATGCTGTTCTCATGAGCGTGGCATCTATTCACCTGCTGCTCTAAGCAAAGCAGTGATGTGAGAGTACTCCCCTCAACCTCCTTCCCTCACAGGACACGTTTAAAACAGTAGAACAGTCCCAAAAGAGCTGTACTATCCCACACAAAGTATGATAAAATGTGAGGTATGCACCCAGAGCTGGATTAAGGGGGCCCAAGCAGTGAGTACCCTCAGGCCCCCCTATCTCAGAGGATCTGCTTGGCCGGCGATGCTCTGACAGAAACAGCTCTCTGAGAACCCAGCAGAGGCACAGAGCTGTGGTTCGCGGTGCTGAGGGGTACATTGCCCCCCTCTGTAGTGCTGCTGATAGTCCCTCTTTGATGATGCATCCTTGTCCCCCACACCTCAAGCATCATCCGCTTCCTCAGACAATAACCCATCATGGCCATTACAGAAGAGGAGGATGTGGAAGCAGGAGGAAGGGAGGAGGCAGGACTATATAGGAATGAAGATGGCCCCAGTGCTGCAGCTGAGATGTGAGAGGAGTGACTCCAATTGAGGGCTGAGAAGCAGAGAGGTGAGCACATATTCATACATAGACACACTACAATACATGCATTGATATAAGGAGACAAAGAGGGATGTGCTGGAGAGGCACAGGATGTTAGGCCTGAACGACACCGGTAGAATGATGTTTAAAGAACTGTGGGGATAAGTTTGAGAGACACAGAGGGATGAGGTGGGGGTTTGAGACTGAGAGACATGAGTAGGGGGTTTTGAGGCCAAGAGACATGGGTGGGGGGGGCTTAAGGCTGAGAGACACATGGGAGGGCAAGGACGAGAGAAACAAGGGACTGAGGCTGAAAGACATGGGGGGGATGAAGCTGCAGTAAACAGTGGGGCTGTGGCAGAGAAACTCAGGGGCTGCAGCTAAGAGACTCATGGGGGGATGAGACTGAGAGACAAGGGGAGATGTGGCTGAGACACAGTGGAGGAACGAGTCTGAGAAACACAGTGGGGACGAGGGTGAGAGACATGGAGGGTGAGGCTGAGAGACACAGTGGGGGATGAGGATGAAAGACACAGGTGGCTGAGGCTGAGAGACACAGTGGAGAAGAACTGCTGGCTCCCTCCAGTACTGGGCTCTTATTAACTGTGGCCGGCAATTTAATGCAGGTAGGACATGTGCCACTGCTTAATCATGGAGGTGGGTAGGCGAAGGCTGGGTACACAGTGGGCACAGCCGGGAGCAGGGGGTGATAACAAGATGGGAGGGACCCCTATTTTAAGTGCCCTGGGACCCCCAATGGCTTAATCCGGTCCTGTATGCACCATGGAATTAAAAGTATATAATGAACAATAAGGTCATTTATAACACAGACAGAAAACAGAGAAGATCCACCAATTTAGGGCATAAATTATTTTCCTTATACCTATATATACCTATATTTGCTAATATCCATGTATAAAGTTTGTTGTCCCAAACTCTGGGAAGGGTTGCATTTAGCACAAGCTTTTTAAAATGTATTCGGCTGTGAACTGCTAACAATATTGAGCAGAGATGCCTTGTTTCAATTTCAATCAGCAGATATTTGCTTCTCTGTATTGTGAACTCTGCTGGACTAATCTGGGCCCTGCTGTTGCAGACAGAAAGCTTCTTTATCCATTCCTTTAAGAGCAGTGAAATGAAATAGGTAGTCATGTAATCATTTACTTATCTCTTTGTATCACAGCTTATGATGTCTGTAATGTTGGAAGCTGGCATTACCGTGTTTCAGAAACAATTATTTTACAGTACCATATACTTAGTATAGAGATGAAAAAAACAACAAATTATAGACCAAGCATGAGGTGGCTGATATTATTTAACCCCTTTCTAACTAAAATATTAATTATTTTGTTGAGGGCAAAGTAATTTAACAATATTAGTTTACTTAATTTTGTAGCATAGTTACCAACATTGTAACTTTTAGTGGCACTAAGCAGCTGTGCTTTGAAAAATGGTCTAGGAGCTGCTGCAATGACCATCATATGCAGTGACGGCCCTACATTTTTGCGGCCCTGAAGCCTGAACTGTTATGGGTACCCCTTTGCATCCAGCAACATAGGGCAACATCCAACAAGATCCAATGGGCCTTGAAGTCCTTGCAAGGAAGCACAGACAGTAAAATTAAATTTTAGAAGGTATACCGCCCTAGGCCCTTAAATAAAAAAGTGAACAAACAATATGGTGTAGTCACTCATTCAAAAGACTTCAGTGTTGTTCCATCTGTTGGTAATTTTGCTTGATTTCAACGATGCAGTGCATGAAAATAAAGAAAATATATATAGTGTAATACAGTTTTGAGTGAACAAAAATTCTTCGTGAATTACATATAATGTAACTCTATAGGTGATAATGAAACCAATATTTAGACAAGGTGTACCCCACTCACTATGTGAATGAAGCAAACTAAGCACATCAAGGTATCTTTAATCAATGAAGCATGGCGTACCCAACTCACAATGTCACAAATGGTTTGAAGCTCATTAAGGTATCTTTCTTGTGGAATATGGACCTTATCTTTCGACCCAAGCTGTTTTGATCCACGTGTACTCAAAATAAACAAAAACAAATTCTCCAATGTGTAGTAGAGTTTCCAAAACCATGTAGGATGCACACTAACTATACAATAACATACTTTTAAAATCAATGTTTTAAATGTTTTAAGAAGAATAGGCGTACCCCACTCACAAGAATGGAGTGCTTTCTATACACATCAAGGTATCTTTGGTAGTCTTGTATACAGAAGTACAGAATGCGTACCCTACTCACAGAAATATGCGAGATTTGCAAAGCCCATCAAGGTTTCTTTCATTTTCAATTTCCTCTCCAAAGAAAAAAGGCTGGATGTTTCTTAAAACCATAAAAATTTATTGTACAAAACCCCAATCGGTAGGGGAAAGTTCCAATGAAACAAAGAATGCAGTAAAAATGGCAATAAAAAAGTAAAAAACAAAATCACAAAGTTAAAAACATGGAAACATCCATGCTGAAATTCTGGAGGTATATCTCCAACAAAAAACACAACAATATCTTCAAGAGATTACCTTATCCAGAGTTCAGCTGTATATCATGGATGGATGTAAAAAGCTCGACTGACAAACAGGAGTGGGGATAGCCAGCTTTTTACATCCATCCATGATATACAGCTGAACTCTGGATAAGGTAATCTCTTGAAGATATTGTTGTGTTTTTTGTTGGAGATATACCTCCAGAATTTCAGCATGGATGTTTCCATGTTTTTAACTTTGTGATTTTGTTTTTTCTTTTTTATTGCCATTTTTACTGCATTCTTTGTTTCATTGGAACTTTCCCCTACCGATTGGGGTTTTGTACAATAAATTTTTATGGTTTTAAGAAACATCCAGCCTTTTTTCTTTGGAGAGGAAATTGAAAATGAGAGAAACCTTGATGGGCTTTGCAAATCTCGCATATTTCTGTGAGTAGGGTACGCATTCTGTACTTCTGTATAGAAGACTACCAAAGATACCTAGATATGTATAGAAAGCACTCCATTCTTGTGAGTGGGGTACGCCTATTCTTCTTAAAACATTTAAAACATTGATTTTAAAAGTATGTTATTGTATAGCTAGTGTGCATCCCACATGGTTTTGGAAACTCTACTACACATTGGAGAATTTGTTTTTGTTTATTTTGAGTACACAGCTTGGGTCGAAAGATAAGGTCCAAATTCCACAAGAAAGATACCTTGATGAGCTTCAAACCATTTGTGACATTGTGAGTTGGGTACGCCATGCTTCATTGATTAAAGATACCTTGATGTGCTTAGTTTGCTTCATTCACATAGTGAGTGGGGTACGCCTTGTCTAAATATTGGTTTCATTATCACCTATAGAGTTACATTATATGTAATTCACAAAGAATTTTTGTTCACTCAAAACTGTATTACACTATATATATTTTCTTTATTTTCATGCACTGCATCGTTGAAATCAAGCAAAATTACCAACAGATGGAACAACACTAAAGTCTTTTGAATGAGTGACTACACCATATTGTTTGTTCACTTTTTTATTTAAGCGCCTAGGGCGGTATACCTTCCAAAAAGTTTTGTTATATCTCTGCATGTATGTAGATGTTTGGTGACATCTAGGGAGGCACACCATCTAGGGCAGCTTTTTTTATTTTAGCGCCACATAGCAGGGATTTTCCAATTTTCTTTGTTTCAAGTAAAATTACATTATTAGACACCTCCTTGTCCCAGGCTTCTTCTCACCGTTCATTGCTTGCAGCCTCCTTCCTAGGCCCTCTCAAACTCCGCCATTCCAGGAAATGTCACAAAGATAAGTTCTGCAGGCTGTTCGGAATTTTACTTTAAAACGGATACATGTTTCACACTATTTACAGAACGCAAATCACATAGCTAGTCTACAACTTCCAGATGCTCCTGCGGTAAGCAACGTGCACCCAAGCTGTAATACAGCTATGCTGTACTAGAAGCCTGGTTGTCAAGGTGCTATTGGTGGTGCACTATGGGGGTTATTCAGGTTTGTTTGCAAACAAAAAAGCACACTACTGGGCAAAACCATGTTGTGATGCAGGTGGGCAGATGTGACACGTGCAGAGAGAGTTAGGTTTGGGTGGGTTATATTGTTTCTGTGCAGGGTAAATACTGGCTGATTTATTTTTACACTGCAATTTAGATTTCAGTTTAAACACCCCCTATTCCCGAAATCTAAATCTCTGTTTTGTTTTTTTAACAAACCTGAGTAAGGCCCTATAACCATACAGTATATCAAACAAGAGGTGAAATCTTATTTTTAGTTTTAAAATGCACAAGCAAGAAGACGAGTGATGATTCTATCACGAAAATATCCTTATTTTAATAATACACACTTAAAAAAACTCAGTTTATTTTGATGAAAAAAAGAGTTACTTCAGGGCCCTTCTGGGATTAGGGGCCCTGAAGCTTAAGCTCCATTAGTTTCAAAGTAGATCTGCCCCTGATCATATGCTTACTGAACTGTCTTATCATGTGGTGTTGTGCATTTTAAATACTCCACTTCAATACAAATTAACTAAAAGGGGACGATTTAGTTGCATGTAAGTGCATTTTTGCAAAATAATTTTTTTTTATTAAAAAATTTTGTACAATGTATTAGCACAGTGGTCCCCAAACCGGATGCTGCAGAGCACTTGCAGCGGTGCTACAGGATAGTGATACAAGACCAAATCAAATTATCTATCATCCATGCAATAGGCAAAACCAGTGCTGGTGGCGGCTACTCATGAAATATGTGGACAAAGAGAATCACAATCTTGTCCCCTACTATACAACTGACCCTAACACTGACAAGTAAACACAACTTACTGAATGTAATAATTTTGCTGACTTTCTCAATGAGAAGCTTTTGGCCTGGGGGTGCCATAAAAAAACACCCTGATACCCTAGGGCACCAGGATCCAAGAAAGTTCAGGAGCCTCTGTGTTAGCAAATTGAGCTGCTTGGATGTGACCCTTTGGAACCCTTGTGTTTGGAGAGGAGAGTCGGAGGTGTTCACAAAAATGTACATGCTGTTGAGTCTTATTTTCAGTTACACGTATTACAGGTGCATTTTTTGAGTTGATGATTGCTGTATATTAGCTTCAGACACAGGATTTAATGTTACGCTTACAGTAGCTTATCCTGTACATCAAAGTGAAGCTGCAAGTGCAATTATCTTAGTAGAGTAAAGAGCATAACAGCTAAATATATTTCTGTATATCTCTGGCTCCATTCTGTGTTTTTTTTCACCAGAATTCATTCCAGATAGATTTGTTCATTGTTTTATGCCCATGGATATGACACAAAACTGAGATGGAAATATAACTATATCCAAAGTAAATAACAATCAAAGTTCTGCCTGTATTACATAAAAATGATTATAGTTAGTAAAAGTGACAGGAGTGCACCCACATACCAGTGTGTTTAAGTTGTCTGCAGGTGGAAATTTCATTTAGAGTATCTTACAACACTAGCCATCATGGGCAACCATGTTTTCATCCGGTTAAACATCTTCATGGAGCTGCAGTTTCCTGCAATGACCAGAAAAGGGAAAGACTACACATTTTGTTGCTCTATGACTTTGGAGAAATCTAGGAAAAAATGTGAAACAGAAAAATAGCTTTTTTTCTGTAATTTCCCACATCAGACTTGAGACACCATTCACTGAAAGCATTGTCATTGTTCATTTTGTCATTAAATTGTAGTTATATACTAGTTTGGAGACTGCTCGTTATAAGGCACTTTAGCACTTTGCTAAAGCCCCACAGTTCCCCACAGACTTATCTGCCGTACCATAGTAATCATTTATTACTAATGCTTTGCCTCAGATGCAAAGCAGTGTTCAGCCAGTCTTTGAGATTCAGTTCCTGCACAAATTTAGCCTTACTCAGGCTGTGCCTGATTTGAGTATTCTTTGTGGACTTGTGCAGGCTACTTTTCATTCCATTGTTAAGTGCTGTTTTTTCTAGTCCCTGAGTAAATGGAATCTCTTAAAGCTGTCTGACTTTTATATTTTAAGATTAACATTCTGTTAAATGGTTCTTCATCAGAAAATGGAAATATAGCACGCTATTGAGGCTTATGCACATGCTTAGGGGTATGCAATGTAGTCAGCCTAAGGTCGGATACACACTAGAATGATGTGTAGCCAGCTGATTCGATGGGCGATGGGACCCTGCATCAGCAAGTGTGTACTCACTTGCATGATGCATGGGCCGATGGTGCAATGTAGGCTGCCATGGTGCATCGTACACAATATCTTGTGGTTGGCTGTTGAGTACAACCAAGCGGATGATATTGCACACAAATCGGGCATACGCACTGAAGAATCCGGCCGATATGTCTGGATCATTTGGGCAGAAACTACATATCGGTCTGAAACCGTTCTAGTGTACTCACCCTAAGAAAGCATTTTCAAAATAGACTTTAAAAGGAAACAGAAATTTGTTTTTTTTGTTCAGCTATTTTTAAATTGAGCACTCATTTTAAAATGGTCGCTGGTCGCTTTCTCTTTCATAATTTACAGGCTAAAGACAAGTGACTTTGTACATTGCTGCTCTGTGCAGGAAAACCCCCACGGGCAATAAGAAATGACTGCACTATACTGTTCATAGTACGCTGGGCAAAGCAGATAAATATTTTCTCTTCATGTAATGCGTTGGGTCTTCTCAAAATCCCCAGTGTTTTATTATGTTGTGGTAAAATGAAATATACTTGTATTTCATTATGAATAATGCTGCTTTACTTTTCACAATGATTTTTTAACTTGATAAAGTACTCCTTTTTTCCTTATTGTTCTTTTATGGTAACTATGGTGGTAATCAAGATCAATAGCAGGCTGCATGACTTAAACATTATACACAAGATAACTGTGTTTGAGATACATCAACCAGCAATAGTTGTTTCAGCTCTACCAATGTTTTAATTAGAATCAGTAGGATTAAAACAGGGATAAATCATCCTATAGATTTTCCAGTTGTCTACACAATACTGAACACGAATCGGAGGCAGGGCTTAACATGATACACAAATTCAGCCTATGAAATTAACTTGAAGGAGCCTACGAAATTAACTAGAAATTCAGGCTCTGAAATTAAAGTTGCACAGTGAAGCTGTTTGGATACTAGTGAATGGAGTGATGCCACTGGTTCTTAGTGAATGAATGAGCCACATTCTGAGACATGTCACTTATTACCAGTAAATGGATCGGCTTGTGTACAATATATTTGTTTTACTTTCAAAATGCCTCGCTTCACTAAAGTAGGTATAATTAATGGGTATACTTTAAGTTCTAGCCATAATATCAGGAGAGTCTTGTGAATTAGACACCTATATGTCTATTTTATGAATTATTTACATAATATCTGGCCAAAGAAGTAAATAAATATTAATTAAAGTACACTAATTTTGATGAACCCAACCCGTTGGTTGGGTATTTTATGTTACATTTAGCATACTGTACAGTGTCTCCTTAAGAGACCAGGTTTGGCCTACAGCTGAATCGATTATTCCCTTTAGTAGTCACATAAATGCCCTCATTTATAAATTAGTGATTTTGTAAATCATATATTACCAGTGACTCCAAACCAGCAATTGTGAAAAATCGCTACTTGATAAATCAGGAGTAAATTATCCATATTTCTCATTGATGGGGTTTAACCATGCTGTTCTGTATGACAGTGGGAGCTTTAATAAACATACTAGACTTGGTGATTCCAGAGAACAGTCTTGTGCGGCAAAGATTAGCAAAGGAACAAGGCTAAATGTCAATGTCAATATATAAAGCTATGTGTAATCTTAGATGAGGTCTGTTAGTATGTAGCTCTGTTAGTATATAGGGGAAATAAGACATTGCCCTGTTATTTGTCCTTATATAGAATGTTTTTTGCTGTGCCCTAAAATAGCTGGAAGCTCTATCAATAAACTCATGTTAGAGAGCAATGCCCTGTGCTGGTCCTGTGCCCGATACGCAACAATATGTAGAGGCAGTGCTGATGGTAGGAGATAGAATAGAGCTGCCCAGATTCTCTACCATTGCAGGTGCATACAAATTGGGGCCATTCCAGGCACCCTGCTAGCCAGATGCAGGGGCTGTGGGGCAGTGATGAGGCCACCACCAGGGGCTTGGAGATGTCACCATATGCACAGCCCTCCCTAAGGCCCTAGATTCTGCCAATAAACTACTAAGAGAACCTTAAAGAGTCCATAATGGGTTACTTGTCCTGCCAATTGTGCTAACAGTCATCTAACATTTAATACAATGCTCAGTCTAACCAGGGAATCTGCTCAGTCAGGCAGTAATAAAATATGTATTGACTGGCCCTTTTCATCTTCTCTAATGCCAAAACACACTCAGCAGGATGCCACCACTTACGTGATTGATAGTATTTATTACACTGGGCCCTTTGGGTTGTGGTCAGGTCCAGCCTGAGCCTAATTTTTTTGGTATGCGAATATAGATTTTGGCATCCCTTAGCAGAATATATAGGATGTGGCTTCATAGGGGAAGGGGCGTGGACACAGAATAGTATCAATTTACATTCCACCACACAGTAGAGCCACTAATACACATTACACCCTAGTAGAGCTGCTTATTATACGTTACTCACCAGTAGAGACGCTTATACACATTTCACCACAGTGTACAATAAATAAACATTCCAGCCTCTCATTGATACTATACCTGCAAGGGTGGGACAGATTCATGTCTCCAGCTGCAGCCTGGGTCCTGCTTTCCAAGCTCACACAGAGGACTGCCTGGGTCCTGCTGACTTTGCCTGAGCCCCGCTTCCATAGTGGGCTTATTGGTCCTGCTGTCCACACTTCCAGAGAGGGCTGCCTGGGTCCCACTGTCCCCGCCTGGGTCCCACTGTCCCCGCTCACTGAGTGTAGCGGTGCGGGTCCTGTCGCTGGAAGTAAAGGCTGCTGGGTACAGTGAGTGGGAAGACTGACTCCTCAGTGTGGGCTGGCAGCAGGGGACTCCCTTTCACTGCAACAGCGCCCTCATCAGGCTGCCGCTCTTTGCAGCCGCGTAGCCGGCGTATGCGTTGGGCCGGGCCTGGGTGTGTATTATGGATAATGGAGCTTCACTCAAAGTGCACATCCATGTGAAGGTATCACACAGAGGGGCCCTCCTTTTGGTATAATAAGCCAGCCAGCAGGGACATCATGTTAAAATGTGTATTATTCAGTATGGTGCCCCCCTGGAGCTGTCCATGTTGTGCTTTTTTTTTGTCCCATAGCTTGTCTGCATTCTTTTTTAAAGTCTTTCCTTAAAACTCCCCAAAAAAACAAACAAACAAACAAACCTTTTCCTAAGTTTTCTTCTACATGAAAAGTAAACCCCACATACATATCTTCTCTGTATGAGACATATTTGGAATATGTGTTTACGTCAATTTTTACATGTAATTAGTATTACATTGTTTCATTTTTGTTGCCCTTAACTCAGCGACTCACCTAGATTTTCTTTAACAAAAGATAATCAATAGTTATTTATCCTCAGGCTGGCATAACATTATACCTGATAATTGCTTATTTTTCATTTCCTCAACTATCTGAAAACACATTTGCTGCAGAAAGTAGCATACAATAAAGGTTACAATGAGGAGGGGGGAATTAACTTTTTGTTTTTCAATTAAGTGACAGCTGAAGTGAGAAATTCTGCTTCAAAAGATGTGCTGGCTGGATCATTTTCTGTATCTGCATTGGAAGATTGTCTAATTTGTAACAAGGGTGAAATGTTGCACTGAGAAAGTAAAGGAAGTATGCATGTTTGTTTTTAACCTACCTTCCCTAGAATGAGAACTCCCTTGAAGTGTTGTTTTCTCCTTGTACCTATACAGCACTAGAAAACATTTATAGCAATAAACACAAATATTTCTATGATAAAGATTAATAAAATTGTTTTCTAAATTATTAGGTTACTGAAATAAATGACATACAAGATCCTATACAGCATATTTGTAGATTTTACAGCACGTTTAAATGTGTATAATGATAAAATCAGGCCTGATTGGCTGTGTATGCAGTTATTCAGGTGGCATGGTTGGAGAAGTGTCTTCTAAAGGCTGTAACACACGCGCCGGTTTCTCCCGGATGGCAAAAAGCCGGACAAACTTTGTCCGGCTCTTTGCCATCCGGCAGAGCCTTTCACACACAACGGCTTTGAGCAGTGTGTGGAATCAGTACGAAATCCCGCTGAATGGGATCCCGGCGGTTGGAATACCGACACCGGAATCCCGACCAGCACAATCCCGACAGGGGTGGCAAGCAGAACGCAGCCCCTAGCGGGCTCGCTGCACTCGCCGTGCTGCGGGCACGGTGCCTCGCTACGCTCAGCACACTAATTTATTCTCCCTCTATGGGTGTCGTGGACATCCACGGAGGGAGAATATGTCGGGATTGTGCCGGTCGGGATTCCGGTGTCGGTATTCTGACCGCCGGGATTCTGTCTGGCGGGATCTTGACCTCATCCCCCGTGTGTAATGCTGTGCGCATGCACAACAGCAGACACAGCTTGCAAAAAAAACATTGTGTGTGAAAGCTCTCATTCACACACATGGTCCACTGCCTTCAAAGACGGCACGGCCCCGGCCCGGCAGCCGGACCTTCCAGTGGATATTTCCAGCTGCAACCCGGCAGCCGGGCCGGGGGCCGTGCAGTGTGAAAGGACCCTACCCCTCACACTGTTCATTACAATACTGGCATGGGAAAAAGCCATCCGTGTTTCAGCCCTAACTGTGGCGTCAAGCTGGCAGAAAGACTGCATTTACAGTACAGTACATAAGATGCCTTTGTACTTTGAACAACATGGATGCAGGTGCGTTTTATGAGTGGAGGAAGTCCATATGCAGTTGTGCTTTAGATTTTGAGTACTAGGGACTCAGACCCTAATGTACGTGCGCAGATCTCAGGGAAAATGGCTCGGCTGCCATTTTACTGTTGATTTTTCTAGTATGACTATGCAAAATGCCAGGAAAATGGTTGCCGCGCCATTTTCCCAGTGAATATTTGTGTATTTACTGTTGCTGACTGGGGACTCCAAAGAGGTGAGTGGATGGCATAGTGGTTAGTATTACTGCATCACAGAACTGAGGTCTTGTGTTCTATCTATATGGAGGTTGTATGTATTCTCTGTGTTGGGATCAGTATGAAATACCTACAATCATTATCCAGACGATCAGATTACCAACAACAATTGTCTGATGGTCAAAATATCGACAAGGTCAAAATACTGATATTTAAAATGTCAACAAGTCAAAAAGTTGACACAAGTTTTTCTATTTTTTTTGTGTGTATGTCGACATAGGTCGACAAGGATACCGTATAAGTGTACCGTGTCCCCTCATACGGTTAACACTATTATATTCCCCCTCCAGGGCCACTGGTATGGTAAAGTATGAACAAGTCGGTTTTCAATGAAAAAACATAAAAAAATCATGTTGATTTTTTGACCTGTTGACAGTATAAATGTTAGTATTTTGTACTTGTCAGTATTTTGACCATGTCGGTATTTTGACCGTGTCGGTATTCTGACCTTGTCGGTATTTTGACCATTGGTCAATGGTTGTCGGTATTTTGACCGTCGGGATTTTGATTGTAGGTAAATTGACTGTATCCCTCTGTGTTTGCTGAGTTTTCATGTTACAGGCTGTGATTGAAAAATTACAAGAGCTGATTGGGTTGTACTTTATCCCCAAAGGCGGATTTAGACCTCATGGGGCAATACACCGATTTGGGGCCCCCTTTCCTCAAACAATCCTCAATGTGCCGCCCCCCCACCAATTGTTGCAGACAGGTACCTGCTCATTATGCTTCCCCCCAGTCAGTGTATGCTCCTCAATCTGCCCCCAGCTGATTATAGCAGGCGGATGATAGTTGTACTAGTGTATTTATTATTATTATTACCAGATATTTATATAGCGCACACATATTCCGCAGCGCTTTATAGAGAACATTTGGCCATTCACATCAGTCCCTGCCCCAGTGGAGCTTACAATCTATATTCCCTACCACATGTACACGCGCACACATTCATGCTAGGGTTTATTTTGTTGGTAACTAATTAACCTATCAGTATATTTTTTGATTGTGGGAGGAAACCGGAGTACCCAAAGCAGAGGCGTCACCGGGTCTGGTGACACCTGGTGCGCACTCTGTACCCTCTTGCGCGCGGAAGAAAAGGGGGCATGGCCTAAGTTGGATGGGCGTGACCTCACGGGGGAACCTGATAACATCACTCCAGGTGCAGCCCAGCATCATCCGAAGAAGCTGGGATGCTCCCCTTGAACAGTAGATGTGCAGTGTCCGCGCCTGGATCACAGGAGCCGAGTGCTGCAAGCAATTATCACGCTGCGGCACCCGGCTCCTGTGAGTGTGAGAGCAGTAGGCACTTTGGTGTCACCCCCTCCAAGGGTGACACCTGGGTGCGGGCCCACCTTCTAATGCTACTGACCCTAAGGAAACCCACTCAAGTACGGAAAGAATATACAAACTCCACACAATTAGGGCGGGAATAGAACCCATAAGTTGAGTGTTGCGAGGCAGTAATGCTAACCAGTAAACCGTCCATGCTGCCCTTAAAATAACACTGTAGGCACTGTGCACAGGCAGGTGCAGGCAACTGGCAGCTATCTAGTCACTAACAGCCTGCCTCTCCCCCTATTACTGATTGCAGCAGCCTAGTAGGTCCCCCATCCCTTATAATACCCATTGTTACACCTCTCAGTCAGTGTGACTGTAGAGTGCCCCACTGATTGTAGCAGACATCTCTCATATATGGTAGTACTTAAAATAGGGTATTATAGCATATTGATATATGACCAATTAGTGTGTGCCTCCTCCCCAGCCATGATTGTAGCAGGCGTGTGTTAGACACTGTACTTAAAAATAACACTGTCCACCCCCTATCCCCCACTCCCACCTGATTGGAATTTGAAATAGGTGGATGTTATATAAAATAAAAAATACTGTACTAAAGTACACTGGGAGACCTCATGTTATTTTCTGTGCACATCCCGACTCCTCTCTCTAAGCATCTGATGTCATACACACATGTGTCATGACAGGTCACATGCATAGCCAGATTAAGGGTGGGGTGCAGGAGATACTGTACCCCGGGCCCCCCTCTGTCAGGACCCCCCCCCCCCCCCCGCCGATGCACACTGACATCACTAGCTCTCACTCTTGTACAGCATCAGAACCAGGCAGCCAGAATGTGAGAAGGACAGTATGCAGTGCAGACAGAAATACATAAGTATCAGGTTTCATGAACTACTGAGCTTCCCGAACAGAGAAGTGATGGGAGGGGGAAGAGAGGTATAAGTTACCCTAAGATCCCAGCTTCTCCACTTCTGTGTGGAAATACTGTACCTATCTTATCAAGTAAATAATTCAATACAGGTGACGCCAATCATTTATTAAGGGGGAAGTCCAGGTAGAGCATGTTGTCCCTCCTGGAATGGGTCATGTTGGAAGGTATGCACAATCTACTATACCCCTCTTCCCTGGGTGCTCCCTTTGTCTTAAGTGCCTCGGGCCCCTCCAAGGCTTAATCCGGCCCTGGTCAACATGCGCAGTACTGCAGGACTGGAGACACAGGCATGCGCTGGAGCCAGCACCCAGCAGCTGACAGCCTGCTGGGAGTAGTCAGCCAGCCCAGCTCTCAGACAATTTTCAGTAAAGTTCGTGGTCCACCAGAATCGCCTTTTATACAGCCTTGTCGGTGGGGCCCCTGGGACCAACAGGACCCTAAGCAGCTGCTTTGGTTGCCTTGTGGTAAATCCTCCTCTGTTTATCTCTCTCTACTTTATCTCTCTTCAAGGCTTAGTACACCTGCCCCTAGTGTGCTAAACTCTTGACAGAGAGTTACAAGAGTTCAATACATTTTCTATACAACATATACACACAAGACACACAAGTAATGTGTAATAGGCAACACGCATACAAACATAATCTTTAATGCACTTCATAGCAATAAAGAAACGTGATTGCAGAGCATAAATTGCATTGCACTAAAGAGCACGTAATGTGGACACAGCATGAAATATATCCATACATCAAGGAGGTTTATACAAATACGACAGTGCCATGGATGCTTTCCAAAACAACAAGGACTTTGATAATGATAAATAAGGGTATTTTAAGTTAAAATGCTCCATCAGATATTTTCTGTGAAAATGGAATAGAGAAAATGCCCTGAAGAAGGAAATGCTTCAAATTTATTGATGTATTTCAAAGGCTACAAAAGGCTTTTCAGCTGCGGTTGATTTTCCAGGTGGCCTGTTGGAAACAACAAATGGAAATTAAGAGACTATTAGCAGTTTGTCGTTGCAGAGAATAGTTCTGCCATGTTAAATTTCCAGCAGAAAAAAAAAGAAAAAAAGAGTTTTGGAAATCTTCTGGATCAGCAGCAGGCTCTGTAGCAATTAGAGGTACTAATTAGGATTTTACAGAATACCAATGTGAACTGTTTGAGAGATAAAGTTGTTTAGATACATGTCCATGCTAAATCAATTTAATTTTGCTGCTTGGGGCACAGGTATAAAGGAGGATATATTGACATGTCCTTGCTTCATTAAACAATGCAAATAATGATTTGGTGTTTAATAGCAAAGTAAATATACTATAATGCATACTGATGTTTTTAGCAAAGAACTGTAATAATGTAGAAAAAGTACTGTATGTTTTCTGTACGTATGGCTTTCTGTAAACTGGGCGGGGCCAGTATGAAATACCTATAATCCCGACGGCCAAAATCCTGACAACAATTGGCCGACGGTCAAAATCCCGACAAGGTCAAAATACTGACAAGGTCAAAATACCGACATTTAAAATACAGACAAGGTCAAAATACTGACATTTAAAATGTAGACATGTCAAAAAGTCAACACAAGCTTTTAATTGCTTTTTGGTGTGTACAGTATGTCAACATCGGTTGACATGGACACCGTATAAGTGTACCACGTCCCCTCGCATGACCCCCTCTAGGTACACTGGGATAGTAAAGTATGAACAAGTCGGTTTTAATTAAAAAAAAATGAAAAACCTGTTGACTTTTTGACATGTCAACTTTTTAAATGTCGGTATTTTGACCTTGTCAGTATTTTAAATGTCAGTATTTTGACTATGGCGGTATTTTGACCTTGTCGGTATTTTGATCGTCAATGGTTGTCAGGATTTTGACCGTCTGGATTTTGATTGTAGGTAAATTGACAGCATCCCAGCTGGGATTGATTAGATAATATTGTTTAAACTTTATTCTTTTTTTTTCTTTTTTACATTGAGCACTTTTTGATGGGGGTTTTATAGTATACACCCAAATAGAGACACAGGCATACGGTGGGTCAGGCAGATTTGAAGAATAACACGTAATAATGAGAATAAAATGACATTAAAGATAAAGGCTAAATAGATACTTATTATCCAATGGACCAATGGATAGATACTGTATGTAAAAAAAAAAAATGGTAAGCAGAAGTGATAAAACAAAACATGAAAGACCCCATAACACACACAGATAACTTAATGAGCACCCAAAGACGCCATTCGGGAGCACACAACGTAAGATCAAGATAATAATGAGACATAAATGACAATAACTAGGACAAGAAAAATAAAAATATTTAAAATATCACATATGCCAGAATGTCAAAGCTAAAAGAAAAAGAAAAGAAAAAAATACATCCAAATTATTGCCACCATAGCCTCCAACCTCGTATACTCTGACCCCAACTTACAAACTAAACAAATCCAAAATAAACAAATACACCCAAAACAAACCTCCCTATACACCCACCCTGTATAACATAAGTACAACTTAGGTATACTTGGATCCATAAACAGCCCTCCTCCCCAACTACACTAACTACCTAATAATCCCTCTCCTCCCCCAACTAAGCTATACTTCCTGGCCACCACCACCAGTAAACACTGGGAGCGCCCAGTGGGATCTCAGGAGCAAGAGGAGAGATGTACAACTGCCGGATACATGCACCCATAGCCCCAGGGAGGCTGCTACAATCTGGGGCCACTGCAGCACCAGGAAGCAGAGGCACCAAGACCATCAGGAGGAGATGCTGGGATGCATTGTCAGCCACCAGAATCTGGTAAGTAGGCAAACAGGGCCACACCTGTGTGAGGAGGAGAGGAAAGCTGGGTCAGGGGGATAACAGGAGAGCAGCACCATAGGTCCTGTGGTTAGTCACGGGAGGGAAACTCCAATATTGCTGCTGGATAGTTGCTTGAGAGCAGGGCCGATGCATCTCATTCCAAGCTGGCCCAAGTCACCACCCCCCTCCCGTAGTGTAAACTTTTACACTACGTATTCCAAGCCATCTTAATTTAATAAATAACATGAAATAGTATTCCGAGCCATACAATACATATTGTCTTGTAATGATCTATAAGGTGGTAGGCTGGTAATGTTAAAATACACAACTGATGTGTGACTCGGATTGCCATTCTGGCTCATTATATTGTGCAGCCTAGGGGACAGATTTATCATTGATGGTCGCAAGGCCCTGAAAAGTACTATTGCTTATCACCACATACAGTATATAGACCCCTATATAACCCTGAAACTGACAGATGATACAAAATAATGCAGGTAAGGATTACCTGGAATCTCTATAATGGAAGGGGTCTTGAGACTGCCTGCCACCTAGCACACTGTAATGTTAAACTTGACTGTATATGAAATTAATCATGTTCACAAAACACACTCCATTATGTCAAATGTAATTCCAAACGTTTTGTTTTCGCCCATGTTCTATGAACATTTTAGTAAAGGATTTTCTTTTCTTTCTTCTTTTCTCTAACGTCCTAGTGGATGCTGGGGACTCCGTAAGGACCATGGGGAATAGACGGGCTCCGCAGGAGACTGGACACTCTAAGAAAGAATTAGTACTACTGGTGTGCACTGGCTCCTCCCTCTATGCCCCTCCTCCAGACCTCAGTTAGAAGCTGTGCCCGGAAGGAGCTGGGTGCATTTTAGTGAGCTCTCCTGAGCTTGCTATTAAGAAAGTATTTTAGTTAGGTTTTTTATTTTCAGAGAGTTTCTGCTGGCAACAGACTCTCTGCTACGTGGGACTGAGGGGAGAGAAGCAAACCTACTAACTGCGGCTAGGTTGCGCTTCTTAGGCTACTGGACACCATTAGCTCCAGAGGGTTCGAACACAGGAACTTAACCTTGGTCGTCCGTTCCCGGAGCCGCGCCGCCGTCCCCCTCGCAGAGCCAGAAAACAGAAGCCGGCGGGTGAAGCAAGAAGACGTCAAAATCGGTGGCAGAAGACTCCTGTCTTCACATGAGGTAGCGCACAGCACTGCAGCTGTGCGCCATTGCGCCCACACTAACCCACACACTCCGGTCACTGTAGGGTGCAGGGCGCAGGGGGGGGCGCCCTGGGCAGCAATTGAGTACCTCCTGGCAAAAGCAGCATATATACAGCTGGGCACTGTATATATGCATGAGCCCCCGCCATTTTTTACACCAAATCGCGGGACAGGAGCCCGCCGCTGAGGGGGCGGGGCTTCTTCCTTAGCACTCACCAGCGCCATTTTCTCTCCACAGCTCCGCTGATAGGAAGCTCCCCAGGCTCTCCCCTGCAGACTCACAGGGGAAAGAGGGTAAAAAGAGAGGGGGGGCACATAAATTTAGCGCAATAATCATATATACAGCAGCTACTGGGTAAACACTAAGTTACTGTGTGATTCCTGGGTCATATAGCGCTGGGGTGTGTGCTGGCATACTCTCTCTCTGTCTCTCCAAAAGGCCTTGTGGGGGTCCTGTCCTCATATAGAGCATCCCCTGTGTGTGTGGTGTGTCGGTATGCTTGTGTCGACATGTTTGATGAGGAGGGCTATGTGGATGCAGAGCAGGTGCAGATGAATGAGGTGTCCCCGCTGACGGCGCCGACACCTGATTGGATGGATATGTGGAAGGTGTTAAATGATAATGTAAACTCCTTGCATAAAAGGTTGGATAAAGCTGAAGCCTTGGGACAGTCAGGGTCTCAACCCATGCCTGATCCTACAGCGCAGAGGCCGTCAGGGTCTCAGAAGCGCCCACTATCCCATATTGTTGACACAGATGTCGACACGGATTCTGACTCCAGTGTCGATGGCGATGATGCAAAATTGCAGCCTAAAATGGCTAAAGCCATCCGCTACATGATTGTAGCTATGAAGGATGTATTGCACATATCAGAGGTAAACCCTGTCCCTGACAAGAGGTTTATATGTTTGGGGAGAAAAAGCAAGAGGTGACTTTTCCCCCGTCACATGAGTTAAATGAGTTATGTTAAAAAGCTTGGGATTCTCCTGATAGGAAAGTGCTGATTTCCAAAAAGTAACTTATGGCGTACCCCTTCCCGCCAACGGACAGGATGCGCTGGGAATCCTCCCCTAGGGTAGACAAAGCTCTGACATGCTTATCTAAGAAGGTGGCCCTGCCGTCACAGGATACGGCCTCCCTCAAGGATCCTGCAGATAGGAAGCAGGAAGGTATCCTGAAGTCTGTTTATACACATTCCGGTACCATACTGCGGCCAGCAATTGCGTCGGCCTGGATGTGTAGTGCTGTAGCAGCATGGACTGATACTCTGTCTGAGGAACTGGATACCTTGGACAAGGATACTATTTTACTGACCCTGGGGCATATAAAAGACGCTGTCCTATATATGAGGGATGCCCAGAGGGACATTTGCCTACTGGGCTCTAGAATAAAAATGCAATGTCGATTTCTGCCAGAAGGGTCCTGTGGACTCGGCAATGGACAGGTGATGCCGACTCTAAAAAGCACATGGAGGTTTTACCCTATAAGGATGAGGAATTGTTTGGGGACGGTCTCTCGGACCTAGTTTCCACAGCTACAGCTGGGAAGTCAAATTTTTTGCCATATATTCCCTCACAGCCTAAGAAAGCACCGTATTACCAAATGCAGTCCTTTCGATCACAAAAAGGCAAGAAAGTCAGAGGTGCATCCTTTCTTGCCAGAGGCAGGGGTAGAGGAAAGAAGCTGCACCATACAGCTAGTTCCCAGGAACAGAAGTCCTCCCCGGCTTCCACTAAATCCACTGCATGATGCTGGGGCTCCACAGGTGGAGCCGGGAGCGGTGGGGCGCGTCTCCGAAAATTCAGCCACCAGTGGGTTCGCTCACAGGTGGATCCCTGGGCTATACAGATTGTGTCTCAGGGATACAAGCTGGAATTCGAAGTGATGCCCCCTCACAGTTACCTAAAGTCAGCCCTGCCTGCTTCCCCATAGAAAGGGAAGTAGTGTTAGCGGCAATTCACAAATTATATCTCCAGCAGGTGGTGGTACAGGTTCCCCTCCCTCAACAGGGAAGGGGTTACTATTCCACAATGTTTGTGGTTCCGAAACCGGACGGTTCGGTCAGACCCATATTGAATTTAAAATCCCTGAACATTTACCTGAAAAGGTTCAAGTTCAAGATGGAATCGCTCAGAGCGGTCATTGCAAGCCTGGAAGAGGGGGATTTTATGGTGTCTCTGGACATAAAGGATGCTTACCTGCATGTCCCCATTTATCCACCTCATCAGGAGTACCTCAGATTTGTGGTACAGGACTGTCATTACCAATTCCAGACGTTGCCGTTTGGTCTCTCCACGGCACCGAGAATATTTACCAAGGTAATGGCGGAAATGATGGTGCTCCTTCGAAAGCAAGGTGCCACAGTTATCCCATACTTGGACGATCTCCTCATAAAGGCGAGGCCCAGAGAGCAGTTGCCGATCAGTGTAGCACACTCTCAGGAAGTGTTGCAACAGCACGGCTGGATTTTGAATATTCCAAAGTCGCAGCTGATCCCTACGACTCGTCTGCCCTTCCTGGGCATGATTCTGGACACGAACCAGAAGAAGGTATTTCTCCCGGCAGAGAAAGCTCAGGAGCTCGTGACTCTGGTCAGAGACCTCTTAAAACCAAAACAGGTGTCGGTGCATCACTGCACGCGAGTCCTGGGATAGATGGTGGCGTCATACGAAGCCATTCCCTTCGGCAGGTTCCATGCAAGGACCTTTCAGTGGGATCTGTTGGACAAGTGGTCCGGATCGCATCTTCAGATGCATCGGCTGATCACCCTATCCCCCAGGGCCAGGGTGTCTCTTCTGTGGTGGCTGCAGAGTGCTCACCTTCTCGAGGGCCGCAGGTTCGGCATACAGGACTGGGTCCTGGTGACCACGGATGCAAGCCTCCGAGGATGGGGGGCAGTCACTCAGGGAAGAAACTTCCAAGGGCTGTGGTCAATTCAGGAGGCTTGTCTGCACATCAATATCCTGGAACTAAGGGCCATATACAACGCCCTGAGTCAAGCGGAGCCTCTGCTTCGCAACCAACCGGTGCTGATTCAGTCAGACAACATCACCGCAGTGGCTCATGTAAACCGCCAGGGCGGCACAAGAAGCAGGGTGGCGATGGCGGAAGCCACCTGGATTCTTCGTTGGGCGGAGAATCACATGCAAGCACTGTCAGCAGTGTTCATTCCGGGAGTGGACAACTGGGAAGCAGACTTCCTCAGCAGGCACGACCTCCACCCGGGAGAGTGGGGACTTCATCAAGAAGTCTTCACACAGATTACAAATCGATGGGGACTGCCACAGGTGGACATGATGGCATCCCGCCTCAACAAAAAGCTACAAAGGTATTGCGCCAGGTCAAGAGACCCTCAGGCGATAGCTGTGGACGCACTAGTAACACCGTGGGTGTTCCAGTCAGTCTATGTGTTTCCTCCTCTTCCTCTCATACCCAAGGTGCTGAGACTCATAAGAAAAAGAGGAGTGAGAACAATATTCATTGTCCCGGATTGGCCAAGAAGGACTTGGTACCCGGAACTGCAAGAAATGCTCACAGACGACCCATGGCCTCTGCCTCTCAGACAGGACCTGTTGCAACAGGGGCCCTGTCTGTTCCAAGACTTACCACGGCTACGTTTGACGGCATGGTGGTTGAACGCCGGATCCTAGCGGAAAAAGGCATTCCGGATGAAGTTATTCCTACGCTAATAAAGGCTAGGAAGGATGTGACAGCAAAACATCACCGTATATGGCGAAAATATGTTGCTTGGTGTGAGGCCAGGAAGGCCCCTACAGAGGAATTCCAGCTGGGCCGGTTCCTGCACTTCCTACAGTCAGGAGTGACTATGGGCTTAAAATTGGGGTCCATAAATGTCCAGATTTCGGCCCTCTCCATTTTCTTTCAAAAGGAACTGGCTTCACTTCCTGAGGTTCAGACGTTTGTTAAGGGAGTGCTGCATATTCAGCCCCCTTTTGTGCCACCAGTGGCACCTTGGGATCTTAACGTGGTGTTGAGTTTCCTAAAATCTCACTGGTTTGAGCCACTTAAGACCGTGGAGTTAAAATATCTCACGTGGAAAGTGGTCATGCTATTGGCCTTAGCTTTGGCTAGGCATGTGTCAGAATTGGCGGCTTTGTCATGTAAAAGCCCTATCTGGTTTTCCATATGGACAGGGCAGAATTACGGACTCGTCCGCAATTTCTGCCGAAGGTGGTGTCATCTTTTCATTTGAACCAACCTATTGTGGTGCCTGCGGCTACTCGTTGTCACAACTGAGGGCCTGAGCTGACGGAAGGCAGCCTCAGTTGTAGGGGCTGAGATGTACCGGAACCTGGGAGGTTGTATCAGACCCCTGGACATGTAAGTAACATGAAGAGAAACCGCCCGAAGGCGTGACCACGACAACTTGAGTAAAAGTCAATGATATTTATTTATGACAAACTCCATGCATCACAGTAGCAGTAAAAAGTAACATAAAAATCAGCAGAGAAATAATAATACAGTTCCTGGGTACTACAGGGTGGCAGGGGCCACAGAGCTCTGGTGGTATGAGACAGTTCTTATTATCTGCAAGTTGGAAAGTCCTTACCAGGCTCAACTGTAGCAATGAGGAAAGCCCAGGGTCGTACCAGCTGGTGTTCCAGGGAAAGCTGGACTGCTGTAGATAAAATGCTGCTGTGGGTACTGGTTAGAACCAGACAGGTGTTGGCACGGAGTGGATACTGGCTGGAACCAGTTAAATAATAAATAAAGCTTGAGAGCGATGCAATATAGATGAAATGTAGAATTTGAGAGCGGAGAAATAATTATACCGGTGGAGAGTGGTAAACTGCAGAAAGGACACCGGCCCTTTAAGAGAAGCTGTACACTGCTGGAAGCTGAGCTGGAAGCAGGTGATGTTGTAGCTGGAAACAGGTGAGTCCAGAATGGATCGGAGAGTCAGGCTACACCGCAGATGGAATGCTGGTGCTGGTCTCTATAGCAGAAGTCTGGAGACAGGAGCTGGAACCTGGAAGACAATCACAGTAAAGAGACAAACTGGAACTAGGTTTGACAACCAAAGCACTGACGCCTTCCTTGCTCAGGCACAACCTATTTATACCTGCAGCAAGGAAGGCATTGGCTAGGCAATTATGCAAATTAATAATACTGACAACGGATTGGTAGGAAAGATCAGCTGACAGAATCCAAGATGGCTGCGCCCATGCAGACACTTGGAGGGAAGTTTGGATTGTAATCCATGTGGTCTGGAAAACAGTAATGGCGGCGCCGGCCACCGGAGACAGGAGACGTCAGGCTGACAGATGCACATCCGACCACGCGGACACAGCGGAGGCCGCGGCTGACGTAATCGCCACTCTGAATGCAGAAGCTCAGGGACGGCGGCGGAGGCCGCGGGAGACGCCATGCCAGATGTATAAGGCGTTACTGTGACTGCGTCCAGAGAGACAGGAGAGGATGCGGGAATGTGCACATCAGGATGACAGATGGGATCCGGTCCTGGAGCGCTGAGCCAGCCTTAGAAGGCATCTGATAGGTAAGAAATGGCGTCCAGATACCCGGATCGTGACACTCGTGACTTGGAGGATTCCAAGTTGCTTGATGTAGTCAGGGCTTTGAAGATCTATGTAGCCAGGACGGCTGGAGTCAGGAAAACTGACTCACTGTTTATCCTGTATGCATCCAACAAGCTGGGTGCTCCTGCTTCAAAGCAAACTATTGCTAGCTGGATCTGTAACACGATTCAGAAGGCTCATTCTGCGGCTGGATTGCCGCATCCAAAATCAGTGAAAGCCCATTCCACAAGGAAAGTGGGCTCTTCTTGGGCGGCTGCCCGAGGGGTCTCGGCATTACAGCTTTGCCAAGCAGCTACTTGGTCGGGTTCAAACACCTTTGCTAAGTTCTACAAGTTTGATACCCTGGCTGAGGAGGACCTTGTGTTTGCCCATTCGGTGCTGCAGAGTCATCCGCACTCTCCCACCCGTTTGGGAGCTTTGTTATAATCCCCATGGTCCTTACGGAGTCCGCAGCATCCACTAATCCACTAGGACGTTAGAGAAAATAAGATTTTACTCACCGGTAAATCTATTTCTCGTAGTCCGTAGTGGATGCTGGGTGCCCGACCCAATTGCGGACTTTCTGCAATACGTGTATATAGTTATTGCTTAATAAAGGGTTATGTTATGTTGGCATCCATCGTTTGATGCTCTGTTGTTGTTCATACTGTTGACTGGGTAAGTTTATCACAAGTTATACGGTGTGATTGGTGTGACTGGTATGAGTCTTACCCTGGATTCCAAAATCCTTTCCTTGTAATGTCGGCTCTTCCGGGCACAGTTTCCTTAACTGAGGTCTGGAGGAGGGCATAGAGGGAGGAGCCAGTGCACACCAGTAGTACTAATTCTTTCTTGGAGTGCCCAGTCTCCTGCGGAGCCCGTCTATTCCCCATGGTCCTTACGGAGTCCCCAGCATACACTACGGACTACGAGAAATAGATTTACCGGTGAGTAAAATCATATTTTTTTTTTAAATAACTAATGTGTTTATGCTTAACTGATTCTGTCCAGCAGGCAATCTCTTCTCTACTTTAGAAAAAAGCAACAATTGCTTAAATAAATAAATGTAGTTCTTCTCTCATGGGAATCAGTCATCAGCATGAGATGTCTTTCCAATATCATCATCCGGAAAACAATCCTGCTCTATAGTGAAGCCTGTCTTTTATTAAGAGATAAGCAAAGGCAAGCAGGCAACAAAAAGTGCTTATACAAAAAATGTCAAACCACTCCCTTATTAAAGCAAACAATATTGACAAACTAGCGCATGCATAAGGGAACAAGATAAATACACAACAGGAGTTAATCAAGTTCCACACAATGAGATTGTTATATGTTTGTAAAACTGGTGGACTGTAATACTTGAGTGTTTTTGCAATAGCAGCAAAATATTAAAAAGAAAAACCCTTTTTGGGGGCACATTTACATATGTGATAAACCCTTTGCGTATGATCGTCAGTTTTTTTATCTTGTTTTTATTTCAGTATTATAAATATATAAGTGATTTGCAGGCCTGTTTCTAATCATGTACCCACAGAGGTTGGATTTCCTTTCAGTTCTAAATGCATATAGTTATATTGTAGGTTAAAACTCTCTTCCAGTGCAGATCACGGGTACATGTAGCATTTACATGTGTCTGTGCATATAGGCAATTTTATATACTGTACATGGAAAGTTGCATCACTAATGACAAGCCGTAAGTCCCGTATATGTGCAATAAGCACTGACTCATACAGTAAGGCTGGCTGTATACTGTATGTAAGCTCCTGCTTTTAACTTGGGGGAAAAAAGCATAAAAGTATATTCTTCGCTGACATACTTATCTGTACTGTAGCTATGATTGCAATGAGCTGTAAGTTGTGACATACAGGCTAAAGTTGGCCCTGTATGTATACACAGAGATGTGTGGGATTTACTCTTAGTGCTAGATTAGCACAAGTTCAGATTTATCTGGATTTTTCTTATTGGCTCTCAAAAAGATTATGGTATTGGGATCCTGACACTTAGGATACCGGCAATCAGAATACCAACCGGTATTCCGACTCTCAGGATTCCGACACCTACTATGTAAGTATGCTATCCCCCTACTCCCTATACCTCCTCTCCCATAGCCTGACCCTAAACCCCCGTGCAACCTAACCCTCCCTAGTGGTGACTAACCATAACCCCCCCCTACTTGCAGCCTAACCTAACCGTCCCACCCCACAGCCTATCCCTAACCCTCCCCGGTGGTGTCTAACTCTAATCCTCCCTCTCTGCAGCCTAACCATAAGGCCCCCCCCATGCGTGCAGCCTAAACCGAGGCATCCCACCACACGGCATAACTCCATGAATTACCGGCAGATGTTCATTCAGTATTCCAGCATTCAGGATGCCGGAATTGCAATGCATGTTGAGATCCCGGCATCGATATTCCATGCAGTGACGGTAAATCTCTCTGCACAGTCATTATTAGTCATTCTATTCATGAATTCATGACCAACAGGCATGAGCAAAATAGTAAAGTTTTTTTTTTTTTTGGGGGGGGGGGGGTTGTTTGTTTTTTAGCTGGATTTGACATATAGAGGGAAAGGTATTAAATTTGAATATTAATAATGTTCAGTGGTCTTGCCAGACATTTCTTTAAATGGCGGCATATTAAAGGCAATGATGATGGCCAACAGAATTGCAAAAAAAAAATTAGTGATTGGGGCTATTACATTTCTTTCATAATCTTAGCAACATGATTATAAAAATTAGTGAAAATTATGAAACTTTGTGCCTGTGCAAGACAAGACTGGTATGATCCTAGTTTTCACCTTTTGTGGATTTAAAATCTTTATATACTGTATGTATTAAACATTCAATCATGTTAGGCAATGTAATTATGTAAAGCGAATGGTTATATTTTTGCCCACTGTGGAACACTGTTCGTGCTCAGAATTCTAAGCTGTAGAACAAGTCCTATAAACAACTCTGTCATTTTTTATGCAGATACACCAATGTTTTCCAGTGCTAGCACATTAGCAGTAAACTTCTATGTATTATGCATGCAGCACTGGAGTTCAAGAAGCAGCTAAAAGCTGCGATTGTCCTACTGTATATGACAAAATTACATTAAAATTCTTCAGATACATTTACAGCCATTAGATGTTTAAAATTGCTTAATGCAAGTGGCTTACTTCAGAGAGAAAGAGAAGCAGACTCTAGCAATTTTGTCCTTGATATCTTTTCTATCTGTGTCGCACTTTCTTTGGAATTTACATAATAATGATAGGAAGTGTTGCAGCACACAGCCCAACGTTAGTTACTCAACCAAAAAGGCGAAAAAAATTGTAGGCGATTTTAAGCAATCTAGGTCAAAAAAAGACCTGGATTTTACAGTGGAGGACATTTATACAGGGCATTTGTATTCACTGGAGAAGAAAAATGACAGAGTGAGGATCTTCTTGTAGAATTCCCCAGTGCAACCAAAGGCTGACAGCAGACTTGGACTTGTGCACAGTTAACAGGAATGCAGTCTCAATGTGCAGGATTCGTGGGCAAAAATTGTGTATTGTGGGATGATGCTTTAATCTTTCAGTAGCAGGCCTGAGATTTGGTATTCTCTTGATGTAAAATTTATATGGTGACATAATGGTACTGAAACCTACTGTATTATGTAAATCCAGGTTATATATACAGTACATTAGAATAGATGAATGTATAGATGCTATACATTGTTCCATAAATGGCATGAAGTCATGTTTTATTTACACAACTTAAAGCAATAATATTAATATGTAGGTTATTGTGTTAATTATTTTTTCCAATGTCTAAGGATAACGTTGAGCATATATATCAACTTGACAGTAGCATAGGTGAATATTGTTCCCTCTTCAATTATACTACTTTTTTTTAATAATGTAAAAATGGGTCATGTGCAATACATGATTTATTCTACATGCACCCAAAACCTTAGATTATTTTTTTTATCAGAATAGGAGAAGCATAATTAGGAATGGCTTGACCTTTCTTGGTGTTTAAGTGATAGGATAGAAAATGTAACTAAACCTATAGGATCATTGAACGGGAGAACATTGTTGGCTAATCTCAGATTGTATAACTCTTTTCTTATGTTTTCATGTTTTAAGTTTTCATAATGCCAAAATGTCACTATTTACTTAAGTCTAGAGTCTGTTCACAGTTGGTGTTTTGGAATGTCAGCACTATTACACAGCCCTAAATAACTGGCAAAAGATTCCAAATCATAGACACATGGGCTTAGTTGTTGGGTTTAATATTAGTTCAGCTAATGAATCTTAGGAAAGTGAAACCTGTTTAATGGTGATCTCTGATTAAACAGGGTCTGGATAAAGTCACAACAATATTGCTTGAAAAAAATGATGGTCACACTTGAACTACTGATTGTTAGACCTCTGACTATTAGTGCATTCATTGCTGCCATTATCTTAAGCTGATTCTAGAGTCCTAGCTACTTTTATAACATTTTTGAATTGACTCTTTATATTCACTATCATACTATACATACTTGTACGTACGTACGTACGTACGTACGTACGTACGTACGTACGTACGTACATACATACATACATACATACATACATAAAATTGTCAGTAAGGCAATGATACAGGACAGAAGCAAGAGTTACACATGATTTCAGGAAGTAGGTATTGTAGGGATCATGAAAGAGACAAAAACAAACAAACATGTAACATTGCACCTGCAAGAGAGTAATACAAGCTGCTATACAGTCCATGCACCTGAGAAGATTTATAGCCAGTTCAATGAGGGCAACACTCTTGGGAGGACTAGGCACAATAATGCTGTAACAATCAGCACCGGGCAAGTGGACAGCTCACCTACCACCAGCCAATTCAATAAATATGCATAAACCAGCCTCCTTTCTAGTATCAGGGATTTCTAAATATGTAGCATACAGTAGCTGTTCTAAGCATTACTTATGAACTTGTTTGTCTACTGCTTCAGTACTTTTATATTCTGACTGCGCAGAAGATGTTTATTATTTTCCATAACTCTTGCAAAATTAGAAGTGCTTTGTCTTCTGCTTCCAAGTTTGTTCTCAGATAAATGTGTGATATGCTAGCTTTCCTGTACAATAACTTTTTTGTAATACATAATAGCAGTCTGTTATAAATGCTGCAATGCCTCAATAGAATTCTGAAGATATATTAATTTCTCAATCAGTGAAAAGATAGGAATTATGTCTCTTGGTTCGTACTGCATGAAACTAGTTCTGCATAAAGTATTTGCATTGGAAGATGTTCCAGAAGAATTACATATCTTTGTGAGCACATACACTTCTATAATAGACATAATAAAGGTCTTAAAATTCCTCTATTAGAGCTTTAAAAATATGAAAAAAGAAACAATATGAATAATACAATGTATTTTGCTATTACCCTTTTATTGTTGAAATAAATCATTTTGCAATATGACTGCAAGGCAGGTCTTATCACTCTGCGAGGAGCAGATTAGAAGTGCCTGCAGCAGAAGGAGCTAATGAGGTGACTGCCTGGGGATTGAAGGGATGTATATGTTTGGTGGAAGTTAGGAGCCAAGACTAAATCCTGGAATGGGTTACGCTAAAATCTGCATAGAAATGCAAGCTACATAAAAACAGGAAGAAATAATTGGAAGTAAATACAAAACTGATTTTTTTTATGGTAATACCTCAAAGCATTGTAAACCGTTTTAATATAGCCATCAATAGTAAGTTATGATTGGCTGAATAACTAACAGATGATGGGAGTTATAATTCTAAAAATGCAGTGGCAAATAAAGGGTCATTTTAGTACTGTTATGCCAGTTTTTCTTCTGCTCAATGTGGGTGCAGAGTGATTTATAGAGAAAAATCATGTTGGCTTATAAAGAACTAAAATATGCTGACCTGATGTCTCCAAGGTAACATACTGTAAGCTACAGAACGTTAAAATTAAATACGTATCTTGAGTGCAATTTCTGCTTAATTGGAGGCTAGCAGAAGTATCACCACATATTCTGGATGGAGTCTCCAGCTGTAAATTTTATAGTGAATGATAATTGCTGAATTGCAAGTTATGTTCTTCTAACAGATTGTCTGAGTAATCTATGCAGTCGCCCTGAGATAGGTACACAATTATGTCCAATTTTTTAATGTCATTTTGCAAATTAAAATGTTAGATCTGTACAGTATTATTCACAACACGGAAAAAAATCTGAAACAACTATAGCATATGCACAGTAGTGTACTATTTTTGTTCTCTTTCAATAAGGATGATATGTGTTAAAAGATACATTAATAATGCCAGATATCACTGGTTTTATCATGTTTAGAATTAGACTTGATAATATACAATGATAAATTTAATTGCTGGAACCTAAGTTGTCTTTCCAAGTGATAAAAAAAACTTGCCTACATTAGTTCTAATTATGCGTAGATCACTGTATAAATTAATACTGACTTAATTTTTTTCAACCGGTAATGGCAATATTGGTTATTGGCGTAACCACACATTTGTTGGGAAATACATATGTATTCCCGGTGGACGGGATGCCGTCTGTCAGTTTCCCGACAGTGGCATCCCACTCACCAGAATGCCTACAGCGGGGTGAATGCTATGAGTCTCATTACAGGCTTGCTGCACTCGCCACAGGATCTATTCCCACTCTATGGGTGTCGTGGACACCCACGAATGGGAATAGCCCATGTGAGCCGGTATTCCAGCTGTCGGTATTGTCGGCTGTCATGATTCCAGCGTCGGCATCCTGACCGCCGGGATCTGGACAGCTGGCAAATTGATTGCCTCTCGTTGGTCTGTACACTTCAGGTCTAAATGCCAGTTTTTAGTAAAACTAGCAACAGAAATAGTGTAAATTAAAGTAATTTGCTACCGAATTTGATTAGCGTCCACCTTGGAATCTGGCCTTAAGTTTCCTCCTATATTCAATGTTTCAGAATTACGGTCTGTCAGACACATGTAAGGAGGGTGACAGCAATGTGGGGACCATTAGGCTCCTAGAATGGTTCAGCCTGTGACAGTAGCCTCATCTTGTGTGACAAATTACTCTGGATTAAAAAAATGTTTTTCATTGCTGTAGTGGTATTAAAGCAAATCACATTTACGCTTTGCAGGTAATATTTATTTATTAACAGTTATTATCATTATTATTATTATTATTATTATTATTACCAGTTATTTATATAGCGCACACATATTCCGCAGCGCTTTACAGAGAATATTTGCCCATTCACATCAGTCCCTGCCCCAGTGGAGCTTACAATCTATATTCCCTATCACATGTACACACACACATGTTCACTCTAGGGTTAATTTTGTTGGGAACCAATTAACCTACCAGTATATTTTTGGATTGTGGGAGGAAACCGGAGCACCCGGAGGAAACCCACGCAAGTATGGGGAGAATATACAAACTCCACACAGTTAGGGCCAAGTTTCTTATATAGCGCAGCAAATTCTGTTGCGCTTTACAATTAGAAATAACAATGATACTGTATAACAAAACAGTCATAGAAGTAGGAGGGCCCTGCTCGCAAGTTTACAATCTATAGGGAAATAGGCATGGATACACAAGGATAGGTGCTATCTATTGCAGAGTTGTCCACCAGATTTCAAAGGTTCTTGGTGGGCTGTATGATATGGCCACACAGCAATGATGAAGCGGGTCGAGAGGAAGGGAAAGTGAAAAATGAGAAGACATGTGAGGATATGTGTGGACTGTGCAGAGTGGATGCAATTTGATAGGAAAGTTTGATAGGATAGGGATAACATTTTAATTCTAAACAATTATATTGGAGATGGGCAGTAATTTATAAGTAATTATCAATTAGATTTAATGTATGTAACTTTAATTGTTGCCTATGGAAGAAAGAGCTCAACAGAAGCAACATTGGCAATATCAAAAACATATTTCAAATGAAGGTTATACAGTGTATAGATAGTTAGTTATTATATCTTCTCCAGTCTTTGGATTAGAGGTGTGCTAGTTCTGTTTTCCAAAAACCGACCCCACCCAAATTTGGAATTTCCAAGTAGTCAGATATTACGTGTTTTGGATTCTATAAAAGTCCCTCCCTTGTGGTTCGGGTGCCATTTCCCACAGGGTGCATGAGGTAAGGATGTGGGGTGCAGCACTACTGTGGCACTACTGTAAGAAAGGACACCTTACACCTTAAATATTTCACAATGTTAAAGAAAACTCACCTCTAAACATAAAGAGAATGTTTTCTTCCAAAAAAACATAACGTTGTCAACATGCCATACACCACATGCAGTGGCAAGGAAAGGATTAGGCCATGGCTTTTGTTTGCAAGTGGTGGTCCTGCTAGGGCTACTGCTGTTTCATGCACTAGAATAATGCCTACTGTGGAAGACAGGGCCAAACGCTGTCAGGCATTTTCCTATGAAACCTTCCATGATGATGCAACATATTCTTGCTCTAAGTCTAGTAGATGTGTCACCTTTAAAACCGACAAATTGGTGCTCACCTAAAAAAGAACAACACTAAGGCTGAAGAACAAACTATGTGTTCACAAATCTAGTGATATCCACATTAGCTACTGTATGTATGAGTCTGACATTTCTGACAATGTACTGTACTTAAAGAGAAGTCACCTTCCACAATTTCTGCACCCTATGAATGTGGGGATGAGCGGTACAAGTAAAGATGAGGACATAGTAATTGAGGATGCTTGTGTGGAAGTGCAACAACATGAGGGGGATATTTGTGTATCTAATGCTAATGAGGATGTTGATGATGAGGATGTTGTTTGTGTCAATGATGTAAGTCAGCCACCAGTGGCAGCAGTACTTGCCTGTAATAAAAAGAAGAGCATTGTCATGCCTGTGCATAAGACCAAAAAAGCCATCTCTGTGTGGAATTATTTTACCCAAATCCTGACAACATTTGTGAAGGTATCTGTACCATTTGTGAGGCTAAAGTTAGTAGAGGTAGGGACGTTAACAATCTAGGCACCTCCTCCATGTTACATCATTTGTAGCAAGTTTATGCAAGTTGTTTTTCAAAATCAGAATAAATCCTGTAAAATAATAATAAGCAAACCAGTGTAAGCTACCATTAGTTTGGACCTTCACATGCAATCTCCACCACCAACACCCTCATCATCAGCCTTCTCTTGAATGATCAGAGGTAGTCCTCCCAAAAAAATTTTGTGGGAGCCCAAACAAACAGAGCACTTCAGCCACAAAAGCGGCAATATCTGTCACTAAAGTGTCCTTTTTAAATTAATATAAAACATATGGGTGGATGAGAGGTCTCAAGGACAATTCCATTTTACACCACCTGTGGACTAGATTTAGGAGGAAAACATGGTATTATCCCTCATACTTTCTGGTGCACCTCAAATATGTAATACAGGGGTGTGTTACACAATTAGGAAGAAGGGGTAGTGTGGCCAACATTTTCTTGGCTTCTCATTTCAACCCTTGTCAGGAATCCTTGGCAATTAATTAATCAATTATAATCAATAAATCCATCATTAAATGCCTGCCACATGTATATCACTAAATACTCCACCATCATTCCGTGTATTGCCCTGGGGCCTCTTCTTTTGTAAACATTCTTTGGGGTCACATAGTTTATTAAACTGCCATCCTGTATGCCACTGCTGTGTGGCAATGTTTCATAGATGTGCTACTGTATATACATAAAGTAATGTGCTGTGTGTTTGTGCCGCTGCTCTGTTGCTTTGTTTAGCCAGCTAGCCTTTGGCCAAAATTGGTGAACAATATTGTGAGTTGTGAGCCTTTTGACTAAAAATGTCAGGAAATTAATGCTACAGTATGGAGATTAATAATACTGTAGGAACAAAAACAGACCCAAATTACATGATTTTAGCTGCTTCTAGCTATTTAAAAAAAATCCAAATCCAAAAGCAAAACCGTTGAACGTAGTTTTACAAAAAAAACAGAAAACAGGTGGTTTTGTCAAAACCAAAATACACATCTCTACTTTTGATAAATGTAATCTGCAAGTAATTATTGCAAATAAAATATATAACTCACTGAAGAGAAGGGAAATTATAACAATTTAATTATGCTAAAAAATATACTTTTCAATTACTGTACATGAGCTTCAAGCAACTAGAATAAAGGATTTTTACAGTTGTTAAATAACAACTGGCTACCAACTCCTGTTATTGGCAAATATAAAAAATAATGTAAAGCATTTTATATATATTTTTTTATCTGATTGAATATAACACATACGGTAAAGGCTTGCTTTTGATCTTTTAAATAGGAGGAAGTACCCAGTATAACTGGCCTCTTGCTTGCCTCTCTTGAACTGCACTGGATTGACAAGATGACAATATCCCAATTGAGATTTCAGGCTCGTGTGAAGTAGACACCTGATCTGCCTGCAAATGCATTTACAAAAGACTTTCATTCACAGAAAAAAACCTCAGTAGGACTTTTCTCATTTAGCCTTCTGGGGATGCAGTCTCTTGATCTGTCAGCTCTTAAATCCTACTGCAGTGTTAACCTCTAGGATGCTGGAGGGTTTTGCTACATAGTGGGTTGTAAGCCCCTCAGGAAGTGCAAGGGCTTACTGTCTTCTCAGTTCACAACACAAATGTGTCTTGCATAGACTCTGTCAACTAGGATTCCATTACTTGCTAAGAGAATACAGAACTCTGTCATCAGATAATCATAACGTCTGTTTTGAAGTGCTTATTTTATTAGCCTGGAAAGTAAAGTAGATTTCAGACTTTTCGGCTATGGCAGGCTATGAAAGGCATACTGATGTATGTTCTTGTATCCTGTGGTCAGGGTTCAGATCTTGGCAAAAGATGATAATGTTCTCATCTACAGGCTATCTCCAAGTTCATGTTTTTGCTTGTTTAAACAACACAAAGTGCAGTATAGTATATCTGAAATAACTATAAACCAAACCTACACATTGCTGAGCAAGTGTTGAGGGTGTGATGATGCAATTGGCATATTCATGGCCTTGCTCTGCATTGTGCAGTGCCGTGAAATTTGCGAATCTCAGAAACATACTCTCTTGGAGCTGTGAAAGCTAAAAATAGAAATACGGTGGTGTTGCCCATAGCAACCAATCAGATTCCAGCTATCATTTCTCTATTGCATCCAAGAAGATAATAGGTTGCTATGGGCAACACCACCATTATTCATTGTAAAAGCTTTAGTAAATCTATTCCATCATTTCCTGTTATCAGTAGAGATCATACAGTTAGCCAACATCTTCTTAATATATGCATACCAGTTACGTTTTGTGTGTCAGTATTGTTTTGATACTGGTTTGCTTTCCTTTATTGAACCGTATTGCAACATTCAAATCTGCTCTAGTTGCTGCATTTTACCCGAACAGGGTGAAGCCTAATGACGCAATTAGTTTGCCACCATTGCCACCCACCTGCATCTCCTCTCTGGGCTTTACCCGGAGAGGATACGTCAATGTATTCAAGTATGGTCCTATTACAAACTCTGACTGTCCATGCTGCTAGCCCATTCATATAATAAACTTAATTTGTTGCTGATTTACCCACACACTGAAGGACAACTTGTATAGATGGCAGTCCTTTTCTTCAGATTTTTAACTGTGCTTGATCACATACAAAAGTAGTGATAAAGCCTATAGCAACCAGATCAGATTCTATCATTTCTCTATTGGATTCTAGAAAATGATAGACACAATCTGATATGGGCAATTGCACCCCATAGCATCAGTTGGGTTAATCTATATATAAAACTAAAGAGTGATAAAAAGCATATAATCATGTTTGTATAAATTCTGACCCCTCCCACTAGGGTCAGTGATGTTACTTCAAGAGACCCGGCATAACACTGAGTTACAGTCTCTACATACTTTTGGTTATTCCCATATTTTACTCATCACATACATCCTCACAATAAAGACACATACACTCCTGAAAATAACCCAATAACAACATCACATAATCATCCACAACCAGCAATATATAACAGTATAGAAAAAAGAGAAAGTCACACAGAGATGCACAGGCTTTTTATACAAAGAATAAATAAACACTATATTGGAAAGAAATTGTGATGACTCCCCAAAAAGTACTATAGAAAAGATAAAAGAAAATCGGTGATGCAACAGCTTATACGTATTATAAACTCAAGTGCTGATAAGAGAAATATATAGATGATGGAGATGAGAAGCATAGGGGTATATTTACTAAAGTGTGGGGTTTTTTTAGAAGTGGAGATTTTGTCCATAGCAACCAAATTCCACTTATAATTTATCTAACATCCTTCTAGAAGTTAGTAGCTAGAAACTGATTGGTTGCTATGGGCAGCATCTCTACTTCTACAAACCTGCACATTAGTAAATATGTAAGAGAAAGAAGAAAAGGGATGGGGAAGCACTAAAGAGAGAGATAGGAGGAAACAGATAAAAGGAAAGAAAGAGAAAAAGTAAACCCAGGCCAAACCGGAGTCAACTTCTAGTTACATCTATAGTGATTACTTTGGGTGTGGGAGTTATTGTATAATATTTTAGTGATAAATGTATATTTAAATTACACAAAAATGTATATAGTTAAGATAATTTACAAGCTATGAAAGAAGTATGTTCATAGCATATATGGAGCAAACATTGCTAGGAGTCATTGTTCTAATCTAAATTTCCCAAATTATTCATGAATTTAGAGAACATGGTGGCATGTTCTGCAACTTCAAAATATTTACATTTAAAATATATATATTTTTTAAGTAGATATTCTTTACAATAGCTATCAGTTAATTGCAATATGGGACAAGTGTAGTTCATGAATTTCAGCACATTGTAATTATGTTTTTTTCCTCACATATTCTACAAATTGACATTCTTAAGTCCCCAGTTTATCAAGCCTTGGAGAGTTAAATTGCATGGTGGAAAAGTACCAACCAATCAGCTCCCAACTGTTATTTTTCAAATACAAATTGTAACATGGCAGTTAGGAGCTGGTTGGTTGGTTGGTTGGTTGGTTGGTTGGTTGGTTGGTTGGTTGGTTGGATGGTTGGTTGGTTGGTTGGTTGGTTGGTTGGTTGGTTGGATGGTTGGTTGGTTGGTTGGTTCTTTATCACTCTCCAAGGGGTATATTCAATTGCAGACGAATTGCCGCAATTGTCGAAAAACGGGGCATTTTCGACACAAAAAATCTGTCTAATTTGATTCGACAATTCGATACAGTACTTTTCGTCAAAAAACCTGCCGTTTCATTTTCGACTTTTTGCAATTCGACATTTTTTCAATTCGACATGTCTGCAATGTTAAAAATGCGGCTTTTCGACAAAAGTATATTCAATTGAAGAATGTCGATTCGACAACAGTGCTTTTCGACAGTCATTTCATCAATTTCATTCCGCCTCATTTTTCTGACGTGATCTAATAAAAAAAATTTAAAAACATGTTTTTTTTGTGCTTTTTTGATTGCTAATAGCATATCTATTTATATTTGCAGGGATTATCTACTTGGTTTGTCTATTTATGAGCCACAAGTATTATTTAATAGATTTTTTAAAAGAATATATATTTTTTTTTTTACTGACCACAAAAATATGGAGAGATCAGTGCATGTTTTTCATTTGGAAGGGGTGTTATACGTAACAATCCTGAAAAAAATTGCGTGGGGTCCCCCCTCCTAAGCATAACCAGCCTCGGGTTCTTTGAGCCGGTCCTGGTTGTAAAAATACGGGGGGGGGGAAATGACAGGGGTTCCCCCGTATTTTAACAACCAGCACCGGGCTCTGCGCCTGGTCCTGGTGCAAAAAATATGGGGGACAAAAGACGTAGGGGTCCCCCGTATTTTTAACACCAGCACCAGGCTCCACTAGCCAGAGAGATAATGCCACAGCCGGGGGACACTTTTATACCAGTCCCTGCGGCCGTGGCATTAAATTCCCCAACTAGTCACCGCTGGCCGGGGTACCCTGGAGGAGTGGGGACCCCCCTCCAGCCACCCAAGGGCCAGGGATGGAGCCTGAGGGTGTCCCCCTCCCATCCAAGGGCAACGGATGGGGGGCTGATAGCCTTTTGTGACAAAAAAAAGAATATTGTTTTTTGTAGCAGAACTACAAGTCACAGCAAGCCTCCCCCGCAAGCTGGTACTTGGAGAACCACAAGTACCAGCATGCGGGGGAAACGGGCCCGCTGGTACCTGTAGTTCTACTACAAAAAAATACCCACATAAAAACAAAACACACACACCGTGATAGTACAACTTTATTACATACATGCACACCAACATACATACACACATACTTACCTATGTTGACACGAAGCAGGTGGTCCTCTTCTTCAGCAGAATCCAGGGGTACCTGTTAATAAAATTATACTCACAACAATCCAGTGTAGAGCTGTCCTCTTCTGTTTGTAATCCACCTACTTGGCAAAATAAAAAAACGAAAAACCCGATCCACGCACTGAAAGGGGTCCCATGTTTACACATGGGACCCCTTTCCCCGACTGGCGGGACCCCTCATGACTGCTGTCCAAGAGGGTCCATTTAGCCAATCAGGGAGTGCCACATCATGACACTCTTCTGATTGGCTATGCGCGCCTGAACTGTCAGTCAGGCGGCGCACTGGGGATACAATGTAGCGCATAGGCGCTCCATTGTATCCAATGGTGGGAACTTTGCAGTCTGCAGTAGACCGTGAGGTTAAGTGGGGTCACTCTTGTGGTTGCCCTTTCAGTGTGTGTATCGGGTTTTTCGTTTTTTTATTTTGCCAAGTACGTGGATTACAAACAGAAGAGGTCAGATCTACACTGGATTGTTGTGAGTATAATTTTATTTACAGGTACCACTGGATTCTACTGGAGAAGAGGACTGACTGCTTAGTGTCAACATAGGTAAGTATGTGTGTATGTTGGTGTGCATGTATGTAATAAAGTTGTACTATCACGGTGTCTGTGTATTGTTTTTTTTATTTTCTTGTAGTAGAACTACAGGTACCAGCGGGCCCGTTTTTCTCCCGCATGCTGGTACTTGTGGTTCTCCTAATACCAGCTTGCAGGGAGGCTTGCTGGGACTTGTAGCTCTGCTACAAAAAACAATATTCTTTTTTTTGTCACAAAAGGCTATCAGCCCCCCATCCGCTGCCCTTGGATGGAGGACAGCCTTGGGCTTCACCCCTGGCCCTTGGGTGGCTGGAGGGGGGACCCCTTGATTTAAGGGGTCCCCACTCCTCAAGGGTACCCCGGCCAGGGGTGACTAGTTGGGGATTTAATGCCATGGCCACAGGGACCGGTATAAAAGTGTCCCCCGGCTGTGGCATTATCTCTCTGGCTAGAGGAGCCTGGTGCTGGTGTTAAAAATACAGGGGACCCCTACGTCTTTTGTCCACAGTATTTTTTGCACCAGGACCAGGCGCAGAGCCCGGTGCAGGTTGTTAAAATACGGGGGAACCCCTGTAATTTTTTTCCCGTATTTTTACAACCAGGACCGGCTCAAAGAGCCCGAGGCTGGTTATGCTTAGGAGGGAGGACCCCACGCAATTTTTTTCAGCTTTTTAACAACACTTTTGTGATGTCCATGATGTCGAATCCAGGTCGCCCACTATTCGTCAATTGGTCCGTTTTTCGACAGCGGGACTGTCGAATCCGTTATTTAGTGAATATGTCGAATTCTGGTCCCGGGTGTAGGGTTTTGCCTGTCGAATTGTGTCGAATCCAAAAACAGTCGAATTCACGCCGGAATTCAACCGCAGTTGAATATACCCCCAAGTCTACATAAATCTGGGCCTTAGTGAATTGAGGTATTTGTAGTCCAATGATAATTTGTCCCCTCCATCCATTTAGTGGTTCACTGAAGAGTTGGGTCTGTAGAGGTCTTACACTGTAGGAGTCAGGCTATTAGTCCCAAACATTTAAGAACCTGAAAAATGTGTGTGTTTGTGTGTGTGTGGGGGGGAGGGGTCGGGGGGGGGGGGGGCTGTGGGAATTTGTGTTTTCTTTTATTGCTTTTTTTTCTGCCTGTTCAATTACAGATAGGTCCCCATTTTTAGTGCCCCAGAGGCAGGCACAACAAAACCCCCAATAAGCACTGGCATCGGGGATAATTGGATAGCCCTGTCGGTGGTAATTAGCTGTGGTAAAGTCACTAACTGCTTGAGTAAATTGAAAAGTTCACATAATGTGGAATAGTAGTTATATGTTATATTAAGACAAGATCATCTTGTATCTATTACACCAGCATTCATACAATTAATCCCTCAAGTATTACTAAAAAGGTGTTTTTTTTTGTGGAACAAGAACACTAAACCAGGATTGAAGAAGATATACCTTTATAAAACCTTTCTATGCTTCCAAACTAATGAATCGTCTCTGGTGTATCCATCTATGAGCAGAAATCATGTACACAAAATTAGTTTTGTGAGAGACAGAGTATTTAAATAATTTTGTATTAGGAAAACATTCCCCGCATCATCTGTTGAGTCTTCGCCTGTAAACAGGTTATCTCTGAGAACCTGATAATCTGCAGCTATGTGCAATGTTCTCCAGAGGTGTTTGGTAAAGATTTCCCTGAGAAGAGAAACAGATGTGATTTGAAAAGATTTGCTTTGATCCAGATGGGTTTCTTTGCTGTGAATATATTCTATCATTTAAAAAGAAAATATTTGCAGTAGTCACTAGTTTCTAGACAGGATTTAAACGCTCTGTATTGTAGATATTTTGTAGTGAAAATTGTAGTGCAACAGCACTCTCCACTGATTATCCGGTAAACAAAGGCAGGCAGATTCTAAAACCGATTCCAGCTCAATGTGCATTTGCTTTTATTTGTCTGTATGTTTATATTGTGTATATGTGTGTATACATAAATATAATACATCATTTTAGTGTATGTATGTTTATATCTCTCTGTATAGCTTTAAGGTTTAAATTTCATTTTAATTGAAGTCTTACGTAAATCAAGGGTTGTGGACCACAAAACCTGATGTAAAATTACAGTACCACTTCTGCCGGCTAGACATCTAATAATATGATGATTGTTGAGTGATCTTTGATATGTTTAGATAATGACATGTTCCAGTTTCCTCTAATAGGGTCATTTTCCCAAAGAGCTTGCACAGGAAAACGTTTTTATACAGAAGTCTCACACCATGTTCGAAAAGAACACAATAGGAACAAACCACTTTGTAAATGGTACTGGAAGAGGATTAATTGGTACTGAACCCGATATTTCTCTGCTGTTCACATTGGCATAAGTATAAGCAGTGTCGCACCCGGTGCAGTAAATAGCCTTTGGGTATAAGCTGTAAGTAAGGGCTAAACACTAGCAGATACTGCATAGATGATTTTCAGACTATGTGCGCTGAACAGCTGATTACATTACTCATGTGAACATCGGAGAAATACACAGCACAGTTTGGCAGAATCCCCATTTTCAAAGTGGTTTGTTTCTTTCTCATCTTGTTTAGAACACAAAATGAGAATACTGCATTCATAGGACTGAGTCTTCATGGATCCCCCCACCCACCACAAAAACAGTAAATGAGACTTGACCAAATTGTAGACATATAGTACAAGATTGTGTTTTTATATATATATACATATATATATATATATATCTTAAGGGACTCACTCTTGGATAATTATATATATCTACATATCTATATATACAGTTGTAGTCATGCTGCATGGCATGTCAGGCTGCGATTATTCGCAACTATTCCTTAAGGAATTAATGATGCATTCGCTGGCTGCGAATAGTCGCAGCCTGGCGTGCTTTGCAGCATGCATCACAGGAAGATGAGCATGGCTACTCCTATATATATATATATATATATATATATATAAATATATATATACACATACATACATACACACACACACACACACACGCATAAATAACTTATATGTTGTAATTCACCCATTTAATAGAACTGTAGAATAGCATTCACAGTTAAAATTACTCAATTTTATTTGTGGATTTTATTTTATGTATTAAATTATCACAGTGCACTGGATATTCTGCAGAGCAGATGAAACTCAAGGTATTGTTCCTGTTACTTTTAATCAGCATCATAAAATAATGCTGTTTATGGGAAGTGAGTTCAGATTATACAGTTCCTAAATTGATTGGGCAGGTTGAGGAAATGATCGTCGTAATAATAATTTGCATTTATATTGTGTCATTTCATTTGCCTAAATCAGATCCATTTTGGTATGCAGGAGGATTTGCTCATAAATATAATTATTCAGGCTCCCCTTTTCACAAGCAGGATTCATACAGCTGGTTTGTTTGAAGGGTCGGGAGGGGGGAAAAAACGTATCTTTCAATTATTATTTTCATCTAGATGTTTTAACCTCTTAAGCATAAGAAAAATGTGCAGAAGTCAGTCTATAAATATCAGTATTTACATTTTTAGCTTCTCCACATATTATATAATGCTTTGGAACAAACAAATCTTCTTTCTTACTGAACAGACTTGGTAATCTTTTTACTGGGGATAAGCATGAAATATTATATTAATCATTTATTCCTTTTTGTCCTTCAGCCGGATATTGATGACTTTTATATTTATATGCAGTGTCATGGACTATGTTTGCAACCACACTTATATGGCTCATAATGCAGTGAGCACAGAGTCTTTGAAGAGCCCCTCTGTCTGCATGCTGCACTGTGAAATCCACCCCCTCCCTTTCTCCCCTTTGCCATTATATGACACATGCTAACAGTGTGAGTCTTCATAGTAGACTATGGGCCTTATTCAGAGCTGATTGCAATCCTTGCGAATGCTCTGAAGTCCATGGTTTTGGCGTCTGCGTACACGCACTAGACGTAGTGCACATGCACAGGCTATCATGATGCGATCACATCCCAGTAAGATGCGATCACATCATGATTGATGGGCATCTGGGGGTGCGACTTGGCATTGCAGGGAGGAGTGCAGGAAACGCAGGTGTGTCATGCCCATTTTTGGGGCCGGCCGATGATGTCGCCAGCGTTTCCTGCATGTGGAAAAGAGTTTTGTAGGATGGGTCAACCTCTATTCGATGCAATCACAATTGACTTGTGATCGCATTGCGTGGTGGTGCCACACATGCTGGGCGATCTTGCCCTGTGCTGGGCGACCCCCAGCATGTGAATATATGGTCGCAGATTTTGCTGCGAGAGCAAAATCTGCAACCATCTCCGAATAACCCCCTATGTCTGTGTTTATCAGTCAAACAAAAATAGCCACAGGGTTCTGTACTACAATATTTGTGTATTGTGTCCTTGTCACCTGTAGATAATGATTGCCTGATCAAATATGCTTAGCTTATATTTGAGAATGAGCAAGCAAAATGTGAAATTGTGTCACCATTGCACAGAAAATTTGCGAGGCTACTATGAAATGTTGTGGCTAATTGCAGGGGTACCGAGATGAGGCATGGGTCATCCGCTGAGGGGGACAAATGTTCCAATTTGCAGCACGAAGCTGTGCCATGTATAGTATTTTTTCATTTTCTCCAGTGGACCTGGTAAGCGCTCTACGGCCCTTGCTAATAGAATTACCCCAATGCTTTTTATGCATGTCTATTCTCCTCCTTCTCTCCACTTACATAGCATGCTGAGAGCTGTCACCCTAGGCAGCCATAGATGTTTGTGTTAGAAGAGCGATACTGTGCAGTCTCCAACATGGCTCCTCCAGGAATGATGCTTCATTACCTTAACAAGATGGCCACTGGTGTACTACTGTGCATGTGTGGCACCATCTTGTTAATGGGCCTAATTCTGAGTTGATCGAGGCAAATTTGTTAGCAGTTGGGCAAAACCATGTGCACTGCACGAGGGGCAGATATAACATGTGCAGAGAGAGTTAGATTTGGGTGGGGTGTGTTCAAACTGAAATTTTACTTATAGTGTAAAAATAAAGCAGCCAGTATTTACCCTGCACAGAAACAAAATAATCCACCCAAATCTAACTCTCTCTGCACATGTTATATCTGCCCCCCCTGCTGTGCACATGGTTTTGCCCAATTGCTAACAAACTTGCTGCTGCGATCAACTCGGAATTACCCCCAATATGTTAACGACATTTCCCTTTTACTCCAAGAGACTAGTTTGGCCAGCGATATTGCTGTTTCAGCACTCTGAACTCAGCGCCGCTACCTACATCCAGGAGACAATCACCGGCTGGTGAGCTGTCAAAACCCCACTCCGCTACATACTCTGCTTCATGCCTCAACCAATGTAACAGTGAGTATGGCTGTACCAATCACTACTGTTTAGGCCACTGGTCTTGTGATTGAGTCCAATACAAATTCCTCTAGTGTGTACATTACTCTGCCATACCACTGCTGCACACACACATTTCTAACAGTTTGCCCTCAAGTGAGGCATGGAAAAAGAGATGATGTGTAGGAGGACATAGAAGGACAATGACTATCAGATGTGTTCTTAAAAGCTATTTCTCTTGTATTTTTAGAGAGAAAACACAACATTCATATGGAATTGTTTTAACATGAAAGTTTATTTTAAAAATCTATATCTTTTTATGCTAATAGCTTACTTTGTGCTTATTCAGGTGTTTTAGCATTGCAGTCACTTTATGAAATTATGTATATAAGGACTGTTTACTCCTTAGACCTAGATTAAAGCGTCTATTTATTAAATTGTCTGTAGTCTCCAGAGAAAACAATCACAATCTTTCTAATTAAATAAAGGTGCTGTGGTGTATTATTTTGATATTCCGGATGTCAACACTGATGTACAGTAATATTGACATTGTTGACAATTAGATTCTGTGGGCAGTATTCAATTCTTTTCACCCCCTTCCACACCCGTTCTGTTTCTGCTGACTGGCGTGGTATAATAATTTCAGCTCGCTTTCCCCACAGTAGTGAGGGCACCCGACCCTTTACACAGCTAAACCTAATCACTATGGAAGCAATATGCGTGATAACGGGGATCACTTTAGAAAGGAGATTGGGTGTGATATATCATTTAAATACTGCCCTAAATGTAAGTTTAACCTTAACTTATCCTAACTGCACCCCAACCCTAATATAACCGAACAGTATCTGTATTGAAATTCTCAGTATTCACAATTTGACAATCTCAACATTACAGTATGTCAGTGTTGATATTGTGATAGAGACCAGGTTGACATCCAGACCATGTTGACGTTATGCTATTGACATTCTGAATGTTGACATGATGGCTGCATACCAAACACTCTGTACCATTGTCTGGCTTACCTGTGACTGGAGCAATAGGTGATAACTAAGCAGTATGTTCAATGTAAATCTTGAACAGCATATTGCAGATTTCTTAGGAAATGAGTGCATGTCATGTGTCTCTATGTCAACTAAAGGCATATCATTATTTCACGAATGAGTTGATTGATGAAAGTCCTGTTACAGTATGTTACTGGTGACTTCCTGATATTCCAGTACTTCTTATACTCCCTTTACAGTTTGCCTTATTTTCTCCACACGCTAATGCGCATCCCGAGTGTGACCCCTGTTGACTTTCATATTCTAGACCGTTTAATCCCTGTACTGAACTGTACTGAACTGTATGGCCATACAGTAAACTTCATCCTGTTGAATGAAATTAGCATACTGCATTTATCATCACAAGATTTTAATCAGCTTATGCATTGATGTGTAACCGACCCCATGATACCTAAATGAGTGAAATAAATTTGATTTAATTTTTTTTTTTCATATACTCCATTTTTAGTATATTAAACTATGAAATTGAGTTGGTCTGTGGTAATACAAACGGGACCTTTAATATCTCTAGTGCAATTACTTATAATTATAGAAACTGTGAAAATAGACTTTGTGAAAGGGGGTTTCTGACCTCATTAACTCTTTCATTATATAAAAGAAAATTGTAAAATTAGCAACTAATATCAAGTGACAAGTGACATGTAAGAACAGAAGTCTTGTGTTTTCAGCTATAATAATAATATCCAGAAAAAAATGTGTGTGACATCTAGTATTGTACACTAAGTGACAGTAAAACCGGTGAGTTGGACACCTTGGCATCTTTAATTCAATTTGCCTGTTAGTACTTATACAGATTTAGTATATGGAATACTGCTACAACTCTTGACTTTTCCACCTATTTCACATCCAAATTTGACTCCATACGTCAGGACACAACATCCTACCAGAACCTGAGTAACTCCCCTCTTCCATTCCCCGACCCCCCCCCCCCCCCCCCTCTTACCTCCTACCAACACTGACATCCTTTTCCCCTGTATCTGGAGAGGAAGTAATGGTTCTCATCAGGGGCATAGCCAGAGCTTTGTGGGCCCCATAGCAACATTATGAAGGGGCCCCTGTCCCAAAGACACCTTTTTGTAGCAGGTGTTAGTTTTATGCCCCATAGCAGTGCCCTAGTTAATGTTATGCACCATAGCAGTGCCCTAGTTCATATTATGTCACATGTTTGTAAGTAAAGTAAAAAAGCAAGCAACTAGGCAAAACCAGGCTGCGCTGCAGGTGGGGCAGATGTAACATGTGCAGAGACAGATTTGGGTGGGGTGTGTTCATACAGTGTAAACATAAAGCTATCTAATATTTATGGGCTACATGCAAAAGCAGCCAGTATTTACCATGCACAGAAACATATAAATGTATTTGCTCCTCTGCATTGCAACATGGTTTGTTCCAGGCACAAGGTTATTTTCTGTTTTTTGCTTTACTTACAAACCTGAATCAGGTCCATAGTGTCCCCAATTTGCATAATGACATAAAGTGTCCCCAGTTCATATTATGTCACATTACAGTGCCTCCATATCATATTGTGCCACATTACAGTCCCCCAGTTCATATTACTGTATGTAACATTATAATGCCCCCAGGTACAGGCGTGTCACTGGATATATATTGTAGACGCAGAGGTTAAAGTTTGTAAGGGTCCCTATGTACTGTACCACCCAATGGTGAAAAATTTATATAACACATGTAACTGTGACAGGGAAGGTGGGCCCCTCTCAACTCTGGGACCCATAGCAGCTGCACTGCCTGCACCTATGGTAGCTATGCCCGTGATTCTCATATGTTCCTCACCCCTACACCTCCCCACTTGACCCTATTCCCTCCCACCTCCTCAGCTACCTCTTCTTCTGCCTGTTCCCTTCTTGCCCATCTACTTAATCTCTTACTCTTATCAAGCACTGTCCCCTCTACCTTCAAGCATGCACTTGTCTCCCCTATTCTTAAAACAGCTATCCTTGATCCAACCACTCTCTCCAACTACCGACCCATCTCTCTCCTTCCTTCTGCCTTCAAACTCCTGCGTATTGTCTACAACTGCCTCACTGTCTTTCTTTCCTCCCACTCATTACTTGACCCTTTCCAGTCTGGTTTCCATCCTCTCCATGCCACTGAACTGCCCTCACATGAAAGTCTGCTATGACCTCCTTGTTGCTAAATCCAAGTACCACTACTCTCTGCTTATTCTCCTTGACCTCTCTGCTGTATTTGATACTGTGGACCACCCTCTCCTATTGCAAATCTTTTACATCCTTGGTCTGTGACACTGCCCTCTCCTGACAGTCCTCCTACCTTTCTGACTGTTCCTTCTCTTTCTCCTCTCATGACTCCACCTCTCCCCCACTTCCTCTACCAGTAGGTGTCCCTTAAGGTTCTGTTCTTGGGCCTCTCCTTTTCTCTCTCTACACATGCTCATTAGTTGAGCTCATTAGCTCTTTTGACTTACAATATAATTTCTACGCTGATAATACTCAAATCTACCTTTCCTCACCTGACCTCTCACCCGCTCTCCTCACTCGTATCTCCAACTGTCTCTCGGCTATCTCTTCATGGATGTCCCAGCACTTTTTTTAAACTGAACATGTCTAATGGTGTGTACACACGGTGAGATCCTTGCTATGCCCGATTTTCACTTTGCGATTTCCCCTGAATTCCCCGGAGCCCAGCACCACCAATTTTGACTAACTTTTCTTGAGATATGGACTATGTGTGCTTACGATTTTGGCTTATGTGAGATTTTGGCTTATGTGAGATTTAATTGACAAGTACACCGATCTAGCAAGGATTGACTTGCCTGCACAGTCTGTCTTTTCTTGTGATACCAACCTGGCGGGACCACGCATCGGGATCGAATCGGGATCACAAGTGGCATAACACCTTACGATTTGCACTAACTTTTCTTGCGATTTTGACTATATAGTCAAAATCGAAAGAAAAAATCTCACGTGTGTACACACCATAAGACTGAACTGATCATCTTACCTCCCTCCTGCATAACTTCACCTCCCACAATTTCATTATCCAGTGATGGCACTATCTCCTCTAGCCCACAAGCGCTCTGTCTTGGAGTATACCTTGACTCCTCCCTCCCCTTGATGTCACACATTCAGTACAGATGGAGCCACACTAGTAGTGACTCCGTCTGTGACTAGGCATGCCCACCCAGTCACGCCCATCGCCGAGAGCATCCCCGGCCTGCCAGACGCGCCCGCGATGGAGATGCACCCCATTCACTTGAATGGAGAGCATCTCCGTCCTTGCGCCCAGACATAGACGCTCTGAATTGGAGCATCTCTGTGCATTCCTGGCGTGACCAGGTGGACAAATCGCCTAATCACGGTGGGAGTGCATCTGTACCTCTCACAAACCTGGCTTTTCCATCTCAAAACTTCTCCAGGATCAGACCTTTTCTCTCCCAGGATGCTACTAAGACACTCATCCACTCACTGATCATCTCCAGATTGGACTACTGTAAACTCCTCCTATCTGGCCTCCCTGGCAAATGCCTCTCTCCACTCATCTATCTTCCTCACCAAACATACTACATCCACCTCCCCTCTATTGCAGGACCTTCACTGGCTATCCTTCCCATTCAGAATCCAATTAAAGCGTCTCACACTCTCCTACAAAGCCATCACCCACTACTCTCCCTCTTACATCTTTCACCTTATCTCTCTTTACACTCCCACCAGTCCTCTTTGCTCTGCTAATGCATGCCGCATCTCCTGCCAACTGATTACTTCCTCCCACCCTTACCTACAAGATTTTGCACATGCTGCTCCCTATCTCTGGAATTCTCTATCTCTCCCCATCCGACTTTCCACCTCTCCACAGAACTTCAAATGGGCTCTCAAGACCCACTTCTTCACCAAACCCAGCCAACGCTTCTCCTAACCCTCTTGTCTACGCTCACTGTCTACCCCTTCTATGTTTGTTTGCCCTTCACCTTTTAGATTGTAAGCTTGCAACAGCAGTGCTTTCCCCCCTAATGTGCCTTTCCTTCTATTACTTATACAATCTTATACTCCATAATCCCTTTGATGGCACCTAACCCCTGGTTTTCTGTACTTGTTCTATATTGTCTTGTACTGTAAGTGCTGTTTTGCTCTTTTGTTTATGTACTCTGTAATGGGTACTGCAGATCCCTTGTGGCACCATGATAACTACTACAAAATTCCTATTAATTTCTTTATACTGCAGTTCTTGTTCTTGTAAGTAGAACTCCAGTCCTGCTCCTTCAGATTTTGCAAAGACCTCTACAAACTCTTCTGCAATTTTTCCCCCCAACATTTTATTGAAAGGCGGTCATTACAGAACACAATGATAAGGCATTTCCAATGAGAAAGAAAAGGGATATCAAATACAGTTATCATAGTCAAAACAGAAGGCTTCCTTAGTTCATTCAAAGTAGTGGCACACACAATAAGCAATGTATACATGCCTACTTTCACAGAACCTGTGGGAGATCACAATTTTTCAGGTGGTCCCCTGTTCACCCTGAAGAGTTGTCACCTCTGCCGCATTCTTCCTACTTCCCAGAGAAATTGGCAGTACAGGGAGATAAATACTGTGAATCCATGGTCACGAAGAGGGGGCGGGATCTAGTGATGCAATTCTATGGTAATCACATAGTTTTAGCCCCGCCCCTAGGCAGATATGCATGAATCATGCCATTTTAACATGAGGGACAGGACCTAAGGATGTGACTAATCTGACCCCACCCCCATCTCCTCTCTGGGCTTCTCCCAGAGGGACTCTTAAAATGTAGGCAGGTATGAAGTAACAGCAAAAAAATCATAAAAATGTTATATGATATATGTCCTGGAAGGAAATTCCACATTAAAGAACCAGAAACTCCACTCTGATTTAAAGTAATCGATTGTGGCTACAGACTGAATTTCTGTGATTATAAAGATGTTGCACAGGAAGGAGACTTCAGTGCATATATTTTATGCAGACCAGCCCTATAAATTTAATGTTGCATTTAGGAAAAATGGTGGCTTCTTGGAGAATCTGCTAATGTTAACATTGCCATGCAAAACATTCAGCTTACAAGGGCCACCATTCGGGGCACAGGACACATACAGTATGAGAGGTTATTGTTTACTGTGCAGCATAGCAAGTTGGAAAAGTGTAAAATAGATGAAATTGCATGTTGCCTAGCCTGTCTATAGCTAATGCATATTATGAGCATCAGCCTCACGTATGACATATTTCATATTGGTGTATTATACTTCGCATCAGGTTTCAGTTTACACACAAGAACAGGACAACCAATAGCATACATACTCAGAATAACTGGAATTTACTAAAATGCTATTCTGTTTTAAGGCAAGATTAGATTGCTGATTCGTGTGCATTCTGCCTCTTGTTCCCATGCCCCTCACACAAAAATAAAGCCATATGCACCTCAATTCCAAAACATGTACTATATATATTTTTTCAATATCTTTGTTATTTATTGCACATCTATTATTTACATAGAAATATTACAGCATAGCCACTGTATTATTGTAAGGCATTGATAAGCAAATTTCAGTACATCTATATATATACACATAATATATAATATATATGTCATTATCTCAGTAGGGCACCACAAAAATGTGGGATTTTTAATTTTGGATAAGGGATACTCGACCTGTAATAATAATTTGGATGAAGTCCTGGAGCCCAGAGGTTACAGTGCCTCTAGTGGTGAAGGTGTGTACTTACAAATAGATTGTCAGTGCTGTGCATTCTATAGTCAATTTACTGAAGTATTTGTGGTAACTGGCTTTAATAGAATTATTATTATTATTATTATTATTATTATTATTATTGTTGTTGTTTTTGTTGTTGTTATGATGATCATCATCATCACAAAAAGTATTTTTATTGTGTATTATAATACATAGTAGAATCTGCCTGCTTTTATCTGGTCCAAATAATGCCCATATGCACATGGAAAAGTATGATGCACTAAAAGAAAAATGTGTTAAAAACGCTGTTTTCTGGGGGGTTTTTAACCTTATTTCCATATGCACTAAGCCCCAGCTTTTGCTGCTGTTACACTATAGAAACCGATGGGCTTCTTTCCACACTGTGCTGTGAGAAGGATCCTATCGGATCCCTCCCAGCATGCCCCCTGGCTGCTGCATCACCCTGACTCTGCACATGCGCAGACAGACTCCTGGGGCGATACCTGAAAGTCCAGTGATGGGAGCACATCACAAAGGACAACTCTTATGAGAAAAGCTGTCCTTTGCGGCACTAACATATCCGATTATAACCACTGCAATGTCAGTGCGAAATCTGGCGGAATGTATTCCGCCTTCTTCCTGCATTCCGTCCTGAGTGTTGTAGTAAGGGATAAAGAACAGTATCATGTTGAGATTGAGAATTATCATACAATATAGTACTGTGCTCCTGTCAATAAATGGGGGTCAAATACTACTGCATAGAGCAGGGCCCTATATAGTAATTAACACCCACTGTAGAAACACCTGCTGTAAATCTGCATTACTAGTGTATTTAGAAACCTTTTACACTGACAAAATGCTGTTTGGTAAACCTGAATGCCATACTCTGCCATTGTTTCTGATCTGCTTACTGCCATGTGCCCCAGTATAACCCAGAACACAGTAATGACGTACAGATGTGTGCTCTTACATCTTTGCTCTGTGTGCTATAAGCCACGTTACACATAACGCTTGAGTGCTGTGTGACTCGGTAGCGCTGAGTGTCTCTTTTTATTTTGTTTGTGAAAATGCAATAGGACGCATAAGCACCTTCTGCTGATTAAAATGATATGCAGCATGCCTATATTCTGCGTATGATTATATACAATGGTTTCCTGTTGGGCAGAAGCTCTGATAAGTTACACTTTCTGGAGCTTGTTGCATATGGATAAAAAATACAGCCGCACAAAATTCAATGAGGACAGCAAATATCTCTCTTTTTTTAGTACATATGGGAGTCAATTTTGTGTATTGGTGCAGTGTCTAGGTGCTTAGTCAGGATCCAAAAACAGCTTTTCTTGTAAATAAATTAAGTATTAATTTGCGTTCAGCATTCAGCATTAACAGAAAATAACAAAACAGCCCAGCAGCTGTGTAGGACACTACCTCACTGCTTTGCCCCTGACTATCCTTAGGCAGCTAGTCTGCAAACAAAGTCTCTCCAAGTATATAACAGGCTCCAGCCTGACTTGGCTTGGCTGACACAGCTACTCACAGACACAGTCTCACAGGCCTGACTTCTTCCCAGCAACAAAATGCCATAATACCATAATCCCAGGATCCCATAGTCTGGCTTGCTTCTTTTCAGGTAACTCAAAGTCTTTACAGTTTTAAGGTTCTCCCTACTTCTTGTAGGCTTTAACCCCAGCATCCTAGCCTCCAGACACACTGGACTCTCAATGCAGTCCTGACCTGTACTGTCTGTCTGCTCCAGCTTCACCTGGGCTCTGTGCAAAGGGCAGCCTCTAGATGTGGAAACACCTCCTATTTGTTAATTGTGTGGGCAGATCCCTCCAGCCACACACTGAATAGCCTGTTCATCAGTGCCACCCTTGGTTGATACTGCCACAATATGTATTATGGTAAACCTCCTCCTGTTCCCAAGCTCATGAAAAATAGTAATCTTAATTGCAGCTGCAGTTCCGGCTCCCCCTTCCTCAGTCACTTGGGGCACATGACCCGTCTGCCCCCCTAACTCCAGATCTGTGAATAACAGTCACAAATATGATAAACAGATTGCTACAGAAACAGATAAAACCAGACGTTCAAACCTCATTTCTTATATACAGTAGATGGGCCTGGGGTTGATACAGATGGAGCCTCCATTATCGTTGCTCCCTGTGTGACTAGGCGCATGTGAATACGGGTTGAAAGATGAAACGCATTGGTAATAAGGGAAAAAGGACCACACAGCACCTGCCTATACCAGCTGGATTGCTGAGTGATAACTAGGATAAGCTCCCAGTACACCTTCCTGGGAGGAGGCTTGGTGACTATTTAAATTGAACTTTTGTGAGAACTGTTTATGACCGGTTCTCAGTGCTTCTGGTAATTATTCTGTCTCTCAGCCACAGCAGGATTCTGAGGGGACCTTTTTTATGTGTTTCGTTGTTGATGCATTGTGTATGTCAGTTTGTGACTAAATTTGACTCTGTTACACATGCTGTATTTCTCTCTTCATATGTTAGCCCTTGCTAAACGGTGTGACATTAAATGAAGACGGACCATTCGGTCTAATACGTCTAGTCAAGGGATGTATTGATTTTTTGTATGATGCAGATATAGTTGAGGCACCCAGAGGAGCACCTTTCCCACTTTTTCTTACGTCTGATATGGTTTGAGGTGTTTTGGAGAGATACCTACTGGTGATTGTGTGTACAACAGGGCAGCCTGCTTTTTAGTGCGCAATTTAGAGGGAACCAAAGAAATTTTCAACAAATTATTCAGACATAGAGGTAGGACTGAGACTCTCACTGTACGTCCAATGTGACTACTGGCATGTGCCACCTGGAGACGCTGATCCTGTTAAAATTAGTCTTATTGTTTGGTGGTAAGAAAGTGCTGTATATGCATGGATTCTTTTTATTTGGGTGTTGATGATGATTGAAGTGATGATGAAGTAATTCTCTTTTCATTGTCATCAAAACAAATAAGACCAAACTGGTGGCATAGAGGTTTGGTCTGTAGAGGAAGAGTCTGGTTTACAAAAGGTTGACAAATTATTCAGCGTCCTTCCATCTAAAATGAGTGAGCTGGAAAAGATCACATTAGATTAAGCATTTGACTTTCATTTCAGGATGTTCATCTTAGAGGGAATATTAACCTTTAGTTGTTGTTAAATTATCAATACCCTAATTATTAGACAGCCTCCAAAATAATGAGAACTGCAGTCTAACCACTTTCTGTGTATATAGTAATTGATCAATGTGATTAAAATTAGAACAATATTATGAATGAATAAGGTAAAATTAGCATTAAGTGAATAATACTGTTATTTGGCTGTAGCCATGTGCTAGTCTGATGAGCCAATTGATTAGAGCTGTTTGTGATGCTACAATGAGGAAAATACTGTAGATGGTTAGCAATATTATAAACTGTGCCCAGATTATGCCACTAAATCCTTTTTTGTTTTTGATTTAGTGATTATTCATTTTCTAAAGTGTTGCCGAAACTTTATTTTGAAATAAGTTTTACTGGGCCAAAATTCAGTGGTTTAGTAGTCATGTTTGTTCACTTTTTGGACCTCCATTTTGAGATATTCTAGAAGAGGTAAGTAGAGGGGGTGTGACATTCTCAGAAAAAGAAATGGCATTAAATTGTGCACTTTAGAAAGTAACTTGTAGTGATTTAAAAAAATGACAATATCTCATTTAATGCTTTATTAGTTTTTGGTGTCATCTGATTTAAACAGTATTCATAGTTGCCTACTTTCCTGGAATATTTGCTAGATACGGAAGAGTACAGTAGGTTACTGTCCCTGATCCCTCCTACAGTATTAAGTGGGCAGGCCGATTTTGATGTGAAGTGCTCTGAAATCACATCCAAAAGGCGGTGTCTAGGTGTACACTTCAGTATGCACAAGGCAGATAATTGTTAATTGGGAATAATGCACACTTTGTTGTGTTATTTGCATCTGGAAGATTGCTTTACAAACACTTCTCTATATTTGACAAAAGAAGACGCACAGATCATGGTGACTACAGTCATAAACCCATAAAATATTATAGCCACATTATAGAAAAAGCATTACAACACCACATTATTTACTCAGATGTCTAAAACATGTCAATCAGAAAGATTGCAAGGTTTAGTCCTGTAAGTTAGATACTATATATCCTTTAGGGATACGTTTATGTGACCGGTGGTCAGGAGACCACCGGTCACAAGACCGTCACCGGGATCCCAGCATCTGACAATCCAGACGGTCAGCATGCCGACCAACAGGTACTATTCCCACTCATGGGTGTCCACAACACCCATAGAGTGGGAATAGAACCTCTGGTGAGTGCAGCGCATCCTTTACATCCATAAATACTAGCACCACCTATAACTCATTCAGTTTGGGCAAATTTAACTTATCAATATTTAAATCTCATGCTGTCTTTGTTGCTGTTAGAGCTGTGAACTTTGTATGATAGCTGGACAAACCTTATATTATTGCGGCCACTATATTTATTACAAATATCCCATTTTGTTTTTATTATTTCTTAAAATTTGGCAGCAGACTTATCTTACAGAATGGCAGTACATTTACAAATGACAATCTACCATGCCAAAAAAGTCCTAGTTGTACTTGAGATCTAGTGACCTCCTTCCTGCTGTAGTTTGTATAACTATAAGTATGCCATAGTTGCTTACCCTCCCGCATTCTACAGTAGACTCCCTGAAATAGTAGCAATCTCCCTGACTCCCTGAATAGTCCAGCAATCTCCCTGATTGCACCATATCCCCATTATGTAACTTGTTACATTCTTGGGGTGAAAAATGAAATCAGAGATACATACATTCAAATGGGCTTATCAGTGCCATTTCTCTGCATTGGTTATAAGGCACAATGATCCCTTTGGCTATATGCATCTTAAATAAGGTTTCTCGTGACCAGTATATGGAACCTCTTGTAAAACACAATACACAAACAAATCCTGATCATACAGTATATTTTTATAAATATTGTATGTGAAGGACAGTTACTGCAAACTTTAATTCTAAATGCTCAAGTGGATTTTTAAATTCTTCTCTCACTGCACAGTTAATTTATCATCCTTTTAGCCTTTGTCTGGAAAATATTTTAGGGCTTTTTCTAATCCCTCTCTGTTTCTGATCTGCAGGTTGTTGTTTCGTAACATTTTATACAAGAAAAGCCGCACTGGAAGCACAGAATGCATTGCACAATATTAAAACTTTACCTGGGGTGAGTACATTCTTCTTCTCCTTGACACTGTGTCATGATTAAATGTATTTGTTCTGTTTATTGCTATTCAGTGGCTCCTTTTCCAAAGAAGCAATGAGTACATGATGAAGTGTGTGTTGCAGACAATGATCGGGCAGAAATGGAAAGGGCTCATGATGGGGCTAATCCATTAATTGTCTCAGTCAGATGGCTTGGTGCACAATACAGTGAATGTACATTGGGCTTTGTGTAAGAAACAAATATTTCCTTTACTGCCTCAGTTATAACCATGCCTGCTGGTGATGATTTTCTTTTACCTATGGGTACAGGCAGAAGGCTATGAATGCTAGCACATCACACTATTCACACCAGTCCATAATAAACTAGTGCCAGTGTTGGAATCGGGGGTATTGAGAATGCATGTAATAATAAAGAATTATTCAAATGTATTAGGGGAAACCACATTGCTGTCTTTCTAGTCAAATCCCTTTTACACTTAAGGCATTAGACACAAGTTCTTTTCTTGGCACTGGAAGCTAATGAAACTGGGCTTCTTAATAAAAACTGGGCTTCTTAATAAAAATATGTTCTAGGAAATGTGACTTTCTATAAACTGGCGCTAAGTTGTCAGCCCTGCATCAGCCCCTGTGAAAATTACTTCTGGCACAGACTACAAGTGTTGAAATATATTCTCATAAATTGTGAAATTCATTGTTTAATATGGTGGAATTCAGAGGAAATAGGACACTGGAAGCCTTTCTATTCCCTGGGAGCTGCACATTTGGAGTTTTATATTGAAAATGTAATGATCCATATGGGGTGGGCTGGTCATATTAATTTTTCTCTACTGACCATAACATTGTTTATTCATTTTTAGGATTAAATTACGATAATAAAATCTCAGGAATATTTTGAGCATAAAAACAGGCTGATGGTTATTATTGGGCTATCAAATTAAAGCCCTTTTTTTAGGGGGGGGAAATGTTCAGTTTTCAGGCAATAATACATTGGACCCGGGATAAATACTGGATCCCATGTGTTATCACGGCTCCGAATGCTCCTTATCGTGGATTATGCTTTGGGTGCCTTAGGCACCCAAAGCATAATCCTCAAAAAGTGCCAGGTATCAGTATACCAGTGGGGGGACAGGGTCTGGGGGGACGTGGGCCACAGTTGAGCAGCAGGGCACTGTATCAAGGAGGCAGGAGAGGGGGCAGATGCCGGTGTACCTGGATGAATTGCTGCGGGCTGAGCCGTCCTCCTTCTTATCCGTCACAGGGGCAGGCTGGCATCTTAAGTGGGATGCTGCGTGAGATCCCCACTGTATCAGCTGAGCATAACAGTAAATGTAGAAAACCCACAATATGTTTTGCATGTAAACATCCCAGGTTATGCTACTAATTCATGTACAAGACACTCTTTGACTTTTACACAATCCATAATTGATGTTTATTGTTGCCTGGAATTAGAAAGGGAATTTGGTTTCAAAGTTTACAGAATGTTCTCATCATAAAGTCATTGAAAGTTTACAGAATGTTCTCAGCATAAAGTCATTGAAAGTAACACACAGGGCTAGATGCATAATTGCTTGGAGAGTGATAAAATGGACAGAGATAAAGTACCATACAACAGACAAAAGTGAAGCGAACCTCAATGCCGCAAAAGCTGCCCGTGCACTGCAGGTGTCTAAGTAAATGTCACCATATTTACAACAAAGAACAAATACAAACAAATTGACCCCTGTATGTGTCCTGGGTGCTAACAATAATTCAATAAAAAGATGAATACAATATGTTCCTTAATTGAGTCCAAAGGGGAATCTATGAGTCACCCAAAATGTTCGGCCCAGCTGTTGGTCACTCAAAGCAGTCCAGTTGTTGTCTACAGATGGATGTGGTACTCATAAAAAAAGAGAAATAACAAAAAAAGAAAAATAAATTGTGTAATATTGTCTATGAGAAATTTGGCACAGCTAAAACACTTGATCCCTGATATTCTTCCATAATAGGATAAAGGTGGCGTACCGCACTCACACTATACAAGATTTATATGTGTATATAAAGGTATCTTTAAATAGTGGATCTCCTCCATTAAGACTCTTTTATTTCAATACACACATGTCGTCAAACAGAACTTGATTAGGATGGACGTACCCAGAACTCACACAGGATGCAATGTAAAATGCTTATAAAGGTATCTATTAAAGTTGAAATCAAAGAATAGATGGCGTACCCCAACTCACATGAAATATCGTATGCAGACTCCTATCAAGGTATCTTTCGATGACTTCCCATCAAATTCTATGTGTTACCGCAATCCTTTATGGGGGATATTTTGTTGCTCAATCCAAACCAGACTCCGGTGGTTCACAAAGAAGCAATTTATTATACCACGATGATAGTCCAGAAATAATCAAAGTTAAAAAATCTATACGTGCAAAAACATGGATTACAGATGGATGATTAAAAACATAAAAAATAATATAAAAAAATACAAAAATATCATCGGAGTTCTTTTTAAGCAGAAAGAGCAGTATTTCTTCAAGCTACTCACAGTCCAGGTGTCAACGCTTTTCAGTCTATGGACCTTTATCAAGACATACCAAGACTGTGATAAGCCCAAGTATTTATAGGGCATACAACCAATAGAAGGGTAGCAGGAAATTATGTCAGCATTAAAAAATGATCCTCTTAAAAAAGCATAAAGTACCAGCCAATCACTTCCTAACTGCCATGTCACAGGCTGTGTTTGAAAAATTACAGTAGCTGGTTGGCTGGCAGTTAATCACTTTCCATTTTATCACTCTCCAAATGATGATGCATCTAGACCATAGGGGGATATCCAATTATCCCTGGTAAAACATCGGGTGTTTTCTGACTTTTTTCCGATGTTTCACCGATATTTTTTTTTTTTTACAGGCTATCCAGATGGATTGCCTGTAAAAGAAAACCCCTTCTCCCAAAAACACACAGGTTCATTGAAACCTGTGTGTTTTCGTGTGAAACAGCCTGGACGAAAACGGGCTGTTTCCGGGGATTCTGCTTCGCCTGCTGGAGGCAGGTGAAACAAAATCCCCGATAAGCCGGCGTGTGCCACGGCTTATCGGGGCTAATTAGCTAGCCCCCGGCAGGACAATTAGCCCCGGTAATTTACCGGGGCTAATTGGTTATACCCCTTAGTATCTTGTACATGAGTTAGTAACCTAACCTGGGATGTTTACATGCAAAAAATATTGTGGGTTTTCATCTTTTACTGCTATGCTCAGCTGGTACAGTTAATAATAACAAGAGAACAATAAAATGTAGGAACACTACTTTTTACTCTCAATAGAAAAAAATTATCCATTATTTGACTGCTTGCATATGTTCCTCATATTGCACATTTTATACTAGTGGCTTCAAGTCTTAATATAAAATAACCAGTGGTGTCTGATAGTGTTACATACAGTGCAGCACTACATACACATGCGTGTCCTCCATAATTATTAAAGGTAAAATGGAGTAGATATTGCAACATGCAATTCATATGTAGCTTCTCTGTACATTTGTATCATTACCAGTAGCCGTTTAGTAAATAAATGTGGCAGTATTTCAGAATAGATGCCATGCACAGTATCATTTAATTGGATAATTTAGCATGAGCTGCATTAATTGGGTTAGTAAGCCTTTGAGATATTAAAACTTGATGCTTTCCCTTGGAGAATAATTATCATCTAGACAACAAAACTGCACAGAGAGGTCTGCTTGTCCTGCAGCGTTAGAATATTGGTCGCGAAAGCAGCATCAGTGTACATGAGCACACACGCATACGGTGTATGCCGTTCCCTTCTATTTTGTTTTGCTGTCATTAATATTTTCATATAGTGGACTGGTGAGGTGTTCTACCTAAGCACATTCTTCCTTTTAGATTTTATGTTTTCCAAAGTAGTTACCGTTGTTACTGAGATGGCTAATTGGAAATTTACATGTCATATTAGTGTCAGACACACTCAATAGCACCGTGTTTGCTTGACTATTAATACCATCATTACCAAACATACTGTACTGCAGTTGTATTTTAAAGGTTTTTGTCACGTTGTTCACAAAAAGCTGATTCTACTACACTGTAAGGTTTCCTTTCTTATTAAATTGACGTCTATATGCAGTATCCAGGCCCGGTGCTACACGCTCAGCAAAGAGATGCAGAGCAGGTAGGTTCCAGGGTGGAGAGGCGCTGTACTCGCTTTGCATCCCCGTTACTGTGCTGGTACCTGCATGACTGATGCTGCCGGCTGCCGCTGCGTCTGTATAATAGGCAGCGGCGCCAGCAGATGTGTGAACAGTATATGAAGTGCAGCCCCAGTCCTCTCCATACCAGAACTACAATGGAGCGGCCCAGGCTTCAGCAAGCCCCTCCCCTCTTCTCCCTCCAGAGAATGCTGTACGCAGGCAGCTGTATGGATACAAAGTTGCAGCTCCTCTCTGGCACTTTTACAGTGGAGCAGGCGCCCAAGTTTCAGCAAGCCCCTCCTCTCCTCCTGGAGAGTTTGGCATGCCGGTAAGCTTTGCCCCCTTATGCCCCGCAGCACCTCATATTCCTGCTGTGGCCACCAACGCCATGCACCTTGACCGCCATCATGAAGCCCCCAAAGTCCCTCATCAGCAGTGCATAAGAATAAGCATGCTCTCCTCGGCCACAGTGAGTCAGGCAGCGCCAGAGCCAGTAAGTCTAGTGACCTGAGTGGATGAGCGCAGCTTTGAGCTTCAGGTCACTGGGCTGGGGGAGGGCATGGGGGCGCAATGGTTAGCATAACCACTGAGACTGTTATAAGTAGATTGTGTTATGTCACTGTTTCAAACACCCTCCCTCCCCTCCTGTGTTCTGTCCCAGCTATTGTATCAACCCCACCCCATGTTCTCTCACTATTCCACCCACCTGTGTTCTGTCCCCATTCCACCCGCCCACCCCCCGTGTTTCGTCACAATTCCACCCCCTGTGTTCTGTCCCTATTCCACCCCCCCCCGTGTTCTGTCACTATTGCACCCCCCCTGTGTTCTGTCCCTATTCCCCCCCGTGTTCTGTCCCTATTCCACACAACCCCCTTGTGTTCTGTCACTATTTCACCCCCCTGTGTTCTGTCACAATTCCACCCCCTGTGTTCTGTCCCTATTCCACCCCCCCCCCCGTGTTCTGTCTCTATTGCACCCCCCTGTGTTCTGTCCCTATTCCCCCCCGTGTTCTGTCCATATTCCACACAACCCCCTTGTGTTCTGTCACTATTTCACCCCCCCGTGTTCTGTCCCTATCCCCCTTTGTGTTATGTCACTATTCCACCCCGTGTGTTATGTCCCTATTCCACACACACCCCTTGTGTTCTGTCACTATTTCACCACCCCCCAGTGTTCTGTCACTATCTCACCCCATGTTTTGTCACTATTTCACTTCCCCCCTCTGTGTTCTGTCCCAGCCAGTGTGTCACCCCCCCCACCATGTTCTGTCACTATTCCATACCATCCTCTATGTTCTGTCGTAGCCATTGTCCGCCCCCCACCTGTGTTCTGCTACTATTTCACCCCACCCCCGTGTTCTGTCCCAGCCATTGTGTCCCACCTTTGTGAAGTACGGCATGGCGCAAATTTACAGTTTGCAGGGGGGCGCTGTACACCCTAGCACCAGCCCTGGCAGTATCTATCTATCTATAAAACAAAAGAGAGGAGAGAGACGGGTGGCACTCAGTGGACTTATACTGTATGTGTATAAATCAGCACACAGTCACAGGTAGATGCGTCCAATGTTTCAGGTTTAATAATCACCTTCAAGGACAGATATTCACAAAATGTAAAATACCTATGTGCTGGTGGCATCAAAATATTCAAAAGCAGTGCAGGAGGATACTCTGGTCCCTGCAGCGAAACATCTGTATAAGCCTTCAGAGTGCTGTCCGTTTCTCTGTTGCTGTACATTATTCTGGGGATTTTAAGTTCCCCACTTGCTAATTTGAAGCCTTGTGAGATAGGAAAGTATACATTCTGCATGTGTACACATTTCATTAGGAAAGACTACCTCAGCTAAGAGTGCTGTTATACAGGACTAATATGTTCACAGTACAAGTATGATTTAAAATAAAAAGTATAACAGTGACATTCCCTAATGTTACGTTCTCTGTTCTTGGAACCCAGGAGATAGGGTGGCAGCAGAAGAGTTCCAAGTACAGATGCGTGAAGCTGCAACAGAACTGGGATACGTAGCAATACCTAACAGGAATCCTGACTCCGTTGCCTCTCCCAAGTGGTCGGTCAACGCCTGCGAGACTATGGCATCTTGGGCCATGGCAGCAGCGTTTGACAGGCGGATTAAGTCTGCCCGACTCCGATGCCCCCCGGTCTCAGTAGGTGACAAGGCGTTAACCGAGACAGAGAGAGAACAAGGGAATAACTAACTAAGACAGACACACACAAAAATAGGGGGAAACCACTAAAGAGCAATAAACTAGTATATGTGCGGCGCGGCCGCCAACAAAACTGTAACCAAGGTAATGCTGCCCGTACACCAAACACGACACCGTCGTAATTCGGCGAGGACAGCAATAGCTACTCACGACACCGGTAAAGGTGCATGCAGAAGGAACAGAAACCCCAAGGCTGCAGAAACAGGACAACAGGACTGGAAGGCTGGATAAAATTCCAATGATCAGGCTCCAGACACCAGGACTCAGGATGCAGGATTAACTGGCTGCACAGGAACAATCCGAGGGAAGGACACAGCTCCACAGGAAGCTATCACCGGTGGGGCTGTCCTAATCTGGCTCCCATAAAAACCCCATGTATCCCAATCAGCAGGCAGCCCAGCCCCAGATCCTAATTATCCAGCAGTTAGCTGGCGCGCAGCGCGCGGCATCCCGACTGCTTAGTAACAGCCGGGAATGTAGTGCCGGGCGGCCGCCCGACATCTTCGGTTGCTAGGCAACTGGCCGGGAGCAGGGAGTTGGCGTCAGAAGTGACGCGCCGGCCCCGTTGCCTAGCAATGGCCGGGAGCCAGCGCGACCAGCCGCTAACACCTAAAACCTCAAATACATGGTAGCCATTGCTGTATATTAAGTATTCTATATTACGAAAATACAACAAAATGCATTTACAAAAACTACTCCTCTTACAATTTAAAACCAATGGATGAGAAATAGCTATACAGCTCACATGCCGTTACATTATTATACATATACCTCAGAAGCTACGCTGTGGCGTAGCTAATCCACTTTTTTTCAAATGTAATAAAATATAATATCAATAATGTGCTTGAAATTCATTATCATTTTTCATTAATTCTTCCTGACTTCCAGCTGAGATATCCACCTATACCTGATAACGTTCCCTTTTCTCAGAAATTGTCTCTTACTATATGCCAGCACCTCCCTTTTCCAGAGCTTTCCTCTATGACAAATGCAGATGTACACCATGTGCTCTGGTACCAAAATATCTCTCCTATAATTCATATAGTCGTTGTCACTGTATTTTTCTATTAGTGATAAGATTTAATATAATTTATATTTTTTGTCAGCCTTATATGACTTGCCTTTAACTATTGTACTACATGTATTGTTTATGGCCTGGTTTCTCACTACGGTTCTTCTCAAAATCCCCACCACGTTCTGTAGCCAAAAAAAATTACTGTTTTTTACCACATTATCTACCATTAGAGTGCTTCCGTTATATTGGGCTATACAGATGGTGCACATTTATTTGGGTAGTGAAATACTGCAGGGCTTCTTTAGGGTCATAAAGACAGTCATTGCATTATATGAACCCTCATTTTATTGTAGGCATTGCTACTAGATACATTGTGATTGCGTATATGAATGCATCAGTAAAATTATAGCTGCCAGTAAAACTTCATTAAATACAGAATTTTTAAGGGTTAACACCCCTGGTCATTATACTTGACCAGGAACACATACCAGTTGTCTTTTGGAAGTCTTAATATGAAATGACTTTTCTTGAATGAAGTAAGAATTCACTTTATGCCAATTACAAGGATAGTGTCTGGCCTCAGTGATATGTGGCAACTAAAAGAATTCATGCTAGATGAAAAGAGCTGCATTTTGCCAGTTGCAATTGTTGCTAGTTAATAAGGTGATGAATCCTTCTCTATCCTATTCTACATAGACACATTTCTGGAAGAAAATGACTTCTGGGTAATACTACACATACCCCATAGTACTAGGTTTGTCAGTGTGTCTAACATCCCTTCTGCAGCAAACGTTCCTCCTGCCCTGGCTGCTAGTGTTCACCAGGACCATTTCTTCCATGAACTGAGTGAAGAACCTCATCTCAGGAGTCAAAATACAAGGATTACTAGAGCAGAGGTTAAATCACATACAGTAGACCAGCTTTCCCTGCCAAATATTAGAGGACCTTAGAGTGCAGCTTTACACTTATCTGCAATGCTTTCTCTAATTACCACCTTAGTAGTGCAGTGACTGACACAGAAAAGGGACAAGAGAGAGGGAAATATAGTGTTCTCCGGGCTTTTTTCACTCACATCATCAGTCACTGTGGTCATAAGGCAGTGATAAAAAGGAAGCTGCATAAGACTCATGTCACCCTCTGTTTTTGTCTGCATTCAGTTATTGCACAGTTCAGCAGGAACCGTGTTCAGAATGCTCCTGGTGGTCACAGTGGGTAAAATCATGTTTGTAGAAACCCTGACAAAAGAAAGGCAGTGTATGAAACATGGTAAAGAATAAGATGCATGAGCAGGGGCAAGAAACTCTGCAGTGGTGTGCTCTACTGTTTCAGGGGTTCAATGTGCTGTATTGGGGCAAATACCTGTAACACATGGACGGCATTTAAAAAGCAGCGTTTTCTCTTCCTCTGTGTTGCATTCACCGTGGGCAGTGTTCTTATCATCTGAATGAGAGCTGGATGGTGCTTTACATATCTTGACTGCCACATACAGCATGCGGGGCCTGATTCAGAGGAGGATGTAATTGGTGTCAGAGCTGAATCTTCAGTAACACTGGTTCTGAGAAGTTATGTAAATGCAGCTGGTGCCATCTTTTTGAATGAGACACCCACTGCTGGTTTTCCTATGGCACCTGCATTTAGCTTGTGGGGTGCCTGGAACTGCAGCCAGTAGTGCTCGGGCATGCACCTTGCAGCCTGTACAGCTACCTGGAGCACCCTCTGAGCAGCGCTGTACTTCCTGGTTTCGGCAGCCATATGCCCTCTGCGTGACCTCTTTATGTGACATGTTTGGGTGGGACAGGGTGCAAAATTGCCTTTCTCCAGCACTGCACATCTAGTACTGCTAATAATGGCACAATAAATAATGACTCACTAAAATTGATTGAAAAGAGCATACATATACAGTAACTATATTAAAATTGTCATAGTTTGGAGAGCAGGTTTATTAATTTAAAATATAAGTTGAGTAATCTCTGATCAACCAACACTAAATTGCTAAAAAAAAAAATCATAATGAAAAATGTGTGAAATTGAAAAAGCATTGCATCTCTTCCAGTTATTAATCTAAAGAAGCTAATCTCAGAGAGAGATGTATCAGATGACCTTTACTGAATACAATATTTGGTAGGATTTTTAGGGCAGACACTCCATGGAATTTTCCTGGGAACTTTTCTTACCAGATTTAATTAAGCTACCACTGTTGCTTTATATTAGTCTCTGGTGCATGCAGTCTGTGGGGGAATAAGCAACTAAAAGATCCACTACCACAGAGTCATGGCATGACAGTCCTCCTGAGGTTTCAAATACTTCCATGAGTCAAATGAAACCGTTTTCCACTGTTTAAAATCTTGGGGCCTGATTCAGAGCTGCACACAGTTCATTACTCACGTATTCTCAATTGTAAAAACATGCATATGCCAATGTAAACATTCCTCTAGTGTACGTCCGTATGAAGAAATGAGCAAACACTGCTACGAACACTTCTCTTATCTGAGCAATGCTTAAATGCGCTGGTGGATCCAACCTCTGCAGCCCCTGCCTGTGCAGATTCTCTCATAACTTTTTATAGAAGTGGCTACAGTGGCTGTGGTGCTGGAAACAAGACTGCATCCACATGCTGATACGCTCCCATGGCACTCCTATAACATGTACATATACAATACCTCCTCCTTTTGTGATCACTTTAATTCACCGCCCAGTCTCCACCCTGAGCCACCCATAGATCACAGAAGCCATCTTAAGTACTATCAATGTCACATGCATCTTTTTATGCCATTACACTCATTAAGTGTGGATGCGCAGTAAGGATCTCTGTTTTGTCTATGTATTTCCACCTCTGAATCAGACCCTTCTGTACCAGCCTTATTGTCCCACCCTTTGTGATATTCCACTTCATAGAGGAAATTTTGAAACCTGTAATTAGAACCTTAGTTACTATCAGTCCTCAAATTTTTAAAATCCCAATTATAGTTATTTCTGTTACTCGTTTTACATACCTACTTTGTGGCCAGTGTTAGTGATGTCACTTTTATCATTATCAAAGACAAATTTGTTGTTGAGCTATACAGTTCTTGTTTTGCAACATACAATTAGGAATGCATACTATATTACTATGCTTGTTTATCTTACCGCCAGTAAGTAAATACTTTTATATACAAATACTAACATCTGTCAATCCAATTGCAGATTTGCAGACCCATCAATAAAATCCTCCAACTCAGTGAGCCAATTGCAGTCCGTGCCTGTACTGCCTACATTGTCACTGGTAGTTACTTTCCATTGGAAGTGCTACCTGTTAGTCACACATGTGACAAGGCAGCCCTTGGGGGGGTATTTGTCTTCTGCCTCTGGGACTGCAATGCCGGGCTGCGATTAATGGAGAGTGTGCTTCCAATAGGAAGCCACTCCCTGGCTTTTGTGCAGATCTACCCGGCTTCTATAGGCTGCAGCCGATGCAGTCCATAGAAGCCGGAGTTTTACGCATGTGTAGTTCCACCACTGTTTGTGCACATGTGCCGGTCCCGGCACCCGCCAGATCCATTTGGTAGATGATGGGGCCCGGCAAGCCTGGAGATTTCTACTAAGCTCCTGCCGACGGCATGGACTGCGGCAGCCCCCTCATCAAAGCGCGTAGGAGTTGCTGCTGCTGTAAGTATGTACTGTATGTATGTTTCTATCTATCTATTTATTATCGGACAGTCCGTAAGAGTAACTCTAGGGAGGCTCTAGTAAACCATGATAGGACACCTTTAAAAAGATTAGCGGATAAGGGAACCACTAAACTAAAATGTATGCTTGCAAATGCAAGTAGTCTAGCAAGTAAATAGGTGGAATTGGAATTGTTAGCATCAAAGGCTGAGTATGATATAGGTATTACGGAAACATGGTGGGACGACTCTCACGACTGGGTTGCAAACTTGGAGGCGTATTATCTTTTCAGGAGGGACAGGGTAAGCAATAGAGGAGGAGGTGTATGTCTTTATGTTAAACCATCTCTTAAACCGTACTTAAAGGAGGTTATTTATGATGGGACAGGCGATAATGTGGAGTCACTATGGGTTGAAATCTCAAGTGGGAGTATTGATCCAAAAAAATTAGTTATAGGCACGTGCTACAAACAGCCAAATATTAGCATACATGAGGAAGAACAACTCTTGCAGCAAATTGAAAGGGCTGTGGGATTGGGGGACATCCTAGTGATTGGGGATTTTAACTATCCTGATATTAATTGGAGTAACGATTCATGTGTTAAATCTAGGGGCAACAGGTTCTTAAATATATTAAAAGATCACATCTTGTCTCAATTAGTCGAGGACCCAACTAGGGGTACAACTATTCTAGATCTAGTAATTACAAATAATGTGGACATCAGATCGGATACTAAAGTTGGGGAGACTTTGGGTAACAGTGGTCACTATATGATCACAATCGACATCAGTTTCAGGAAACATAGCTATAAGGGTTCAACAAAAACATTTAACTTTAGGAAGGCTAACTTCAGTATGCGGAGATGTGCATTAAACGACATTGAGTGGGAAGTTTTGTTTCATGGTAAGAACACTTCGGAAATGTGGGATGCTTTAAAAGGCTTGCTAGATAGCAATATTCACAAATTTATTCCTATGGGCAGTAAGTGCAGGAGTACCAAACTCAAACTGATGTGGCTTAACAAGAAGGTCAAGGCCGAAATCGATAAAAAGAAGCGTGCTATCAAAGCATTTAAATCTAATGGAAAGGAGGATTCATTCCAGTACTACAAGGAATCCAATAAAAGACGCAAAAATGCAATAAGAGCAGCTAAAATTGAAATCGAAAAGCAAATTGCTATAGAGAGTAAAACCAATCCTAATTTTTTTTTAAATACATAAACAGTAAAAGGTTAAAAAAGGAGAACATAGGTCCTTTAAAAGATGAATTTGGAGTATTGTTAAATGATGACGAATCAAAAGCAGAAATATTGAACAAATTTTTTTCATCAGTGTTCACTAGAGAAGAACTGATGGTGGGAGTAGTGCATAGCGATAGTGACAGTAAGGATTTGTGGTTAGATACTTGTTTAAGTGAAGAAGTAGTCAGGGAAAGATTACACAAAATAAAGACTAATAGATCACCTGGCCCGGACGGACTTTATCTGAGGGTCTTATGAAGCTTAGGTCACAACTAGCAAGACCCCTATACTTGATTTTCAATAGTTCAATTAGATCTGGCATAACGAAGGATTGGCGTATAGCAGAGGTAGTGCCATTATTTAAAAAGGGATCCAAAAGTCATCCGGGTAACTACAGGCCAATTAGTTTGACATCTATAGTGGGAAAATATTGGAAGGAATTCTAAGAGATAGCATACAGGAGTATCTGCAGATCACTAAAATTATTAGCAAGAACCAGCATGGGTTTGTGAGAGACACATCATGTCAAACTAACTTAGTTCACTTCTACGAGGAAGTGAGCGACAATCTTGACCAAGGAAAAGCAGTGGATGTGGTCTACTTAGATTTTGCAAAAGCCTTCGATACAGTGCCTCACCGGAGACTAATCATCAAATTAAAAGAGCTTGGCCAAGGGAAAACTGTTTGTACATGGATAAGTAACTGGCTGGACAACAGGGTACAGCGAGTAGTGGTCAACGGGAAGTCCTCAAGCTGGACACCAGTAGTCAGCAGAATACCTCAGGGGTCCGTACTCGGGCCACTACTGTTCAACATATTTATCAGTGACCTAGAAATAGGCCTGGAAAGCACAGTGTCAATCTTTGCAGATGATACTTAATTGTGCAGGGTAATTAATTCAGAAATAGATGTTGAGTCTCTGCAGAATGACTTATCTAAACTTGAAATCTGGGCGTCTAAATGGAGAATGAGGTTCAATATAGAAAAATGCAAGGTTATGCATTTTGGGACTAAAAAAAAACCCGCATCCTACGTTTTAAACAGGGAAAGTCTAGGAGTAACCGTTTTGGAAAAGGATTTGGGGGTACTCATTGATAATAAACTTAATAACTGTATACAATGTCAAAGCGCAGTAAAGAAGGCAAGTAAGGTGTTAGCGTGCATAAAATGGGGAATTGAGACAAGGAACAAGGATGTAATTCTGCCGCTGTACAAATCATTGGTACGTCCGCACCTGGCATATTGTGTTCAGTTTTGGGCACCACTGTATAAAAAAAGATATCTGTGTACTCAAAAGGGTTCAAAGGCAAGCTACTAAGTTGATTAAAGGGCTAGAAGGACTGAATTACGAGGAAAGGCTTACTAGGTTGAACATGTATACACTGGAAAAGCGGCATCTAAGAGGAGACATTATTAATGTCTTCAGATATGTAAAGGGGCACTACAAAGAGTTATCAGAGGAATTATTTATTAAAAGAACTCTGTTTAGGACACGTGGGCACTCGCTGAGGCTGGAGGAGAGAAAATTAAATTCACGCAACAGAGGAAAGGGTTCTTCACTGTTAGGGCAATAAGGATTTGGAATTTCTTGCCAGGGAAGGTGGAAATGGTGGACACTGTAAAAGCATTTATAAGGGGATAGGATGAATTTCTGATTGAAAAGGATATCCAAGGTTACAACATTTAAAATATTGAAGTTGTTAATCCAGGTGTAACATAATATGCAGTTGTTAACTAGTCATAACACATTCTTCAGCAGGTACAGTAAAAAATACAGGTTGAACGCGATGGGCATTTTGCTTCTTTTCAACCTCAATTACTATGTTACTATGTCACTATCTCTCCTTCCAATCAACAGTTTTAGAAAACCCCATTTTATCAATTTTTTTGCAATTGCGTAGTTTAATGTGTAAATGTATTCTGTAATTCTGGCGTAGAACAAATAGACAATTGTAGACAAAAAAACTCCAGAATCATTTAACACAACGTAATGTCAAATTTTCACTAGTCAATGAAGCTGCCATTTGTAGATATAGCACACTTTTTAAGCTAGACCAATGGGGGCCCTATAGCAACATTTCCACAGGCCCTCATCACCACAGTGCAGTATTTAGTGTGGGACAGGCATTCACCAGTGGTAGCAATGAGGGAATCACAGTTTTGCATAACGACCTAACAGAAGGTCTAGAGAGCATGGTGTCAATTTTTGCAGATGATACCAAATTGTGTAAGGCTATAAATACAGAGGAGGATGCCGAGTCTCTTCAGAACGACTTAGTTAAATTAGAAGCATGGGCAGCCAAATGGAGAATGTGCTTCAACACAGACAAGTGTAAGGTAATGCACTGTGGTAACAAGAACAAAAATTACACCTACCTACTAAATGGGGTAAAATTAGGGGATTCTGTACTGGAAAAGGACTTAGGTGTCCTCATAGATAGCAAGCTAAGCAGTAGTACCCAAAGTAGGACTGCAGCAAAGAAGGCTAATAAGATATTAGCATGCATAAAATGGGGTATTGATGATAGGGACGAGAGTATTATACTCCCGTTATATAAATCACTAGTGAGGCCACACCTTGAATACTGTGTACAATTCTGGGCACCGTACTACAAAAAGGATATCCTGGAGCTTGAAAAGGTACAGAGGAGGGCGACCAAACTAATTAAGGGCATGGAGACGATGGAATACAAGGAAAGGCTTGAAAGACTAGGCATGTTTACATTGGAAAAGCGGAGACTAAAAGGGGATATGACCAACATCTACAAATATATAAGGGGACAATACACAGAGCTTGCGCGGGACCTGTTTTTGGTTAGATCAACACAGAGGACTCGTGGACACTCGCTCAGGTTAGAGGAGAGGAGATTCCGCACAATACGGCGTAAAGGCTTTTTCACGGTAAGGACAATACGTGTTTGGAATTCCCTGCCCGAGGGAGTTGTAATGGCGGAATCTGTCAACACCTTTAAGAATGGGTTAGATAAATTCCTAATGGATAAGGATATCCAGGGGTATGGTGCATAGACATGCATTATAGTTACTATAAATAGGGATAAAATCCAACGGCTGACAGCAGCATCAGTCAGAAATTTTAGTCAAATCATCATGCATAGGAGACCACAAATAGGTTGAACTCGATGGACAATTGTCTTTTTTCAACCTCAGATACTATGTTACTATGTTACTATGTAAATGATCTAATGCTTGCACTAACTGCCTGCTTAGTTAGCATGCAAGATTAAGTGCATGATGATTAGCATATAGTATTTTTCATTGCTGCAGAACAGCTGTTAAGTTCATTACTTGTTCCTTAAAAAAGGCCTTTTTTGTAACTCAGTTATTGCTAAACCTAATCTTTTCCTTTTAAATTCATCCTGAAGTAGTTTGCTTACCATATTTGGTTATTCACTGGACTTGAATTGATGAAATTTCAATAAAAACTGGAAAAAGTGATGCTCTAAAACGTTTCACTGGTATATGTATGTGTGTGTCTATCTATCTATCTATCTATCTATCTATCTATCTATCTATCTATCTATCTATCTATCTATCTATCTCCTCTTTCTATCTATCTATCTATCTATCTATCTATCGATATATAAATAACTATACCTATCTACATATATATATATATATATATATATCTCTCAGTGGTGTGTGGTAGGGTGAGGCAGGAGAGACAGGGCCTTTCCTGTCATACTAATCTGTACACGAGTTTTGACTGTATAAGGTATATGAAAAATACAAAGAGGATATTAGAAATATCTTCTTTGCATTATTGTAATCATTTATATAGTCAAAACTCTGGAGTAAAAAGTCTATGGCAAGTGAGGCAGTGCCTCCCTGCCTACCTTTTCCACACATCTCTAATCACAACTCAGCAAATATCCAGGAGTTTATACTGCTGTACCTGTGTATAATGCCCACATGCAACCTTTGGCTCATATATTGTGTGTAAATCAGGCTCTGGTACTAGACCGTGCCTCCTGAGCTATTTACCTCACCGCACGGTATATATACAAGCTTATTTTTTCACTTTTGAAAGGATTCCACAAAATCATAATTTCTGTGTGTAGTTCTACTCGGGATTTACTACTGTCACATCAAAATATGTTAGATAAATCTTTGAGGGTTTTTTTTCTTTTTGGCTCATGATGGACGCAAAGTAAAAAGGGAGGAGTGTAAATGATTAATGCAGATTTCTTGGAAGAAAATATTGCCGGGTGCCGTCCGTTTGATTACAAGCTTCAGAATTAGTCAACATTTCCATAATTCTAAACCAATATACACCTGTTTCCCCACTGTGATGTGAAGGCACAACTTAATTTAACAGATGCCCTGCTGTGCTAAATCTCTCATTAAATACCAAGCTAGTTCTGTAATTTAAAGTTACAGAGTCACTGTTTTAAAAGGATTGCTTTTGTGTTATGGAATTATTAAGAAGTTAATGATGCCCTTTTGACAGAAGCCTTCGGTTTTCAACATCAAATAAGGAACATACAAAGGATAGCTGCATGATGCCTGAAAGAAACTACAGATTTCACATATTATTGCATGTATTTATGTTGAACTTAATGGCTATTCCATAAGCAATTCCAGGCATGGGTTATCTGCAATGTTATTGTGTTTCACATAAATCACATTTAGGAACACATATCTAATTATTGTACATTAGGGGTATCTAAGTGAACAAACCTTAATTACCCAGCTTGTGATGATTTCAGCTGCAATCACACATTGTTTTAGATTTTATACAAAATGGAAAGACAAAAAGTGGTTTTGTGTGCATGCATATATTGTACTGTGTGCTGTATGCATTATGTTTGGGGGCCATTTAATAAACTACTATAAATGATAAATGTGTGACACATTGTATGGGCTGTTTTACCTTATTATATCACTTGACTGCTTATTTATAAGCTACTTTATGATTTTTTTTGCTATCGCTCGCTAATCTGGATGGAAAATTGGCATCTTCTGCAGTGGAGCAGTTTTCTTGCTGTGGCTGGTGGACCGATTGGGGTTTACCGACTGCTAACAATCAATTTGCTGCATTCGTTTCCATTTAATTTGTTATACAAACAATACTGTGTGTATTAAGAAGAGAGGAGACTGGGAAGATCTTATGTGTTCTCTCATTTTTTAAACATCTCAAAGATTTTTACAACAGTTAAAATCTCAATTTTTACATGATGGATATTACGCATAAAGGGTCAAATGTCAGAAACATCGTATCCTAGTTTTGCTGTTACTGTGGGTTTTTTTTTTAGAGCTCTGGTACAATAAAAAAAAAAAATCTTGTGTCTGGTGTTTCTAAACGATAGTCCACAGAGTCTGCTAACAGTTCATGTTTTCCACATCTTTCACTTCATGTACAGATGTTTTGAACCCTTGAAGACTGCAGTTGGCTTACACTTATTTGACCAAATCCATATGGTTTGTTTCATTTTTTAATCTAGCAAGGCAAAATGTAATATTGTTTTTCTTTAGAACAGTCAGTACTCATTTTGTAATATTGCATTCAGGTGACGAATTTGCCCTGAATCACATCAAGCAATTATAAATTAACTGTGTCTGATTGGTGGCCCTCATTCCGAGTTGATCGCTCGCTAGCTACTTTTTGCAGCCGTGCAAACGCATAGTCGCCGCCCATGGGGGAGTGTATTTTCGCTTTGCATGTGTGCGATCGCATGTGCAGCCGAGTGGTACGAAAATGTTTTTTGCAGTTTTTGAGTAGGTCTGAGCTTACTCAGATCTTGCGATCACTTCAGCCTGTCCGGTCCCGGAATTGACGTCAGACACCCACCCTGCAAACGCCTGGACACGCCTGCGTTTTCCCTACCACTCCCAGAAAACGGTCAGTTGACACCCATAAATGCCCTCTTCCTGTCAATTTCCTTGCGATCGGTTGTGCGAATGGATTCTTCACTAGAAGCGTTGCACAGCAACGATGCTGTTTGTACCCGTACAACACGCTCACTGCGCTGCAAAAATCGGCAGCGAGCAATCAACTCGAAATGACCCCCGGTGTCTGTAGTTTTGTGTAAATTGTGCAGCTATCTGATATGTCAATAATGTAAATATGCCCTTGTGGTACCAAGATAACCAGATAGATAACTATTTGTGGGAAAACCTAGTCAAAAGTCACAAAAAAATACCTTTTCTTAATTATTCTCTTAGCTATCTACATAACACAGATATTCCCAACCTCGGTGTTAAAGGCACACTAATAGTCTTCAAGGCACACTAACAGTCCAGGTTTTAGCAATAGCCATCCTTGAGCAGAGGTGACTTAATTAGTACCTCAGTTATTTTGACTTAACCATCTCTGCTGAAGCCTAGATATCACCAAAACCTGCAGTGTTAAGCTGAACATACATCTAAAATCAATTTGATTTACCCAGTTTGTGTGAATGACTGTTTTGTCAGTTTTCCAGCATTTCAGAGCAAATGGTCAATTGTAATTTATTCCCATACGTTACCAGATTTTCATTTCAGCCAGCCAGATTGGACAATCAATCTTTAGGAGTATGGCCAGTCTTAAGCCGCATACACATGGTGCGATATAACTACGGATATGGACTATATAGTCTATATCGGTGGAAAACAGCGCATATCGCACCATGGGGGTCATTCCGAGTTGATCGCTCGCTAGCAACTTTTTGCCAGCACTGCGATCAGGTTAAATCTCGGCAAAACTGCGCAAGCATATGCACTGCAATGCGCAGGTGCGTCATATGGATACAAAGAGGATCGGAGCTGGGCGATGGATTTAACGAAGAATCCATTCGCACAGCCGACTGCAAGGAGTGTCAACTGACCATTTTCTGGGAGTGTTTGGAAAAACGCAGGCGTGTCCAAGCATTTGCAGGGCGGGTGTCTGATATCAATTCCGGGACCAAAAAGACTGAAGTGATCGCAGCGGCAGAGTAAGTCCAGAGCTACTCAGAAACTGCAAAAAGCTTTTTTGTGCCATCAGCTGTAAAAGCGTTTGCACACTTGCAAAGCAAAAATACACTCCCCCATAGGCTTCGACTATCTGATCGAAGCACAGCGAAAAGTTGCTAGCGAGCGATCAACTCGGAACGACCCCCCATGTACATATAAACCTTGCAATGCCAATACGCTGTCCCGCTGGTTCGGCATTGCAAAAAAAATTGACTGTGCAGACAGTTCAATTTTGACTAGAAAGTGTATAATCTAGTTTCTAGTATAGTCAAAATTGTATCTAGTCAAAATTGTACATAGCCAAAATTGCACCGTGTACAGTCAATATCGGTGGTTCTGGGCTCCGGGCAGTTCAAGGGAAATCGCAAAGTCAAAATCGGCCTTTAGGCAGAATCGTACTGCGTGTAGGCCCTTAGTGTGGCTTGAGGACCGAGGTTGGGAAACACTGACATAGAGGATATGTATTTCTTTCATGGTAACACACTTAATAAACTGCTGACATGTCTGTCAATCTTATATCATAAAATAAGTGCTGCAAGCTACTCAGTTGTGTTTCAATGCAATCAGTATGTTCTGCAGTAAATTGATAAGGTGAAAGAAGTCTAGTAAATGACAGATTTGTATTTTCTTCTCTAGATAAGCTATGAGCTGTTTCTATACTGAGAATAGTAAAACATGGAAAGTGTTTCTGTTTTTGGATTTAAACTGCATGTATAGTAGGGTTAGGTCACTGTCTTATACATACTAACAATCCAACTCAGAGAAGGTCCATGCAGAGCTGGATTAAGTCCTTGAAGATCCCATAAATCAGCAGGGTGCCCCTGTTGTCTAAAATAAGAAGTGTGGTGTCATCATTCAAGAATATAAACATTCCTCAGGGTCATCTAGCACATTTCACACTAGACAACTTTCCAACTGGTTTACTAAAGAGCAAGTAGTCAAAGCTACCAATCATAGGCAGCATTGACCGATTTAAAATGCTAATTGGAATAAATGATAAACCAGGCTTATGTTAAAGGCCTTTCATTTGGTAGTATATTTTTAGTCCTTGGGATAATATAGGGACAAAATAAATTACCAAACATATTCTTTTCATAATTACTACTCCCTCAGAAAATTAAAGCAAAACATTCAATATAAAGAGCCGCGCGTCGCCGCCATTTTCACTTGTGCATTGGAGATTGAACGGCGAGGACATGGCTGCATTCTCTCCCTGAAAAGCTCTGTATCTGTGCTCAATGTGCTGCAAATATCTGTGCTCAGTGTGCTGCAAATATCTGTGCTCAGTGTGCTGAAAATATCTACGTTCTCTGCCTGAAAACGCTCCATATCTGTGCACAGTGTGCTGCAAATATCTGTGCTCAGTGTGCTGCATTGTGGGGACCACCAGTATATAATTATAGTAGTACAGTACAGTAGGCCATTGCTGTATCTTGCAGCTCTGTGTCAAGTATACTATCCATATCTGTGCTGCATTATTGTGAGCAGTATATAGTAGGACAGTGCAGCATTTTGGTGACCAGCAGTATACATATAGTACAGTACAGTAGGCCATTGCTGTATCTTGCAGCTCTGTGTCAAGTATACTATCCATATCTGTGCTGCATTATTGTGAGCAGTATATAGTAGGACAGTGCAGCATTTTGGTGACCAGCAGTATACATATAGAACAGTACAGTAGGCCATTGCTGTATCTTGCAGCTCTGTGTCAAGTATACTATCAATATCTGTGCTGCATTATTGTGAGCAGTATATAGTAGGACAGTGCAGCATTTTGGTGACCAGCAGTATACATATAGAACAGTACAGTAGGCCATTGCTGTAACTTGCAGCTCTGTGTCAAGTATACTATCCATATCTGTGCTGCATTATTGTGAGCAGTATATAGTAGGACAGTGCAGCATTTTGGTGACCAAATGTACAGTACAGTAGGCCATTGCTATTGATATATTACTGGCATATAATTCCACACATTAAAAAATGGAGAACAAAAATGTGGAGGGTAAAATTGGGAAAAATCAAGATCCACTTCCACCTCGTGCTGAAGCTGCTGCCACTAGTCATGGCCGAGATGATGAAATGTCATCAACATCGTCTGCCTAGGCCGATGCCCAATGTCATAGTAGAGAGCATGTAAAATCCCAAAAACTAAAGTTCAGTAAAATGACCCAAAAATCTAAATTAAAAGCGTCTGAGGAGAAACGTAAACTTGCCAATATGCCATTTATGACACAGAGTGGCAAGGAACGGCTGAGGCCCTGGCCTATGTTCATGGCTAGTGGTTCAGCTTCACATGAGGATGGAAGCACTCATCCTCCCGCTAGAAAAATGAAAAGACTTAAGCTGGCAAAAGCACAGCAAAGAACTGTGCATTCTTCTAAATCACAAATCCCCAAGGAGAGTCCAATTGTGTCGGTTGCGATGCCTAACCTTCCCAACACTGGATGGGAAGAGGTGGCGCCTTACACCATTTGCACGCCCCCTGCAAGTGCTGGAAGGAGCACCCACAGTCCAGTTCCTGATAGTCAAATTGAAGATGTCACTGTTGAAGTACATCAGGATGAGGATATGGGTGTTGCTGGTGCTGAGGAGGAAATTGACAAGGAGGATTCTGATGGTGAGGTGGTTTGTTTAAGTCAGGCACCCGGGGAGACACTTGTTGTCCGTGGGATGAATATGGCCATTGACATGCCTGGTCAAATTACAAAAAAAATCACTATTTCGGTGTGGAATTATTTTAACAGAAATGCGGACAACAGGTGTCAAGCCATGTGTTGCCTTTGTCAAGCTGTAATAAGTAGGGGTAAGGACGTTAAACACCTAGGAACATCCTCCCTTATACATCACCTGGAGCGCATTCATCAGAAGTCATTGACAAGTTCAAAAACTTTGGGTGACAGTGGAAGCAGTCCACTGACAACTAAATTCCTTCCTCTTGTACCAAAGCTCCTGCAAACCACACCACCAACTCCCTCAGTGTCAATTTCCTCCTTAGACAGGAATGCCAATAGTCCTGCAGGCCATGTCACTGGAAGTCTGACGAGTCCTCTCCTAACTGGGATTCCTCCGATGGATCCTTGAGTGTAACGCCTACTGCTGCTGGCGCTGCTGTTGTTGCTGCTTGGAGTCGATCGTCATCCCAGAGGGGAAGTCGGAAGACCACTTGTACTACTTCCAGTAAGCAATTTACTGTCCAACAGTCCTTTGCGAGGAAGATGAAATATCACAGCAGTCATCCTGCAGCAAAGCGGATAACTCAGGCCTTGGCAGCTGTGTTGGTGTTAAACGTGTGTCCGGTATCCACCGTTAATTCACCGGGAATTAGAGAATTTCTTGAGGTAGTGTGTCTCCGGTACTAAATACCATCTAGGTTCCACTTCTCTAGGCAGGCGATACCGAGAATGCACACAGACGTCAGAAAAAAAGGCACCAGTGTCCTAAAAAATGCAGTTGTACCCAATGTCCACTTAACCACGGACATGTGGACAAGTGGAGCAGGGCATACTCAGGACTATATGACTGTGACAGCCCACTGGGTAGATGTATTGCCTCCCGCAGCAAGAACAGCAGCGGCGGCACCAGTAGCAGCATCTCGCAAACGCCAACTCATTCCTAGACAGGCTATGCTTTGTATCACCACTTTCCATAAGAGGCACACAGCTGACAACCTCTTATGGAAACTGAGGAACATCATCGCAGATTGGCTTACCCCAATTGGACTCTCCTGGGGATTTGTGATATCGGACAATGCCACCAATATTGTGCGTGCATTACATGTGGGCAAATTCCAGCACGTCCCATGTTTTGCACATACATTGAATTTGGTGGAGCAGAATTTTTTTTTAAATGACAGGGGCGTGCAAGAGATGCTGTCGGTGTCCCGAAGAATTGCGGGCCACTTTCGGCATTCAGCCACCGCGTGCCAAAGACTGGAGCACCAGCAAACACTCCTAAACCAGCCCCGCCATCATCTGAAGCAAGAGGTGGTAACGAGGTGGAATTCAACCCTCAATATGCTTCAGAGGAGCAGCAAAAGGCCATTCAAGCCTATACATCTGTCTACGATATAGGCAAAGGAGGGGGAATGCAACTGACTCAAGCACAGTGGAGAATGATTTCAACGTTGTGCAAGCTTCTGCAACCCTTTGAACTTGCCACACGTGAAGTCAGTTCAGACACTGCCAGCCTGAGTCAGGTCATTCCCCTCATCAGGCTTTTGCAGAAGCAGCTGGAGAGATTGAAGGAGGAGCTAAAATGGAGCGATTCTGCTAGGCATGTGGGACTTGTGGATGGAGCCCTTAATTCGCTTAACCAGTATTCACGGGTGGTCAATCTGTTGAAATCAGAGCACTACATTTTGGCCACCTTGCTCGATCTTAGGTTTAAAGCATATGTTGTATCTCTCTTTCCGGCAGACAGAAATCTGCAGATGTTCAAAGACCTGCTGCTGAGACACTTGTCAACTCAAGCGGAACGTGACCCGTCAACAGCTTCTCCTTCACATTCTCCCGCAACTGGGGCTGCGAGTAAAAGGTTAAGAATTCCAAGCCCACCCACTGGCAGTGATGCAGGGCAGTCTGGAGTGAGTGCTGACATCTGGTCCGGACTGAAGGACCTGCCAACGATTACTGACATGTCGTCTACTGTCACTGCATATGATTCTGTTACCATTGAAAGAATGGTGGAGGATTATATGAGTGACCACATCCAAGTAGGCACGTCAGACAGTCCGTACATATACTGGCAGGAAAAAGAGGCAATTTGGAGGCCATTGCACAAACTGGCTTTATTTTACCTAAATTGCCCCCCCTCCAGTGTGTACTCCGAAAGAGTGTTTAGTGCAGCCGGTCACCTTGTCAGCAATCGGCGTACGAGGTTACTTCCAGAAAATGTGGAGAAGATGATGTTCATCAAAATGAATTATAATCAATTCCTCCGTGGACACATTCACCATCAATTGCCTCCAGAAAGTACACAGGGACCTGAGATGGTGGAATCCAGTGGGGACGAATTAATACTCTGTGAGGAGGGGGATGTAGACAGTGAAAGGGGTGAGGAATCGGAGGATGATTATGAGGTGGACATCTTGCCTCTGTAGAGCCAGTTTGAGCAAGGAGAGATTGATTGCTTTTTTTTTTTGGTGGGGGCCCAAACCAACCAGTCATTTTAGCCACAGTCGTGTGGCAGACCCTGTGGCTGAAATGATGGGTTTGTTAAAGTGTGCATGTCCTGTTTATACAACATAAGGGTGGCTGGGAGGGCCCAAGGACAATTCTATCTTGCACCTCTTTTTTTATTATTTATCTTTGCATCATTTGATGTTTGGGGCCAATTTTTTTAAGTGCCATCCTGTCTGACACTGCAGTGCCAGTCCTAGATGGGCCAGGTGTTTGTGCCGCCCACTTGGGTCGCTTAGCTTAGTCATCCAGCGACCTCGGTGCAAATTTTAGGACTAAAAATAATATTGTGAGGTGTGAGGTGTTCAGAATAGACTGGAAATTAGTGGAAATTATGGTTATTGAGGTTAATATTACTATAGGATCAAAATGACCCCCAAATTCTATGATTTAAGCTGTTTTTGAGGGGTTTTTGAAAAAAAACACCAGAATCCAAAACACACCCGAATCCGACAAAAAAATTTCAGGGAGGTTTTGCCAAAATGCGTCCGAATCCAAAACACGGCCGCGGAACCGAATCCAAAACCAAAAACACAAAACCCGAAAAATTTCTGGTGCACATCTCTAATATATATGTATATATATATATATATATATATACCAGGTATAATAAGATCACAAGATCTTAACAGAGGGCACTCACCAATCCGGAGATATATGAAGATGCAAGCATACTGACACAGTCTACCGGGCCCCCTTATATAGCACACAGTAATAAGGGGGCCCAGTAGACTGTGTCAGTATGCTTGCATCTGGCATGCTGAATGGATGTCTCTTGTGCCTGTCTTGAGAAAGGCCCATAGGGTCGGAACGTCGACACTTTTCTGGTGACTTTGATGTGCAAATAAAAATCTTCATGTATCTCTGGATTGATGACTGCCCTCTGTTAAGATCTTATGATCTTATTATACCTGGTATATATGAAAGACTTTACAAGCTTTCTTGAGGAGCACCCCCCTAATGACAATTATACAGATGGAAGTGCGGACATAAAACCTGGAATATATATATATATATATATATATACACGAAATGTCCACTATGTGGGGATGCACTCTCGCTATGAAGAAATCAATCAGCTTTGAATCGTTGAATATCACCGTAATTTTAATGTCGACGTTTCGGCCTGTTAACAGGCCTTTCTCAAGACCGGTGCCACAGCAGATCACGTTATAATAATAATGGCATTGATGCACAAACAATCTGCAAGGACAATGGTCATAATTAAAATCACTTGCCTCACCGGTCCCCGGGAAACCCCACACCAAGGGAAAGAATATATACATTCTTATAAAACTGGTTGGACCTAGTGCAAACTACATTATATGATCACCATTAGTGCATACCCTCCACCAGGTGGATAATGAGTGACCCATACCTGTCAGGCCTCCTCCATCATCTGGTACTGGGTAATATCACAAATTCAGCCAGTTTATTGTCCATTACACTGAAATCATACCGAGCACACAACACCTAGTTTAGGCATTATACAAAAACTCATGCATCATATTAGAAAGCCAAAACCATGTGGACTATTACCTAGTATACACTTGCTAGTGTCAAAAGAAATCCCTGGGTGCAGTCACGGCTGTAGCTATGCATAGTGCTGCAAAGAGAGATATTCTAACATCAATTTAAAAACCTATCAGTCAATTACCATAAGCCAACAAACAAGTTATCAGTTCAGTAACTTACACGGGAGTTGGAGATGTCCTGCTTGTGACTGCATGACCCTCCCCACTCCGTGGGCTGTTTAAATACCGCGCCCACCGGAAGTGACACTCCAATCCATAATTAACTTCACTTCTGCTTAACACATCTAAACAACCCGAATAGGTTTCTCACCCTATACAGCTGATGGTGGCGACATCCACCCCGTGGATACATTTATATCACAAACCGGCCGGCCCCGCCGTCCGGGATCGGACCGGCGATCACTCGCCGGAGGCAGCGTCATCGTGTGTTCCACGATGGCGGAAGTGCCATCGCGGTGCGTTCCACAGCCGCGGAAGTGACGCACCCGTCAGTGTGAACACTGAACGGGGCAGTCTGCAAAGTCAACAAGTGTAAAGTTCCACCTTAATCATATCAGCCGACCACTACAGCATAAAAATATCATAAACATTCAGGGCTACAAATACATATACAACCAGAGGACAGATCCAATAATACTATCTGTTTGGATTTAGTAATGCACTAACCTAGATCTGTGACCTTGGTAACCAACATCATCATTCACATTACAAAACAAGTTCATAGGTGCTACTACAACTCAAAGACGGGATCACTTAGAGATGACCCCTGGGTGTTCAAAAACACCACGGACCAACATGGTCCTAATAGTTCACTGTTACGATATTAGACCAAGCAAGGGACACAAGTGATAAACTTAGTGTGTGGTGACCCAGAGACCGGTAAGTTCACAAAAAGGTGCGAGTTATACATGTTTGAAACACAAAGACAAATTTAGACATAAATCTATATACAAAGACAAACACTACACGCAATGGAGAACACAGACTAAAACACAACATACTATATGGGCATACTGATGGATTTAATAAAAAACGCCATATTATGCCTATATGAATTTTGGCAAAATCATACATATGATTTCCGACCTTGGGGACAGGCCACCTGTGTACCCAACCTACCCCAACAATTGTCCCTCTTTTTCCACATGATTTTGTGGTACCTAAAGGAATATATTCAGGGGATTACCTTCATTCAGCCCTCTCGGGGTCACAGTATCCAATATGTGAATCCAATAGCTCTCACGCCGTTTAAGGGCGAGTGTTCTATCTCCCCCTGTGTGGCTCGGTGGAACCCAATCTATGAGCCTACATTTCAGGCTTGCCACCTGGTGCCGTGCCTGTAGAAAATGCCGGGCCACTGGTTTATCAGTTAGTCCCGTCTGTATTGCTGTATGTATAGAGGACCTATGATTTGCCATGCGATCGCGGAAGGGCCGTGTGGTTAGCCCAACGTAACATAATCCACATGGACATTTAAGTAGGTAAATCACATGGTCAAGTCTACAGTGCAGGTGATACCTAATCTTAATCACCCTACCAGTATGCGGGTGGTTAAAGGAGGGCCCCGTCTGCATAGCGCGACATGTTGTACAATTCCCGCAGGAAAAACAGCCAGGTTTGGCTTTCATCATTGTGTCAGGGGTCAACTGTCTATTGGTGTGACTTGGGAACAATGTGGGACGCATCAATAACTGTTTGAGATTGGCTCCTTTCCGGTACGCCATCATGGGAGCTTTAGTGTGTTTAAAGGGCAAGTCATCATCTGATGATATGATTGGCCAATGACGATGTACAGTTTTCTTAAACATAGAGGAGTTCCCATCATACTGGACAGGGAAAATCATCCTGTCCTCACGTCTCTTTTTCTGTATTGCACCTGTGAATATCCCTGTAGCTCTTTGGAGGCATCTGCGGAGTGTACCTACCGCATACCCCCCCTCTAAAAAGCGAGAAGTAATTTCGTCACACTGTTCCTGTCTCAGGTCCACTTCAGAATTAATTCTCATGGCTCTCAGATATTGAGAGATAGGTAGACTATCTTTTAATGCCGGTGGATGGCAACTGGTGGCCTGTAACATGGTATTACGATCCGTGTCTTTACGGAAAAGTGTCGATATTAGTCTAGTACCTGATACTCTCAGTGTGACGTCCAGAAAGTTAATCTCAGATGTAGAACATGTTGCTGTAAATCGTATAGGGCTATCCAGTGTGTTGAGATCATTCACCATTTGCTCAAACTCCCCTTGTGTTCCCTGCCACAGCAAAAAAATGTCATCAATAAATCTACGGAAAAATAAGACTTGATGTCCGTATTGAGGTTGTATAAAGGTTTTCTCATACCAGGCCATGTACAGGTTGGCGTATGCGGGGGCCAAATTTTACCCCATCGCCGTCCCTGACAGCTGCATATAGTAATCCTCTTTGTACAGAAAGTGATTATTCATGAGTACCAACTCTATAAGTTCAAGTAAATAATCAGTAGGGAATTCAACACATGGAGTAAGTTCAAATGCCTGTCTTAAGACACGTAGTCCCTCCATGTGGGGAATTACCGTGTATAGAGAGCTAACATCCATAGTTGCCAGTAATATGTCACTGGTCATATGGAAACCAGGCAGACTCTGTAGAAAGTGTCCTGTGTCACGCAGGTAACTCGGAATAAGTTGGACCAGGGGTTGTAACAGGCTATCTAGAAATTTTGCCAATGGTTGAAGTAGGGAGCCTTCAGCCGAGATTATAGGTCGTCCTGGGGGCCGCACAAGTGACTTATGTATCTTTGGTAATAGATAGATCACGGGGCACCTAGGGTGATCAACCGTGAGATATGCTTTAAGGTCATCAGTGATCCATCTGTGGCTATAACCACAATCAATAGCCCTATCAATTTTCTTCTTGATATTAGGTATGGGGTTATAATCCAATCTTTCATATGTGGTTGAATCGGACAACTGTCTAATAACCTCGTGGTCATAGTCAACCCAATCCAACACTACGACCGCGCCCCCCTTATCGGCCGGTCGAAAGACTAAGTGTTGTGCATCACGCAGTTGGCGCAGTGCCTTACGTTCAGGTGCAGATAAATTATCATATACATGTTTAGTGGATGTGATTTTCGTCTCTTGTTGTACCTGTCGTAGAAAAGTACGTATGCTGGCATTCGATGAGGGAGGGTCAAAGGTCGACTTATTTCTAAATGGAGTTCTAGCTAGCACCGGGGGCTGATCAGAAAAAAACTCTCGTAGGCGAAGTGTTCTCCCAAATTTATATTGGTCGACTGCCTGACGAAAAGAGTCAGGTTGGCATGTCGGGACGAATGACAAACCCCTGGAGAGTAGCTTCAGTTGTGCCTCATCCAGAATAGTGTTTGAAAGGTTAAATACTAGATCTAACTGCGCCTGCGGCGGCCTCTTCTTCGGTTTGTACCCCCCTCTCCTCGCATTCGGTTGGTGCCGCTTCTTAACATGCGGCTGTGTATTGTATGCCGATCCGTACCCCGTTCTAAAAAATGTTGGGTCTCAGGTGCATTATCATAATAATCCGTATCTGATGTGGACGCTGAGGAGCCATAATCCCTGGGGTGTGGAGTGGCTCTCTGCCTTCTCCCTGGGCGCCCTTGTCTTTCTTGTGTTGTGTTCCCTAGTAACCACCTATATACTGCATGATTTTGATAGTCATTATTGACCATGGCCAATTTCTTCCGCTTAAAGGATATTAGTTCCTTGCGATATGTGTCAATTTGGGTGGTGAGTCGTTCGTTCCAGTTCTGGGCCTTATCGTCTCTAAGAGATGCTGTCAATACTGTAATGATAGTTTCGGACTCGACCTGAATTTTCTTCAGTTCCTGTCCGACCTCCTCAACCACTAGTGCTATTAGGTCCAATGAGCATTTATTGAGGACCCCGCACCACCGACTACAAAACACTGGGTTGTTCCGACCCAGTGTTGGTGTGTTGGTGATGCGGAATCCCCGAGGTATTTGTTTCTTTCTTAAGTATTCAGACAGAAACTGACCATGTAGGGTCAGGTCGACCTCCCTCTGTCTATGTCTCAGTATTTTATAATAAACATCGGCTGGAGTTTCAGCGGGGAGTGACTCGAAATCAAGCTTATCAAATAACAATTTTTCTACTTCGTCATCCGTAAAGGAGACTACACCAGCCTCGGCCCTAGCCAGTAATCCATCATCCATTAGAAATACCCCTCCTTGTGCCATGGTAATTGTAAAATACTTTGTACTGAACAAAACAATTGTCAACCTCAGCTAAAAAGGGGGATATACAAAAACAAACAAAAATTAAAAAATAAACATCTATAGAAAAAAAAAGAAAAAAGCAAGAAAAAAGGGAAAAAAAAGAGAAAAGGAGAGAGGTCAGTGTCGTACGCCCCACTATGGGTAGGGCATGACCATATCTCCTCGAACAAGCATGTATAAATTTTCACAACCTTTCTGGGTTACAGGTGAAAATAACTAATCTTCAAAGTCCATAAATATGATGGGTGTCAGGAAATACCCGCTAGATAAACCAGCGCGTACAATATATCCAAAGTGCTCCTGCACTCACATCCTCCAAGGTAGTCACATGGGCGGGTGCTTCCAATAGACCGATAGGTCCACTATATACACGAAATGTCCACTATGTGGGGATGCACTCTCGCTATGAAGAAATCAATCAGCTTTGAATCGTTGAATATCACCGTAATTTTAATGTCGACGTTTCGGCCTGTTAACAGGCCTTTCTCAAGACCGGTGCCACAGCAGATCACGTTATAATAATAATGGCATTGATGCACAAACAATCTGCAAGGACAATGGTCATAATTAAAATCACTTGCCTCACCGGTCCCCGGGAAACCCCACACCAAGGGAAAGAATATATACATTCTTATAAAACTGGTTGGACCTAGTGCAAACTACATTATATGATCACCATTAGTGCATACCCTCCACCAGGTGGATAATGAGTGACCCATACCTGTCAGGCCTCCTCCAACACCTGGTACTGGGTAATATCACAAATTCAGCCAGTTTATTGTCCATTACACTGAAATCATACCGAGCACACAACACCTAGTTTAGGCATTATACAAAAACTCATGCATCATATTAGAAAGCCAAAACCATGAGGACTATTACCTAGTATACACTTGCTAAATCCGTCAGTATGCCCATATAGTATGTTGTGTTTTAGTCTGTGTTCTCCATTGCGTGTAGTGTTTGTCTTTGTATATAGATTTATGTCTAAATTTGTCTTTGTGTTTCAAACATGTATAACTCGCACCTTTTTGTGAACTTACCGGTCTCTGGGTCAACACACACTAAGTTTATCACTTGTGTCCCTTGCTTGGTCTAATATCGTAACAGTGAACTATTAGGACCATGTTGGTCCGTGGTGTTTTTGAACACCCAGGGGTCATCTCTAAGTGATCCCGTCTTTGAGTTGTAGTAGCACCTATGAACTTGTTTTGTAATGTGAATGATGATGTTGGTTACCAAGGTCACAGATCTAGGTTAGTGCATTACTAAATCCAAACAGATAGTATTATTGGATCTGTCCTCTGGTATTATGACCATTGTCCTTGCAGATTGTTTGTGCATCAATGCCATTATTATTATAACGTGATCTGCTGTGGCACCGGTCTTGAGAAAGGCCTGTTAACAGGCCGAAACGTCGACATTAAAATTACGGTGATATTCAACGATTCAAAGCTGATTGATTTCTTCATAGCGAGAGTGCATCCCCACATAGTGGACATTTCGTGTATATAGTGGACCTATCAGTCTATTGGAAGCACCCGCCCATGTGACTACCTTGGAGGATGAGAGTGCAGGAGCACTTTGGATATATATATATATATATATATATATATATAAATGTATTTTTTTATTTATATATATATATATATATATATATGTGTGTGTGTGTGTGTACATATGTATGTTATAAAGGTTTATATTAGGTTAGAGGCAAGGGTGTGATATGTATCTATTTCTTATTGTCATGTATTTCCTTACCATGTTGTTTTTAACCCATAGTGACAATGAGTCTTATGAGCCTCCAATAATTCTCAGATACGTTGATCCACATATAGAGCCTGCAATACACTCATTACCAGTTATGATGACCATGGGGCATATGTACCAGCCAACCAGTTCCTGACGTTTTTATAGTAAATAGGTCCCATGCATAACTCCAAATGCAACAGTTGTGTAACCGGCATGCTCCCATCCTCACTTTGTTTTCTTAGCAAAGTGTTATCTTCCCAGTGATTTTGAATTCCAAGTTATGTGTGCCAGTTACAACTTGGCGTGTATAGTCTACATGGACTAAGCAGAGTGCATCTGTATTGTATCCAAAACTGATAAGATTTTCAGCTGAGCAAAATGAATGCATCTGTGCCTGCCTGGTCTTCAATGGTGTCTTTTTATATTTCTTACTTTGGCTTCATAACTCTCTCTCTCTCTCTCTCTCTCTCTCTCTCTCTCATTTTATATTTTCTATACAATTTATCTTTGCATTTGATATCAGCTTTCCTGTCATCAGTTATTAGGAATGCTGCATTTTGACAACATTTATTGTTCCATCCTAGTGAGCATTTGTAATGCAGTGCAGTAAATTCCTTTTATCTGCAGATGTCGCTGTTGCAGTTCCTGTATATGCGAATAGAAAATTTGTAAATCTATAACCAACTTCTAACTGTCATTTTTCAAACACACCCTGTAATATGGCATTTAGGAGCTGATTGGCTGGTACTTTATCACCATGCAATTTATCACTCTTCAAGGCTTGATAAATCTGGGCCATAATGTACCGGAAACAGACCTGCAACTTTTGCACAACTGTTTACACAGCAAACACATTTCTGTCACATAGCACTCATTCTTCATTCTCTGCCTTTAAAGCTGGGATGGGCATTTGTTCTGACAATGGAACGAATACCCTTGAACCCAGTTTGAGTGTACACACTGGAACAAGTTTACTGAAGGATGGAATGATCATGTTCCCTCCTCCATTATCATTAACAAGGTTGCTAGCGTTATTGCTAGGTTTGATGTACAGCACATCAAAACTAGCATCCGTTGCTAGTGACTGCAGGAGTGGGCAATCACCTGTACACATTGAGCGATGTAGGCGATTTGTCGTTATGAAACGACAAATTGGCCCAACTTTGCTCTTGTATGTACACAGCTTAAGATGTTAATCTGCTTCAAGAACAGCTTGTTGACAATCAGGGTTTGCATAATCATGGTCTTAGCTATCTGTAGGAATATCTGATCCCATATGCACTCACTCGTATACTTTGATGGACAAGTAGGAATAGTCTGACAGAATAATTGTGTTTAAGCCTTAAGCTCAACAGCTACTAGACTTTGGAACTTGTGACTGGTACACAGTCCGAGAGCTGGCTCCAGACTTGCCTGTTACAGAGGCATTTCACTTATGCACCACTATCTGCCCATCATGAAACACCTCTCTGCGACTTTATTCATTTTCATTGTGCTTATTTTCAGAATTCAACCACTTTCTTTATCACTAAGAGAAATGGGCTGTATACATATTATTTTGCTATAACCTAAAAAATATGAAAGATTGTCCATATTAAACTGTGTATAAAGTTAAAAGTAGTCTGTGCTGACTATTTCATTCCGTTTTACTTTGCTGTATCCATTAATTTGCGGCATCTTTATGTCTCTTCCTATACTACCTGCTGGCTTTACCCACTTCTTCTTTCTTTTAATTCCTTTGAAATAATGTCACACAGGTCCTTTTCATCTGCTGTTGTTGACAGTATAGTGCCATTAATCTTAAAGTCTGCCACTGAAAGAGTGTGTCCCAAATGCATTATTTTCCACTCATTGCCTCATATATGGAGCTACCAGCTGTTTATCATTTCTTTAATATATTAAAATAATTATTTTTGTTGTTTTTATTATTATTATTATTCTTGTTATTATTATTATTATTATTATTATTATTATTATTATTTAGATCCTGTTGGGTATTAGAATATGAAGTTGTGCTGATAATCTATAAACCATTAAAACTGAAATGTTTTTTCCACAAAATCGCTCAGAACTAGTTTTTATGTATTTATTTAATAATGTTTAAAAAGTATTTTTATATATATTTTTTAAATATTTTATTTAAAGAAACTATACCTATGGGTTGTTTTTCAACCTGTGTTCATAGGCCCCCTTTGTAATTTTACTTCCCACCCACTAGCACAAAGATTCCTCCTAATGGCATAAGATTTCCTGAACTGTCACCCCACACATGGGGGAGATAACAGATCCCCTGGCAGAACACCCACCCTCACCCCCAGTGTCAATGGGCTATGGGCGCCAGTTAAGGTAACCCACCCCCCCCATGTGTGACTATATATTTTTTCATTATTATTAATATACCCACCACCAAAAAATATTTTTATAAGGCAGCATAAACCCCCCTAGTCCTGATTGCACCCCCTTTAACAACCCTCACTCCCAGTATAGTCCCGCCTCTTACCTTATTACTGGGATAGCAGAGCATGAGGCAGCGGGGACTGATCATCAGTCTCCCCTGCTGCAGCTGATCTCTACACATGAAAATCAGCATAGATGTGCTGGGGAACAATGTTCCTCTCACAGTACTTTTAATTCCAGCACATGCACCACAGAATGCGGCTCGCAAGGCATTCCTAGGCGTGATTTCGGAAGTGATGTCGGCAGCCACGGTACATGACATCACTTCTGGGGGGGGGGGGGGGGGGGCTGCAGCAGGAAGAAGTCCCTTCTGCACTTGTGCAGAACGGATTTCCTCCATATTCACGGGGCGCACATTGGGACTTGCCAGCCATATGTGATGCAACCAAGCCAGGTGATGGGCTCCTGGCTGTGGTCGCATCACATAGTTAAGTGCCAGACAAGTGGTTAACAGACCTTGATAATTGTGTAAGGTTTAGTTTTTATTTTCATTTTGTCTTTATGTTCCTTTTTGTAGAATGATAACATCTGGATGCAGCCTAAGATGTTTCACCTGTTCCATAAATTGCTTGCTGTGTGTTTAATTTCAGTTGTAAACAGTGCCTAATGAACAGGGGTATCTAGGGTCAGAATGCCCCAGGCAAAGTAAGGGACTGATGCCCACAGCCCATTTTTTTAGGAATAATTACACTCTGTACTTACAACATAGATGTATGCAAATATCTGTCAGGGAGACAGGGAGGAGCCTGCTGGGCATCCAATCCTCTGCCTGCTGTGACATAGAGAAAGTCTCTACAGTTCAGCAAAGGAGGAAAGCTCCCCTGAGGTACATTACAACTTTAATAAGTCTCTACTGTGATGTACACTACAGTGGATATGGGGGATCCTTAGTGCATTGGTGCCTTGGCCATGACTTTTCCAAAAAGCACTTGTAAGAGGTACAAAAGGCTTCACATTGAAAGTATATAATTAGAGACAATTTTTCTGTATTAGTGGTTGCAGAAAACCATGTAGGAAAAGGCTTCTCTGCTCCTTCATTTCATTTAAATAATCTTATTGATCTACCTAACTCACATATTTATATTTTTAAGAGTTACTGTTCTTCTTAGTTCCATTATTCTTTTAATCTATTTCTTATGACCTTCAATCTTATCCTTCCTTTTCACCTAAATAGAATAAAAATCCTAGGCTATAATAAGGGTTGTGCAACCATTGCTGTTGCCCAGGACACAAGGCAGAAGGGACGCCACAGTCACTGCCCTGGTGGAACCTATATTTGGCTAGTGTGGTGCCCGGAAAGAATTCCTGCGCCCGGCCACCTCTTGTGTGACATATGGTAATAATGTAATGTGCTGGTGCTTCACGGTCTGCCCAGAGTGCAGCATTGTCCTGCTCTGGACCTGCAAAATCAAGTTAATATATATAATATTAAGATAGATAGTCCAAAGTCAGAAAGTCTGTAACTACTGTATACCTCAGTGCCTTCATTGCATTTCAACACACTGGTTAACCCTTGTGGCACTCCTTAATGATTTTGCAATATCTCTTAACAATTTACTAAAAGTAGTTATGTTATTCCATTCTTGAATTAATGGTACTGTAGGCTAATCACAGCTATGCAGCTACAGTATACGATGTTTCTAAATGGTGTCACATAGTGCATGCTGTGTCAAAGTTTGTGGCTATAAACATCACATTGTATTCATGTTTCTCAAAACAGCAGTCATAATTCATGTAAAATACAGCCAAATCTCATCGTAATTGTCTCATCTCACCACCTGCTGAGCCAGCATTTCAAGACATCTAAGCACCCTTCTCTCAAGGCTGAAGAATGGAAAAGACACTTAGACATCCAGAAACCAATAAATATAACATAACATACAACTGTAATTCAAGTCAATGGCGTTAAATGATATAGTAGATAAATGTTACTGAACCATTTCTAGTGTCCTCTATAGACAAGCAGGGACTGTCCTCATTTGTCAGGTTATAAAGATGAATGAGCTACAGTAACTGTAGAATGAAGTGAATGAACTACCAGGTACAGCTTGGTACCTGGCTTTCCCTTACATTGTTTACTGAACCTTTTAGCTTGTAGAAACTCTACACATATTTACAGCACATATACCCTTCACTGTAACAAAGGGCCTTGTTCTGGGCCACACGGATGATGATGATCGCATAGTTGAGTGATGTTTGTGAATGCACAAACTTTTGTAAAGACTTACACTGAGCATGGGTTACTCTGTGTGTGTGCACAAATGCACAAATGTGATCCAGAGAAACTGCATCAGAAATGTTGTAGAAAAGTGATGGGCGTTCCTGGGCAGTCACTGGGCGATGGATAGTAGTAGACACAAAAATGACCCTTTCAGTGGGTGTATTATGAGAGTGATCTGGGAGTCTCAATTCAAGTGGGTGCATTCACAGACACACAGTCACAAACATAGGAGGCCATGGTCAGGTAGAGTCATTGCATCTGCCATAGGTCAGATGCGAGTTTCAAAGGTGCAAGTGATGGTGACATATAAGGATGCACCAATTAGTATTACAGTGTGCACGGACGCTAAAAGTGGACATCTCAGTCCTGGCACATTCTTCTGCACGAATGTACACAAGGGAGGGAGTTTGTAGCGACAGTTGCATAGGTCACAGTTGGGCAACCACCTACACACACTGCTGCATGCAACTCAAACTCGGGCCCCAAATGTATTGTAGCATTATAAGGCAGATGAGGACCATTTTATTTATATATATATATATATATATATATATATATATATACATATAGTATATACTAGCTGGAGTAACCGGCGTTGCCCAGGATTTTAAGAATGTCTGTTTTCAAAAATAAATGTAATTATTAAACACACAGTATAAATAACATTGTAGATAGCTGAATACCTGTGCTTCGCTACGAGATGAGGATGGTAAATTAGAATGTTAGTTGTTCGTTAATTTACGTTGTTCTAGTATCTTTAATAACTGTCTCCTCTGAGGCGGTGGCCATTTTTGGAGGGATGTTTACAATAGAAGCCTGCAACGTCCTCTTCTGTGACAGTGACAGGACTCTGTCATGAAAAGTGGGCGGAGCAACACGGAGGGGCTGACGGCAGCATGAGCGGCCCAGGCCATCTCCTCTTTGTTAGGAGGCAGGGCCCGGGACTGCTGTACCCACAGCACCCCCCTGATTGCGGGCCTGAATTTACGTTGGTTGGAGATCTAGTATATAGGCATATCTTGCTTCCCTGATGCACTTTATGTAGTGGCCGGACCCCTTTTTGTTCCCCCAAGGACCCTGCTCTTCCCACTATACAACAGCATGTCAGTGCCCCTGTGAAATTATCGATTTACTTACAGTTTCTTATATAGCGTAGCACATAATCTATCTCCTGATATACTCTGTGCTGCTGGGAGACCGTGCTACTTCCACTATATAACTGTCAGTGTGTGAGTTCGTGCTACCTCCATTCCCCTCCTCACATCATGTCACTGGCCCTGTCACATGCAGCCCTGTCATCACTGACATATCATGCATGTCCTGATATAGTCTGTGCTGCTGGCCCACCCCTAGGGGTGCTAGTGGTGTGTTACCCCCACAGTGTTTGTTCCCAGAGTGTAAGTTATTGATGTAGCACTTTTGGTGTAAATTGCTGCAGGCATTCAAGAGTTATGCTGTCTGCTGAAATACTCAGTGCTGCTGCCTCATCCCTAGGGGTGCTAGGGGTGTCTTCCCCACACAGTGTTTGTTCCCAGATTGTAAGGCATATGTGTAACAATTTTTGAGTACATTGCTCCAGCAATTCCGGAGTTATGCTGTCTGCTGATATACTCTGTGCTGCTGTCTCCCCCCCCTAGGGGTGCTAGGGATTTCTAATGATTTTAGTTGCCTCGGCCGTGTTTTAATATGCTCATATGTAAAATTTCATGATCATAGTTTGTAAACTGTGGATTTGTATAGAAAGACAGAAGGACACATTTTCGCTTTTATATAGTAGATCAATGCTTATTTACAGTAGATTGAAACAGGGTGGTATAACTGTCTTTTGTGTAGACACAAGTTTCACATTTTTGCTACAGCTGTTATATCTTGTCTCCTGGGTAGCCAAAGCTTGTTAGTTTTTCCTGTGCTCAAAGCATTATGTACCACTAATATCTTGTGTTGCCAATAGCAAACATAGGTAGCCTAAAATAATGTATGGGGCTACAATGAGGGAAGCCAATCCCAGGTCATTTTTTTCAATCCCGGGATTACATGTTTATGGCATTTGTACTGTAATAATAGGCCTTTTCTGACTTCAATAAAAACATTTTTGGGAAAAAAAATCTCAATCCCGGGATTCCGGTTCATCTTTCTAACAAAGTGGAGATGAACACACTGGGGCTAAAGCTGAGTTGAACATAAGTGCATGTGCTGACCGTAGCTTGCACATTTAACTTTGCTGGAATCAGGGTTTACTCAGTGGGATCGGTATGAAATACCGGTGGTTGGGATGCCGGTGGCCACATGACCAACTGCTGCACCCTGACACTGAAGATCCCGACATCGGAGGAGGTAAGTATTTTTACCCTCTCTCCTCCCCTAACCCTCCGGGGGTGGCAGCTAGAGCTAACCTTCAAGGGGTGGCAGCTAGTGCTAACCAATGGGTGGTGTCGGCTAGGGCAAACCACCCCCACTAGGGCCTAACCCAAACCCCCACTTGTGCCTAACCCTAATCCTCTTGCCCCTCCGGACTTTAACCGTAACCCTGATACTTATCTTCGGGATGTTGGCTATGTGTGTTCTGCCACTGGTCTCGTGAGTGGTGTCAGGATTCCTGAGTCAGTCACATGACCATCGGCATCCCGATCGCTGGGATGCCGAACGCATCCCTACACAACTATGGGAAATGCAGAGACATATACACTATATGTTTATTAAGAGTGGTGGACCACATGTTAAGGTTGTGTTACCAGCTGCCTGTTATGTACCCCCTATCTGAACAGCAAAATAATTATTAATAATATCATTAATAATTATTACTTGCAAGGAAGTTCCTGCTGTTTTAAACATTTTTAAAAATAGTATTTTTTTTCTTCTCATAAGCCAATGAAATAATAATTTGTACAGTGTGTTATATTATTAACAGTGACACAACGTATATTAGGGTTGTAAGTAACTCATGCACTACTACAGTAGTGACCAGTGAATGGCTGACCACAAATATATACAACACCGTAGCCTTGTCAGACTGAAAGTCTGCTCTCTCATATCACAATGCAGTATCACTTGGATGGGTCAGAAAACACTTAGCTTTCCTAGGAGAAGTGACCAGCATATTACAGCAAAGGTGTTTGTGTTGTATAGAATGAAAAATCATAATGATAAGGCTACTTTAAAATTGTCAAGTGATTGAAGATGAGGCATACATATTAATGTCCAATATGATTGCAAATATGCTGATATATTCTTTACAACTATACATGTAAATGTTACTATTAATCATTAAGTAGTCCTCCTCAGATGTAAACACATAATATATATTCTGAAATATTTAACCTAAGTGATAATTTATTGAAATTTAAAGTAGCCTTTACCCTTTCCAGCTATGAAGGCTTTGCTGTGATTTGGAAAATCTGTGTTTTAGCTGGAATTAATAGCGACTGATGACTGGAGAGAAGCTTCACACCCAGTGGCATTGCCTGTGAGCCTTCCTTTTCATCCAAATGCTTTCGTTGCATATCAAAGAAAGGTGCCAATTAAGGCTGAATAATTTCAGACTGTTAAGCATACCTCCCGCATACTGGTCGTATAATGCAATTAAAATCGCCAATAATGTATCCATGATATCCTAATAATAATTGTCAGATGCAGCAATATGTTTTTCAAAAATAAATCTACACAACATTCATATGTACTATGGATATTAAATGATATGATAACGTTATAAGACTGCTGAAAATAATGATGAAAATGAGAAGCTAAAAATAACTAATATGCTTTTATAACAAAATAACTCTTCATGGCCAAATCCACAAGGTGATTAATCCACCTTCTAGTTTTCTATTGTGGATAATAGCTATGTTAAGTATGCTACATACAGTACATACTGTAGAAATAATGAGGTTGTTTATTTTATGACTCTTTTTGCAACATGTTCTTTGTTTCCTTTAATTTCTAACACAAATATATTCCTGTTTATGTAACGCACAGATGTGTTGTAACCTATAGTAACCAGTCTGACATTATATTTGTCATTCTAGAACAAGTTTTAGACTCATAAAATCACACATTAGACTGGTTTGTATGGTTTGCAATACATTTTGTAGTTCTGTGGCAATAGTAAGAGCATACACAGTTTATTACATTAATGAGGCCATGGAACCCCTGTGCAGCTTCTTTTATACGGTATTTATGATTAAGGGTAATTTACTGCATGAACTACAAAAAACAGTGCACCTACTGTAGAATGTGTTTTGTTACCACTGCTGCAGAATGCACACCATTAATAGTATAGTATATAGTATAGGTGTAGTTTACATCTCCCCTGGGCAGTTGGGAAAATATGATATTTATGTTTTGGGTATGTTAATCCACCACCCTGATTAATGGCTTTTTTTCTACTTGGGTGCACATCTAATCGCACATCTGCACCTTTTCTATGGTTACTGACTTACACTATGGCCAAGATGTAATAGGAATCGAGTTTGATCCGAGTTTTTAAAAAGTCAGATTTTGCCACAAATGTCAGATATTTTGCAAACTCGGCCAATGTAAAGGTGTCCGAGTTCATGAAAAGTGGGATGTTTTTTACTCAGAACAAGAAGAGCGCCCAGTAAAATGTCAGAACCAGATGGTTTCCCCATGCTAAACATACAACTCGGTCGATGTAATGGAGTCCGAGTTTGAAAATCTCACACAAAACTGCTCTACAAAGTTGTACAGAAATAGAGCTGTTTTTTTTGGAGTGAGTTGTATTTGTCAATGTTGAAAATCAATTACAAGTACACAATTACAGCACATTTACAACAAATAATATTTTTTAAATTATTTCTAACTTTACAATCAAAGAAAAAAACTTTGATCTCTCAAAATAGTCCATGTACAGTACATGTCATTTCTGCACATTTTTCCTCAGAAAATGCATCTTGTTGACCATGGTATGCAAGAGGATGCACAAGCAGCTCCTACTGATTAAAATAATATGCGGCATGGCTATATTCTATTTGTAATTGCGTCTGTATCTGCATACAAAATGTTATGCTACAGTGTTTTCCTGCCAAACACTGTAACATAATTTGGTATGCCGACACAGCTGTAGTCGCACACAGAATACAGCCAGGCTGCATATCATTTTAATCAGTAAGATCTGCATGTGCATCCTGGAGGACTGGGATTTATATAGGGTGTGCGTTTCTTCAATCATGTGACTTTTGGGTGCCAATGGGTGACTTTCTCCCATACTGTGCAACTGTAAAAGATGCTTTCCGGCTGGTATGAAAAAAAGTGGACATTTTCTGGTCTAAAAATATTGTGAGAAGTTGGATTTGATTTGCATTGGAGCATAAAAGATGCACGCAACTACATTGGCCTAGTTCTGGGAAAATTTGCACATTATAATGTCCGAGTTTGACTTTTTCCCAGATGCAAAACTCGTCTCCCGTTAAATCCCGGCATATATCCGACCAAATCCACCATCATGTATACTCCAACACACATGCTATATGGATAGGTTGTCTGTCTTTTCAAGCTCGTTTGCACATACAGGGGCTAATTCTAAATCAGAGAGCATGGATGCAAACAGCATATTCAGCATACACAGATGCAAAATTACACATTTGTGCTTATGTCCGTCCTATTCTGAGTTGTATGGAACTAGGCTGAACCTGTTTCATTGTGAAATTGGGTATTCCGGGGCATATACAATGTGAGCACACAACACCACCCTCCCCTGTTTGGAGTCTTGTGGGCATGGATCAAAAACTCCATGTTAGACATGCCTAGTGGGAAATGAAGCCTGTTTCTGAGAGCTCTCCTGCATCTAGCATGGGTCTGTAGCAAGTGCTGATACTAATAATGATGGTTGTGGCGGCTGGCATGGGTTTCCTCTTGCAGATACATGGATCCCGGCTTTAACCCTACGGAACCTTGCATTAGCATAAGGTAGTAAATCAGGCTCCCGTGACTTTACACAACTACAGTCACTTTACAGTACATACAACTCAGAATACCACATAGTGCAGTGTATTTGCACTTTTGCATCATTGCTATTGTCCTAGAACAAAAGTAGGCACTGCACACGACACAAGTTTGTAAGAATAAATGTCCGGATAGCTATCCTGTCTTTAGTTTTACTAGGGAAGTAGCTACCGTGAGTGCAGTGGGTGCAATTGTTGTGGGGCCCGAAGAACCTACAGAGCCTGCTCCCCACCTCACTCAGCATATTGTAAGGAAGCTGCTGCAGTGATGGCCATTCAATTAGAACTTACAACAGCTGATCTGTTGATCACAGGCTGCTTTCCAGCTCCAAGCACTGGTGACTTCCTCTATGTCACCATGGGGGTGGAGCTACATGGGGTGGAGGTAGAGTTTAATGGGAATGGGAGCAAAGCAGAGGTGCCTCTGACCCATATCCCAAACTGTGTCACTGACCCCCCTCCCCATGTGTTCTACCAAACCCACCTGTTCATGTGCATCACTGACCCACTCCCTTGTGTTCTACTGAACCCACCTCCATGTGTGTACCTCTGACACCCCCTACCCATGTGTTTTTCTGAACAACCCTCCTCATGTTTGCCTTTGAAATACCTTCTCCATATGTGCCTCTGACCACCCTCCCAATGCGTGCCTCTGAGCCACTCTCCCATATTCATATTATGCAACCACCGTCTTCCCCAACTGTGCCTTTGCCCCCTCCCCAAGGCTGGTAGCTGCAGATCAGAAGTAGCCCCTTTCACAAAACCATGTTCAATGGTGCATAACTGAACGTAAAGATGGCAGGTTAGCATAATTTGTCTAACGTCCTAAGTGGATGCTGGGGACTCCGTAAGGACCATGGGGAATAGCGGCTCCGCAGGAGACTGGGCACAAAAGTAAAGCTTTAGAACTACCTGGTGTGCACTGGCTCCTCCCCCTATGACCCTCCTCCAAGCCTCAGTTAGATTTTTGTGCCCGAACGAGAAGGGTGCACACTAGGTGGCTCTCCTGAGCTGCTTAGTGAAAAGTTTAGTTTTAGGTTTTTTATTTTCAGTGAGACCTGCTGGCAACAGGCTCACTGCATCGAGGGACTAAGGGGAGAAGAAGCGAACTCACCTGCGTGCAGAGTGGATTGGGCTTCTTAGGCTACTGGACATTAGCTCCAGAGGGACGATCACAGGCCCAGCCATGGATGGGTCCCAGAGCCGCGCCGCCGGCCCCCTTACAGAGCCAGAAGACAGAAGAGGTCCGGAAAATCGGCGGCAGAAGACGTCCTGTCTTCACCAAGGTAGCGCACAGCACTGCAGCTGTGCGCCATTGCTCCTCAGCACACTTCACACTTCGGTCACTGAGGGTGCAGGGCGCTAGGGGGGGGGCGCCCTGAGCAGCAATAAAAACACCTTGGCTGGCGAAAATACATCACATATAGCCACCAGGGCTATATGGATGAATTTTAACCCCTGCCAGAATCCATAAAAAAGCAGGAGAAAAGTCCGCAAAAAAGGGGCAGAGCCTATCTCCTCAGCACACTGGCGCCATTTTCCCTCACAGCTCAGTTGGAGGGAAGCTCCCCTGGCTCTCCCCTGCAGTCACTACACTACAGAAAGAGTTAAAAAAGAGAGGGGGGCACTAATTAGGCGCAGTATTAACAATACAGCAGCTATAAGGGGAAAAACACTTATATAAGGTTATCCCTGTATATATATAGCGCTCTGGTGTGTGCTGGCAAACTCTCCCTCTGTCTCCCCAAAGGGCTAGTGGGGTCCTGTCCTCTATCAGAGCATTCCCTGTGTGTGTGCTGTGTGTCGGTACGTTTGTGTCGACATGTATGAGGAGAAAAATGATGTGGAGACGGAGCAGATTGCCTGTAATAGTGATGTCACCCCCTAGGGGGTCGACACCTGAGTGGATGAACTGTTGGAAGGAATTACGTGACAGTGTCAGCTCTGTATAAAAGACAGTGGTTGACATGAGACAGCCGGCTACTCAGCTTGTGCCTGTCCAGACGTCTCATAGGCCGTCAGGGGCTCTAAAGCGCCCGTTACCTCAGATGGCAGATATAGACGCCGACACAGATACTGACTCCAGTGTCGACGGTGAAGAGACAAATGTGACTTCCAGTAGGGCCACACGTTACATGATTGAGGCAATGAAAAATGTTTTACACATTTCTGATAATACGAGTACCACCAAAAAGGGGTATTATGTTCGGTGAGGAAAAACTACCTGTAGTTTTCCTGAATCTGAGAAATTAAATGAGGTGTGTGATGATGCGTGGGTTTCCCCCGATAACAACTGATAATTTCTAAAATGTTATTGGCATTATATCCTTTCTGGCCAGAGGTTAGGGTGCGTTGGGAAACACCCCCTAGGGTGGATAAAGCGCTCACACGCTTGTAAGAACAAGGGCTCTACCCTCTCCTGAGATGGCCGCCCTTAAGGATCCTGCTGATAGAAAGCAGGAGGGTATCCTAAAATGTATTTACACACATACTGGTGTTATACTGCGACCAGCAATCGCCTCAGCCTAGATGTGCAGTGCTGGGTTGGCGTGGTCGGATTCCCTGACTGAAAATATTGATACCCTAGATAGGGACAGTATATTATTGCCTATAGAGCATTTGAAAGATGCATTTCTATATATGCGTGATGCACAGCGGAATATTTGCCGACTGGCATCAAGTCTAAGTGCGTTGTCCATTTCTACCAGTAGAGGGTTATGGACACGACAGTGGTCAGGTGATGCGGATTCCAAACGGCATTTGGAAGTATTGCCTTATTAAGGGGAGGAGTTATTTGGGGTCGGTCTTTCAGACCTGGTGGCCACGGCAACAGCTGGGAAATCCACGTTTGTACCCCAGGTCGCCTCTCAACATGAGAAGACGCCGTATTATCAGGCACAGTCTTTTCGTGGACAAGCGGGCAAAAGGTTCCTCATTTCTGCCCCGTGACAGAGGGAGAGGAAAAAGGCTGCAGAAATCAGCCAGTTCCCAGGAACAGAAACCCTCTCCCGCCTCTGCCAAGCCCTCAGTATGACGCTGGGGCTTTACAAGCAGAATCAGGCACGGTGGGGGGCCCGTCTCAATGATTTTCAGCGCGCAGTGGGCTCACTCGCAAGTAGACCCCTGGATCCTTCAGGTGATATCTCAGGGGTACAAATTGGAATTCGAGACGTCTCCCCCTCGCCGTTTCCTAAAGTCGGCTTTACCGATGTCTCCTTCTGACAGGGAGACTGTTTTGGAAGCCATTCACAAGCTGTATTCCCAGCAGGTGATAATCAAGGTACCCCTCCTGCAACAGGGAACGGGGTATTATTCCACACTGTTGTGGTACCGAAGCCGGACGGCTCGGTGAGACCGATTCTAAATCTAAAATCTTTGAACACTTACATACAGAGGTTCAAATTCAAGATTGAGTCACTCAGAGCAGTGATTGCGAACCTGGAAGAAGGGGACTACATGATGTCTCGGGACATCAAGGATGCTTACCTTCATGTCCCAATTTACCCTTCTCACCAAGGGTACCTCAGGTTTATGGTACAGAACTGTCACTATCAGTTCAGACGCTGCCGTATGGATGGTCCACGGCACCCCGGGTCTTTACCAAGGTAATGGCCGAAATGATGATATTCCTTCGAAGGAAGGGAATTTTAGTTATCCCTTACTTGGACGATTCCCTGATAAGGGTAAGATCCAGGGAACAGTTGGAGGTCGGTGTAGCACTATCTCAGGTAGTGTTGCGGCAGCACGATTGGACTCTCAATATTCCAAAATCGCAGCTGGTTCCGACGACTTGTCTTCTGTTCCTAGGGATGATCCTGGGCACAGTCCAGAAAAAGGTGTTTCTCCCGGAGGAGAAAGCCAGGGAGTTATCCGAGCTAGTCAGGAACCTCCTAAAACCGAGCCAACTCTCAGTGCATCAATGCACAAGGGTTCTGGGTAAAATGGTGGCTTCCTACGAAGCAATCCCATTCGGCAGATTCCACGCAAGAACTTTCCAGTGGGACCTGCTGGACAAATGGTCCGGGTCGCATCTTCAGATGCATCAGCGGATAACCCTGTCACCAAGGACAAGGGTGTCCCTCCTGTGGTGGTTGCAGAGTGCTCATCTTCTAGAGGGCCGCAGATTCGGCATTCAGGACTGGGTCCTGGTGACCACGGATGCCAGCCTACGAGGCTGGGGAGCAGTCACACAGGGAAGGAATTTCCAGGGCTTATGGTCAAGCCTGGAGACATCACTTCACATAAATATCCTGAAGCTAAGGGCCATTTACAATGCTCTAAGCTTAGCAAGACCTCTGCTTCAAGGTCAGCCGGTGTTGATCCAGTCGGACAACATCACGGCAGTCACCCACGTAAACAGACAGGGTGGCACAAGAAGCAGGAGGGCAATGGCAGAAGCTGCAAGGATTCTTCGCTGGGCGGAAAATCATGTGATAGCACTGTCAGCAGTATTCATTCCGGGAGTGGACAACTGGGAAGCAGACTTCCTCAGCAGACACGACCTCCACCCGGGAGAGTGGAGACTTCACCCAGAAGTCTTCCACATGATTATAAACCGTTGGGAAAAACTCGCCAGGTCAAGGGACCCTCAGGCAATAGCTGTAGACGCTCTGGTAACACCGTGGGTGTACCAGTCAGTGTATGTGTTCCCTCCTCTGCCTCTCATACCCAAGGTACTGAGATTGATAAGATGGAGAGGAGTAAGCACTTTATTCGTGGCTCCGGATTGGCCAAGAAGGACTTGGTAACCGGAACTTCAAGAGATGCTCACGGAGGATCCGTGGCCTCTACCTCTAAGAAGGGACCTGCTCCAGCAAGGACCCTGTCTGTTCCAAGACTTACCGCGGCTGCGTTTGACGGCATGGCGGTTGAACGCCGGATCCTGAAGGAAAAAAGGCATTCCGGATGAAGTCATCCCTATCCTGATCAAAGCCAGGAAGGATGTAACCGCAAAACATTATCACCGCATTTGGCGAAAATATGTTGCGTGGTGCGAGGCCAGTAAGGCCCGACGGAGGAAATTCAACTGGGTCGATTCCTACATTTCCTGCAAACAGGAGTGTCTATGGGCCTGAAATTGGGGTCCATTAAGGTTCAAATTTCGGCCCTGTCAATTTTCTTCCAAAAAGAACTAGCTTCAGTCCCTGAAGTTCAGACGTTTGTAAAAGGGGTGCTGCATATACAGCCTCCTTTTGTGCCTCCAGTGGCACTTTGGGATCTCAATGTAGTTTTTGGGTTCCAAAAGTCACATTGGTTTGAACCACTTAAATCTGTGGAGTTAAAATATCTCACATGGAAAGTGGTCATGCTGTTGGCCCTGGCCTGGGCCAGGCGCGTGTCAGAATTGGCGGCTTTATCCTGTAAAAGCCCTTATCTGATTTTCCATTCGGACAGGGCGGAATTGAGGACTCGTCCTCAGTTTCTCCCTAAGGTGGTTTCAGCGTTTCACCTGAACCAAACTATTGTGGTGCCTGCGGCTACTAGGGACTTGGAGGACTCCAAGTAGCTAGACGTTGTCAGGGCCCTGAAAATATATGTTTCCAGGACGGCTGGAGTCAGAAAATCTGACTCGCTGTTTATCCTGTATGCACCCAACGAGCTGGGTGCTCCTGCTTCTAAGCAGACTATTGCTCGTTGGATTTGTAGTACAATTCAGCTTGCACATTCTGTGGCAGGCCTGCCACAGCCAAAAATCTGTAAATGCCCACTCCACAAGGAAGGTGGGCTCATCTTGGGCGGCTGCCCGAGGGGTCTCGGCTTTACAACTTTGCCGAGCAGCTACTTGGTCAGGAGCAAATACGTTTGTAAAATTCTACAAAATTGATACCCTGGCTGAGAAGGACCTGGAGTTCTTTCATTTGGTGCTGCAGAGTCATCCGCACTCTCCCGCCCGTTTGGGAGCTTTGGTATAATCCCCATGGTCCTTACGGAGTCCCCAGCATCCACTTAGGACGTTAGAGAAAATAAGAATTTACTTACCGATAATTCTATTTCTCGTAGTCCGTAGTGGATGCTGGGCGCCCATCCCAAGTGCGGATTGTCTGCAATACTGGTACATAGTTATTGTTACCAAAAAATCGGGTTATTGCTGTAGTGAGCCATCTTTTCTAGAGGCTCCTCTGTTATCATGCTGTTAACTGGGTTTAGATCACGAGTTATACGGTGTGATTGGTGTGGCTGGTATGAGTCTTACCCGGGATTCAAAATCCTTCCTTATTGTGTACGCTCGTCCGGGCACAGTATCCTAACTGAGGCTTGGAGGAGGGTCATAGGGGGAGGAGCCAGTGCACACCAGGTAGTTCTAAAGCTTTACTTTTGTGCCCAGTCTCCTGCGGAGCCGCTATTCCCCATGGTCCTTACGGAGTCCCCAGCATCCACTACGGACTACGAGAAATAGAATTATCGGTAAGTAAATTCTTATTATTCCTTCTCTCTAAAAACATTGGGAGCCCCTTCAATATGTTGCTATGGAGCACACAAAGTCTGAGTTCATTTATAAACTAAGATTTGGCTACTAAGGAAAGACTTACCATAAAATCAATAGATGTTAATAACAGGATTTCAATGTAGAGAGCTATGAAAAAAGAGTAGAACATTATCAAGACCGTAAAAAAAAAAGGGATCATATATGGAGGCTCACTTTTGACCTAGCAAAGCATATAATCATGCTTCATGTTGTTATATTGTGCCTACTTTTACACATAATTAAGTATAAACAATGTTCTGCACAACCCCTGTGCCTTGTTTGCTGCATATGATTCAAAGGTAACACTCAGATGAAAGCATAGCCCACTTCCTCAGCATGTCTTCCGCCTCATTAATCTCAACATTTCTATTTGGATTGCATGTTTGGCCCTTATACAAAAAAGGTTTGAGTGAAACTTTTGTGCACAACCTTTTTAAAAAAAACACACATACAGATGAAACATCGCAGATAAAACAAGAAAGTGTGATCATGTTTAAGGGGGGATATCCAATTACCCGCTTTAAATTACCATGGGTAATTGTCTCACTGGGGGATAAACAATTTGCCCCAATAAGCCGTTGTTTATCCCAGATGCCGGTAATTTATCAGGAATTATGCTTTGTGTGCCTCAGGAACGTAAAGCATAATCTGCGATCAGTGCCCCTTTAAGCTGCGATAAGTGCCATCAAAATATACAGGTCCTAAGCTTTTCTCGGGACCTATGTATTTTTGCACAAAAAAATGGGTGTTTTCGCACAAGGCAATTGGATAGAGGGTGAAACATAAAACACTATTCCCACTAATTGGATACCGCCCTTAATGTAATAGATGTTTCTGAATTTGTCTCTAGTTCCTTGTAGTAGGAAGCAAGGGTGCAATTCCTTTCAGTAGTCAAGAAATAGTCATTCCAAGCAACCATTACTTTGCTCCCATGTAAAAAGCATGGTACATATTTTCCATGAGGACATAAAGTTACAAACAAGAAATAAAAAGAAAAAAGAAAGACCAGTAGTGCAGATAGCTTACGACAAGTTAACATTTTTTTTAATATTTATTGCACTCACAATTTGAATTAATAAAACTACTGAGTAAGAACCCTGCGGTTTGAAATGCATTAAGCATTGTGGCTACTAATACTGACTGATGGGGTGGGGACCTACCATCTGTGACCATTCTGAATGACGCTGGGTTTCTGGGATTCATTATGTACCATCTGTTTTAATGAGTATGAGATGTACCACTATTCCAGTCAGCTGGTATACTGAGTGTACATGAGTGTTATTTTTAATTCAGAGACATCTAATACATTTAAGGTTGATTACACTTTCTTGTTTTATTTGTGATGTTTCATAAACATAAGCATTTTAGAAAATGCGTCAACAAGTTTGTGCGCAATAGTTTCACTGAAACCTTTTTGAATGCTGGTATCCTAAAAGCCTGGATAAGTTGAGTGGCATCTGCTGCATTTATCTTGTTTTATTCCGCAAAGATACAAAATGTTTTCTTTGAATATGTTTGGCCCTTATTATAAGGCTAACCTTGTGCTAAAGGCCTTATTTAGCCTCTACTTCAAGCATTCGGGATTTGCGGCAGGATTTAATGAAGTCCGGAATCTCCGGAGGTGTGGGATGGCAGACAATTTTAGACATTTTTTAAAAGGCGTAATCACTTACAAGGCAAAACCATGCCTTAAGTGATTGCCCATTTAAAAAAATGTCTGAGATTGTCCGGCATCCCGCACCCTTGGCGATCTTGGGCTCCATTACATCCCGTTGATGATCTAGATCTGTGATGGCTAACCTTGACACTCCAACTGTTGTTGAACTACACATCCCAGCATGCCCTGCTACAGTTTTGATATTTGGCCTTGCTAAAACTGATGCAGGGCATGCTGGGATGTGTAATTCAACAACAGCTGGAGTGTCAAGGTTAGCCATCACTGATCTAGATCTACAATGTGATTTAGGTTTTGTATGTTACATAGTGAATGCTATCATATGACATGACATTATCTTAAGTGTAACATATATTATTTTGACTTACTATACTGAAGTATGCTATTTACTGTATGTTAATGCATACTTTAATGTTTTGCAGAGTGAGTGCTGGCATATTGTATGCATTTGTCAGGCAGCAATCACTATGAATATTTATTTGGAACTGTTGCAATAATATTGGTAAATGTTGCCAACAGAATATTCCTGTGAATGATCCTGGACCTCTGTGACAACTCTCGTATTATTTACAATTGGAATATTATTTTTATTATGCTCCAGATTTGCTGTATTTAAGCAGACTATTTGATAAACTAATCTAGTGTCGTAGATACTATTGTCTTTGTGCCTATGATCTCACTTTGAATTTTGTCTTAATATATTTGAGATCAAGAATGTTTTCACCTGCTTACTAAATTGGTTTTAAGCTTATTTCCATTCCTATATAAGTAAGAAACGTATGCGTTTTATGTGACAGCATTATTTGCTAAATACTCTACTTACCATTTACAGTAACAGTGGCAGACACATAATACAAATATTTTAACATCTGAAGACCCATTCTATTAAGGTGTAATAATTCAAAGTTAAGTTTTATATTTAATCATCATTTCATTCATTACTACTTAAGCATGCCCCACGTAGGAATCTTTTTTTTTTTTAGCCTCTTGGCATCCTGTGTATATGAGTAGTTCTTCTAGAGATGTGCGCGGACTCCTGTGTTTTGTTTTTGGTTTTAATTCATCACCGTGTTTTTGGCAAAACCACCCTGAAGTGTTTTCTTTCAGATTCGCTTTTTGGTTTGGTTAAAAATCAATTTAAAAAAAATAACATTATTAATTGCTAAAAATCGATTAAAAAAAATCTAAAATCATGTCATTTTTGCTATCCAAGATCTGAAACTCAGATTTAAACTCTAAATTCCAAACCATGGGAATATCCAGACCGGGTTTTGGTTCAGTACGGAACCACAAAATTCGTGTCAATTTGGCTTTCTGGACAAACGAACTACACATCTCTAATTTATTCCCACCTGCTTCCACAGACAGATTTCCTTAAAACACGAGCTGTTGGTAAAACATTAGGGTTAAGGTTGAGAGCTACTGTCTTGGAAACTTTAAAAGTTCACTTGAAAATGGGTTTCAGTTGCTCAAAATAGAAGATTCTGGATACATTTTGTAGATTGACACAATCTTTTTGACCTTTATTTTTAAAATAAATGCAGTGTTGGTCCACAGTGAATGAGCTGCACCTTATGAATGTCACATACTAGTGGTATGGTTGTTTTTTTAGCATAGCATGTTGCTTGTTTAATAAATAAACCTTCCAGTCACATCTCACATGAGCCACACGATTATTACAACTGTTCTCTTGACATATAGTAGTAGGTGAAGTGCCTCTAGACTTATTAAGTCAAGAATAACTTCCGTCTCCTCTCCATTCATACTTTAATAGATCAAGGTCTGTTACTACAGAAGTTATGAGGAAAAATAATTGCTTGGACATTGAAAACATGGTGTACCTAATTACTGAACTAGATAGGAATGGGCCTCCATTGTTAAAGTTCAAGTGTATAGAGGTCTTGAATGATGGCGAATGATGAGAAAACAGCTGGACTTTATATAATAATGGTATTCTCTTGAGAGCAATTCAGAAGCATCAGCAGGCCTCACAGAGATTGCATTTTATAGAAGTGGTTTGACATTAAATGCAGAGGTGCACATCTAGATTAAAACAAGAAGATAATCACATACTAAGCAAATTGAGTCATTTGTACTTTTCAAAGGAGTAGAGGAAATTATTTTAAAGGCCCGGTACCATCTCACTTAGCATACCAACATATTTGCATTGCTCTTATGTAGGTTGATTTGTTATGTCCAAAAAAAGGTAAATCAACATTAAAAAAATGAAATGCAAAACTACATACTGATAGCACTAAATTGTGTGTTTAAAATAACTATGTTTTCATTAAAACAACAGTAATTAACATTGTCAATTGACTCTCCTATTGTGATGTGGCAGATGTGTCCCCTCCTGTCCTTTTTGCATCATATAGCGTGAGACGCCTAGCATGACTTAGACGCTATGCCTCGGGTAGCGAGACCTGTTGTTGTTGCCTTTTCACCCAGATTACATACTATTTCCTGAATTTTGTTAATGCAGTAGTTTACTAGAATTTCCTTAATTCACTAATAATGTACTAACCATTTAGGATTAGTATACATAAGAATTGATATAAAGTAGCAGCTTAAAACATATTTTAAGAAAAAGTGGCATGGCGTGGCAAGTTATAAAATGATCAGACTAGTACAAAGTTTTCTTGCATGGGACTATCCCCATTTGCGCATAGCCTTTAAAGGACAACTTTGGAAGCCATGCCTCCCAGCATTTGTCTGGTCCTAAGCGGGGCTCTTGTGCATGCTGTGGGTGTATGCTCGAAAGTAGGGGGCGTGGCATCACAGGAAATGCCACCTCTGCGAGCCACACTTCCATTTTCATCATGGTCTAGTGCTCCATGATCTGATCTGTCCTCAGTCCTTTTCTCCCATGAATGCATGCCAAGCCGGCGAGAGGGGGTCTCACAACCTGCCACCCCACCGCGGACCACTACAGCCCATCTGTGGGACGGTGCCCAAAATGAGGGACTTTCCTGCCAAAATGGGAACAGTTGAGAGATATGAGAAGCTGTGAAAGAATGGATCTTAAACACCAACTATAAGGACAGCTGGCCTCTTACTGGAATTTGATGTATTAATCATTTCAGGAGCCAGGTGCCATTAGAACCTTGTTTTTTTCCCCTCAAAATGTAAATGAAGCGGGCCATAGACAATGGGGCTGACCTCAGGTACTGTAGGGGGCAGTGACATTCAGTCAGGTGAGGCAAGTGAGAGAGCGCATCAAAAGAGATACAACCCTTGGGTTCATATATGTGTGTGTAAATCTGGCTCTGATACTAGCCAATGCCTCCCCAGCCATTTACATCACTGCATGTCACTGGTTGTGGGTGTGGCCTAAGCACAGAGGTGTGGCCATGCCCTTATAAAAAAATGAAAAGAAAACCTGTATGCACGGCACCGCAAAATTGCAAAGGGAGATTGTGGGTGGGGGGTCATAAGTGATGAAGCTCCCCCTTGCACATTATGCACACAGAGTAAACAGCAGCAGCTTGGCTGGACCCACCACATCCACTGGGGAGAGAGGCTGCTGCTGATGGTTAAAATGTAGGGGAGGGGCGATGGCGGACCACAGTCCCTGCCCCCAACATCAAGCCCGGGAGCAGCTAATTAGTACATTCTCCTGCTTTTGGTGCCCCTGTAAATGGATAAAATGGTTAATTCAGATTATGAAATACAGTGTCCCCAATTCATATGCCACATTATAGTTCCTAGGCTCCTTTTCATATTGTGCTACATTACAGTGCCCTAGTTCATGTTATGTAAAATAATAATACCCTCTAGTTCATTTTATACCACATTACAATGAAAAGGTCCAGGGGCATAGTTAGGTATATTCTCTCAGCTCTGGGCCTTATAGCAGCTGCTCTCCCTGCACCTATGGTAGCTGTACCCTTGCCTAAGTATACGTTTACACTGATATTTGTGCATATTATGAGCTAGATGGATTTTGGCTATTCCTTGTACTTAGATATTTTAATCAGTATAAATGCTGGTTTCCTGACACACTGACCATCACACTGACACGCTGAGTGGTGCAGGTACTAATTACCTGAACCCTGGGGGCCCAGTGGGTGGGTCGGGCTAGCCATTAAACAAGTAACCTCCATTGCAGCCCTGACTGAGACTGATCTTCTCTATTGCTGCGGCCTGCCACAATGATAAAGTGTATTAGTTTGACAGGAACTTAGTATTATATTGCCTGTTATGTTCAAGCATAATCAGCAAATCAAGATGGAGATCTTAGCGTGGCTATACATTTTGCAACTATCCTGAAACCATTTCATAAATACATTTAATTGAATAATAAATAATGCATTGAATGTATTTTGAAGACATCAAGTTTAATAAATATATATATATATATATATATCCCAAAATGAATATGTATGTATTCAGTGAGGAACATTATTATTTTTTATTATTTTTTGGAGGGAGGCTGTATTTTTTTAGTACATTTTACAGAATGAAAGCAAACATCTGACATCTGATTGGTTGGTACGAGTTACAACCCCTTTTTTGCACCAGGTTTTAGAAATATGCTTGTGCCACAATATGTATTTTCTCCTTATTGTAATATTCTGCAATAGATGATATGACCTAGAGGCTTCTAAAAAAAACCTGTTTCTGGCCGTAGAACTAGCAAAACCAAATAATTGAGCCTTTTTCATTTTTAATGAACAGTCTACTATAAATGACTTAATTAAGCATTAATTAGTAGGTGGGAGATAAGATGACACCTGGGACAGTCTGCCTCATTTGCAAGATCTTCTTTGGTGGTGTTATCTCACAACAGCACCTCACCTCTCAAGTGTCAGCTTGTTGTTATCACAGTGACAGAATCATTTGCTGTTTTGTCTTAAAAAGACTAAAATTAACACGGCAACATATAAAACTTAATTGGATTCTTCTCACTTCCAGTGCTCATGAGCACGACATCCAAGAGATGCTTGTTACGTCTGGCAGAAGACACACTACTACTACTACTACAAGAGATGCTATCAAAATTTTATTGAGAATATGTGATTTGTTATCTTAATAAAGGAACGTCACATACACTACCTTTGAAACTAAAGCTGCAATGTATTTTAGGGGGGGGGGAGGGGGACTGTGGTGCATTTTTAAGCCACAGATGACCTGATTATTATCCTTATGAAATATTCCCCCTATTCTAAGGCATGAGCAATGACATGCTGACAGTCCAATTAAAATAAAACCTGCAAGAGAGAAGCTTAAGGGTCCTGTTAGGACTGTACAAAAGACAACTTGTATAGGAATGCTGTCCTTCCTCTTCCAGTATGTTAGAAGTGACTAGAGCACAAGACCCCTAATACGACATACTTCCTGATCCATTGCAATGACTAACGTGGTGATAGCCATAGATAGGAAATCCTGCTGATCTAGTAAATGCTACAAGCGTAGTTACCCCAGGCATTTGGGAAAAGAATCTAACTCCACCTTTGATATTATTGTTACTGTATATACTACATACATTATGCATAGTACAGAAAATCTTTCAGCTACCTCCAAGGTCTTCTTATTGATCATTACTGTTGCATGTTTTGTGTGGAATGAATTTCAGGATGCTACATAGGAATCCCTTGATACTTTGCTTTTCACTGTTCTCCGGAACATGAGATACTACTAACACTCCCTCAGCTGACCTAATTAAACTGCTGTTTAATCTTCCTGAAAAGCCTGTGCTATTCTATTCTGCTTATGACCGAGACCCTCTTCTCAACTTTTTATTTTTCAAGCTACGGTGCTTGTCCGTCTGTTCCCTTTCAGCTTTTGTCTCTGTCTGTCTTTATAGCTATAGCACAATAACTCAGTGGCATTCTTTAAACTGATTCTTTAGTGCAGACTTCACACTGTTGTATTAACTATTGCGACAGCTAAACCTACTGCATATTACACTTTTACCTTTTCCTTCATATTTTCCTGCTTGCATGCTTGGATGCTATTTAAATGCGAGAGTTATGTTCCTAATTTAAATGTGAGTGTTATGTTCCTAATTCTGTGCATATATGCAAATCTAATGAACTTCAAAGGAAGTGAGCATTGCTGACACACTCCTGTTTTACTGGATGTCTACAGTCCCCTTTTTAGTTGTGCCAAAAAGGCAGTTTCTTACACTCTCTGCTATGGTGACAGCTGGGGATCTGCCATTACTTTCAGCTGTTGCATCAGGTAAGCTCATTTTATTGAGGAAGCACATTATGCAAATAAAAAACTATCTTAAACTGTCAAGTTGAGACACTGGAAATGGCCATAATTTAACTGGAAACTGAAACTTGTTCACAAAATTTTAGCTTTATAGGAAAATAGTGGTAACCTGCTAACATATGGAGGATTATTCAAATGTTTGTTCTTTATCGATAATTAAAGGGCACCCATTGTTGCTATTCAATTGTTCTGGGCACCCTTAAATTATTGTGCTTGACACACCCAGTTAGACAGGGTTTAGCCGCAAAAAGTGTCAAAGCCCATCTAAACTAATGGGCACGATGGGGAAAAGTCTTGTTTGGTCGCCCAAACAGTCGACTTTTCACACATTTCATCTCGCAGCCTCCGGAGGTGCAAGCTGAAATGTGACTGCTAATGGGCATCTGATCGGAACAACATTTGAATAGCTCCCATAAGGCCAGTACACAGACCACTCAGCACACATCTCTCCCCCCGCTCAGCACACAGCACGACAATTGAATAGCCCCCTTAGGGTCTTCCAATTGAAGACTGTTATATACTGAAGGTTTATCGTTCAATAAGTCAGTTGCCTGTGATAGTGGGCATGTTAGCCATAATAAACAGATGAAGTTCTCAGGACAATAGTGTATCTTTCATAAATTCCTGATTTCCGATTTGAGCAGTGGCGTTTTCCCTGTTGACTAATAGAATAATATAAATGTCTTATACATAATTGATCTTCTTCACTTTTATTCTATGTTCATTTCTACACCATATATAGCCTTACAGATAGGATGAAGTACAGATGGGATTGTGCAGTGTCATTTGACAGCCAATTAGAGCAATCTGACAGAAATGATGAATTAATCACCACAGACAGGCTCACAATTCCCAGATAGAATTCCACACAGGTTGAACCAGTTTCTCAGCTCTATATTTAGCATTAATAGATTGTTATTTTCCTTGGCCTCTCCTAAGAATTCTAACTATCGCATTACAGGTTAAAATATTTAGAGGCTCTGATTTCTGTTTAGGTTTGTTTTGTTCGTTTGTTCCTCAGTGGTCCTTAATAACTATTCAGACAGTACTGCATGATGTAGATGTCCAGAAATATATTTTATTTTATTTACCATGGATCTATTTCATATGGAATAAATGTTATTTGATATTACTAGGTACAGTACAGTATCATTAATTTCTTCAGTGCAAGTCAAAGAACAAGAAAAATGTTTTAGGTTTAATCAACTGCTAAGCTATGGATCATGCAGCAGGCACACTGAAATTTTAGTAAGGCATACAGTGCATTACATACATACTTGTAAGGCATACAGTGCATTACAAGTGTTTTTTGGTTACACACCTTGACAAAGGGGCATGTAGGCCCCGAAACGTTGGCTTTATGTGTACCCTGAATACACGTCTGTGATTGCACAAATCCTCGAGTGCCGCTGTTCCTTATTGGGAGCTGTTATATATATATATATATATATATATATAAAAGCCAAGGTGATAGAGTAAGACTTGCAGTGAGATGGGGTCCCGTGAAGTTGGGCTGCAAGCTTAAGTGTATTGTACAATCCATGAACTAAAAACCCATGATTTATGTATGTTCTGATGTATAGAGGTGAATGAACTAAAAAATTCTGGGCTCTCTGTATAATATATATATATATATATATATATATATATATACACATACACACACACACACACACACACACACACACACACACACACACACATAACAAATAGTTTAATGGTGGGGTAAGCTAGGGAAAAACATCTGATTTTGTCTCAGGTATACTAAGCGTGCGATAATATCCCATTTGATGGGAGACACTGTTCACCTCTATTCGCTGAACTGTGGTAAGTGAACAATGGTGTTTTCATTGAACAACATTGTCGTTGCTGTTATTTATTTATATCAAAACCTATGCTTGTCTTTCTATGTCAGTAAATGCACTTATTTCTTGGTATTACTAGTGGAAGAAATGCAATCTTTGTAGTGTAATTTATTCTGCAGTGTTGAATATATTGATCCCTATTAGGCTTTTCAGCATCAGTACCCAGCTTATTCTGTACGGAGAGCATACACAAATATGTGTTAAACGTCTAGGCAGCACTTAAGGAGTTAAATATCTGACATTGCATTTGTCTTTTCTGAATTGAGTAAAACTATCTTGTTTGTATATAAATAAATACATCTATTTTATATGTATGCATTTTAGAATCTTGAAGATCTATATATTTTAGGAATATAGAAAAATATGTCTAGGAAAACTTCACACATTTTTTATCAATATCCTTAAATTGACGATAAGATGTGTTTTTCGTTCTGTTGTTACGTCTCCGCTGCCTTCTGTTTAAAAAATAGGCATGTGTTAACATTGGTTATGTACAATTTACTTGTGTGTTGAAAACTGACACCAACCTATATAGAGTACATTTGATGATTGCAGTAATTATGGCAAATATTTTTGTTGTGGATACCATGGAGCTGATTCTGAATCAGATGAATATCACGATTTTCCACTGACTGTGTATGTGTCCAATCCAGAAAATGGTGCAGGAGGGTGAAATCCCCCACCACCTCCCCTTGGAAATAGATAAAGTACAAACCAATCAGCTCTTGTAATTTTTAAAACACAGCCTGTAAAATGACAGAAGTTGATTGGATAGTTCTATACACTTTGGGAGGGATGTACTAAGGGAAAAATGCATTTAAACTAGAGATGAGCGGGTTCGGTTCGTCGAGATCCGAACCCCCCCGAACTTCACGTGTTTTTCACGGGTCCGAGGCAGCCTCGGATCTTCTTCCCGCCTTGCTCGGTTAACCCGAATGAGGCCGAACATCATCATCCCGCTGTCGGATTCTTGCGAGATTCGTATTCCATATAAAGAGCCGCGCGTCGCCGCCATTTTCACTCGTGCATTGGAGACAGAACGGAGAGGACTTGGCTACGTTCTCTGCCTGAAAAGCTCCATATCTGTGCTCAGTGTGCTGCAAATATCTGTGCTCAGTGTGCTGCATTGTGGGGACCACCAGTATATTATATTAGTACAGTACAGTAGGCCATTGCTGTATCTTGCAGCTCCGTGTCAGACTCAGTTCTAGACAGTATCCTGATCAGTGCTCAATATCTGCTGCATTGTTGTGTGACCAGTATATTCTATATATATATATATAGTAGTACAGTGCAGCATTTTGGTGACCAACAGTATATAGTTGTACAGTACAGTAGGCCATTGCTGTATCTTGCAGCTCCGTGTCACTTCAAGTATCCATATCTGTGCTGCATTGTTGTGAGCAGTATATATAGTAGTACAGTGCAGCATTTTGGTGACCAACAGTATATAGTTGTACAGTACAGTATACCATTGCTGTATCTTGCAGCTCCGTGTCACTTCAAGTATCCATATCTGTGCTGCATTGTTGTGAGCAGTATATATAGTAGTACATTGCAGCATTTTGGTGACCAACAGTATATAGTTGTACAGTACAGTAGGCCATTGCTGTATCTTGCAGCTCCGTGTCCCTTCAAGTATCCATATCTGTGCTGCATTGTTGTGAGCAGTATATATAGTAGTACAGTGCAGCATTTTGGTGACTACCAGTATATAGTTATACAGTACAGTAGGCCATTGTTGTATCTTGCAGCTCCGTGTCACTTCAAGTATCCATATCTGTGCTGCATTGTTGTGAGCAGTATATATAGTAGTACAGTGCAGCATTTTGGTGACCACTAGTATATAGTTGTACAGTACAGTAGGCCATTGCTGTATCTTGCAGCTCCATGTCACTTCAAGTATCCATATCTGTGCTGCATTATTGTGAGCAGTATATAGTAGTACAGTACAGTAGGCCATTGCTATTGATATAATAATATTACTGGCATATAATTCCACACGTTAAAAAATAGAGAACAAAAATGTGGAGGGTAAAATAGGGAAAGATCAAGATCCACTTCCACCTAGTGATGAAGCTGCTGCCACTAGTCATGGCAGAGATGATGAAATGCCATAAACGTCGTCTGCCAAGACCGATGCCCAATGTCATAGTAGAGAGCATGTAAAATCCAAAAAACAAAAGTTCAGTAAAATTACCCAAAAATCTAAATTAAAAGCGTCTGAGGAGAAGCGTAAACTTGCCAATATGCCATTTACGACACAGAGTGGCAAGGAACGGCTGAGGCCCTGGCCTATGTTCATGGCTAGTGGTTCAGCTTCACATGAGGATGGAAGCACTCATCCTCCGGCTAGAAAAATGAAAAGAGTTAAGCTGGCAAAAGCACAGCAAAGAACTGTGCGTTCTTCTCAATCACAAATCCCCAAGGAGAGTCTAATTGTGTCGGTTGCGATGCCTGACCTTCCCAACACTGGACGGGAAGAGATGGCTCCTTCCACCATTTGCACGCCCCCTGCAAGTGCTGGAAGGAGCACCCACAGTCCAGTTCCTGATAGTCAAATTGAAGATGTCACTGTTGAAGTACACCAGGATGAGGATATGGGTGTTGCTGGCGCTGAGGAGGAAATTGACAAGAGGATTCTGATGGTGAGGTAGTTTGTGTAAGTCAGGCACCCGGGGAGACACCTGTTGTCCGTAGGATGAATATGGCCATTGAAATGCCTGGTCAAAATACCAAAAGAATCACCTATTCGGTGTGGAATTATTTTAACAGAAATGCGGACAACAGGTGTCAAACCATGTATTGCCTTTATCAAGCTGTAATAAGTAGGGGTAAGGATGTTAACCACCTAGGAACATCCTCCCTTATACGTCACCTGGAGCACATTCATCAGAAGTCATTGACAAGTTCAAAAACTTTGGGTGACAGCGGAAGCAGTCCACTGACAACTAAATCCCTTGTACCCAAGCTCCTGCAAACCACCCCACCAACTCCCTCAATGTCAATTTCCTCCTTAGACAGGAATGCCAATAGTCCTGCAGGCCATGTCACTGGCAAGTCTGACGAGTCCTCTCCTAACTGGGATTCCTCCGATGGATCCTTGAGTGTAACGCCTACTGCTGCTGGTGCTGCTGTTGTTGCTGCTGGGAGTCGATCGTCATCCCAGAGGGGAAGTCGGAAGACCACTTGTACTACTTCCAGTAAGCAATTGACTGTCCAACAGTCCTTTGCGAGGAAGATGAAATATCACAGCAGTCATCCTGTTGCAAAGCAGATAACTCAGGCCTTGGAAGCTGTGTTGGTGTTAGACGTGCATCCGGTATCCACCGTTAGTTCACAGGGACTTAGAGAATTTCTTGAGGTAGTGTGTCCCCGGTACCAAATCCCATCTAGGTTCCACTTCTCTAGGCAGGCGATACCGAGAATGTACACAGACGTCAGAAAAAGAGTCACTAGTGTCCTAAAAAATGCAGTAGTACCCAATGTCCACTTAACCATGGACATGTGGACAAGTGGAGCAAGGCAGGCTCAGGACTATACGACTGTGACAACCCACTGGGTAGATGTATTGCCTCCCGCAGCAAGAACAGCAGCGGCGGCACCAGTAGCAGCATCTCGCAAATGCCAACTCGTTCCTAGGCAGGCTACGCTTTGTATCACCACTTTCCATAAGAGGCACACAGCTGACAACTTCTTATGGAAACTGAGGAATATCATCGCAGATTGGCTTACCCCAATTGGACTCTCCTGGGGATTTGTGACATCGGACAATGCCACCAATATTGTGCGTGCATTACATGTGGGCAAATTCCAGCACGTCCCATGTTTTGCACATACAATTAATTTGGTGGTGCAGAATTTTTTTAAAAATGACAGTGGCGTGCAAGAGATGCTGGTGGCCAGAAGAATTCAGCCACCGCGTGCCAGAGACTGGAGCACCAGCAAACACTCCTGAACTGCCCCTCCATCAGCTGAAGCAAGAGGTGGTAACGAGGTGGAATTCAATCCTCTATATGCTTCAGAGGATGGAGGAGCAGCAAAAGGCCATTCAAGCCTATACATCTGCCTACGATATAGGCAAAGGATGGGGAATGCACGTGACTCAAGCGCAGTGGAGAATGATTTTAACGTTGTGCAAGGTTCTGCAACCCTTTGAACTTGCCACACGTGAAGTCAGTTCAGACACTGCCAGCCAGAGACAGGTCATTCCCCTCATCAGGCTTTTGCAGAAGCAGCTGGAGAGATTGAAGGAGGAGCTAAAACGAAGCGATTATGCTAGGCATGTGGGACTTCTGGATGGAGCCCTTAATTCGCTTAACCAGGATTCACGGGTGGTCAATCTGTTGAAATCAGAGCACTACATTTTGGCCACCGTGCTCGATCCTAGGTTTAAAGCCTACGTTGTATCTCTCTTTCTGGCAGACTCAAGTCTCAAGTTCAAAGACCTGCTGGTGAGAAAATTGTCAACTCAAGTGGAACGTGACCCGTCAACAGCTCCTCCTTCACATTCTCCCGCAACTGGGACTGCGAGGAAAAGGATAAGAATTCCGAGCCCACCCGCTGGCAGTGATGCAGGGCAGTCAGGAGCGAGTGCTGACATCTGGTCCGGCTTGAAGGACCTGCAAACGGTTACTGACATGTCTACTGTCACTGCATATGATTATGTCACCATTGAAAGAATAGTGGAGGATTATATGAGTGACCGCATCCAAGTAGGCACGTCAGACAGTCCGTACGTATACTGGCAGGAAACAGAGGCAATTTGGAGGCCCTTGCACAAACTGGCTTTATTTTACCTGAGTTGCCCCCCCCCCCCCCTCCAGTGTGTACTCCGAAAGAGTGTTTAGTGCAGCTGCTCACCTTGTCAGCAATCGGCGTACGAGGTTACTTCCAGAAAATGTGGTGAAGATGATGTTCATCAAAATGAATTATAATCAATTCCTCCGTGGAGACATTCACCAGCAATTGCCTCCAGAAAGTACACAGGATGGTGGATTCCAGTGGGGACGAATTAATACTCTTTGAGGAGGGGGATGTAGACAGTGAAAGGGGTGAGGAATCGGAGGATGATGATGAGGTGGACATCTTGCCTCTGTAGAGTCAGTTTGAGCAAGGAGAGATTGATTGCTTCTTTTTTTGGTGGGGCCCAAACCAACCAGTCATTTCAGCCACAGTCGTGTGGCAGACCCTGTGGCTGAAATGATGGGTTTGTTAAAGTGTGCATGTCCTGTTTATACAACATAAGGGTGGGTGGGAGGGCCCAAGAACAATTCAATCTTGCACCTCTTTTTTGTTTGTTTATCTTTGCATCATGTGATGTTTGGGACCAATTTTTTTAAGTGCCATCCTGTCTGACACTGCAGTGCCACTCCTAGATGGGCCAGGTGTTTGTGCCCCCCACTTGGGTCACTTAGCTTAGTCATCCATCGACCTCGGTGCAAATTTTAGGGCTAAAAATAATATTGTGAGGTGTGAGGTGTTCAGAAAAGACTGGAAATGAGTGGAAATTATGGTTATTGAGGTTAATAATACTATAGGATCAAAATAACCCCCAAATTCTATGATTTAAGCTGTTTTTGAGGGGTTTTTGGAAAAAAAACACCCGAATCCAAAACACACCCAAATCCGACAAAAAATTTTAAGGGAGGTTTTGCCAAAACGCGTCCGAATCCAAAACACGGTCGCGGAACCGTATCCAAAACAAAACACAAAACCCGAATAATTTACGGTGCACATCTCGTTGTCGGGGGTTTTACCGCATCTTCAAATGTACTAAGACCCGGCTGACGCATTTTCACCGCCCAGGGTATCGCCATCATTGGATGGCAATACCCTATAGAAGCCTATGGGCTTCTTATTGCCAGCCGCCACAACCCGCCGCCCCCCACCGCAGACGCTGACCCCCCCTCTCCCCTTGCATACCTTCCTCCAGGAAGCCTGGACCCGGAAGGTAAACTCCTCCTTCCCCTATCAACGCAGCCGAGGGTCCTTCTGGCTTCAGGGGGGAGGAGGAGGTGCCGGGGACAGGCTGCTGCTGCTTCCCAGCGTGGGTGGAGTGCGGAGAGCCGGGGAGGTGACAGAGACCCCCCGCACAGCACCTCACAGGTATCGCGGGGTGCCTCCATCACTGCATTGCAATGTTGATTGCATATGATAGTACATATGCGATCAACATCGCTGCGAGGGGCGGTGATGTATGTTAATACATCCCGCACTTTATCTCTCCATGTTTAATAACTCTCCCTCTAAGAGTGCAAAGTTACCCTCTTTGCACAAGATTTTACTTCACCTGTCGGTGCATGCACTACAAAATCTCATGCACTTAGCATTCTGAGGCACAAATCTGTCAGTGCTGATGTTGCTCACAGACTGCTACATCACTGCACTGAGTTACAGGAGAAAAAGGAGATCTGTTCTATACATATTCAAGAATGGATCTACTTTGAAATTTTCAGGGGATTAAGCAGCAGACATGGTTGCATGGGATGCAACTGTGTCTCACCAAAAGCATCCCATGTGACCACACCAGATAGTTTATTCATTGACAGAGCCACAGGAAATTGGCTATGTAATGCAGTCCTCAGACTCTGATTAGGGGGCGGGAGATGGAGGGTAGTTAATGTAGCAAAAATATTTTCCTTGTTGGTAATACAGTTTTGAAAACACACAGAATATGCTGCACTATATAAGAAACTGTTAATAAATAAATACATTTAGTGAATTTATTTTGTTCACACAGTTACAGTATTTGCTATAATAGATTAATTGAGAAGCTTGGGAACAGAGCATTTTGTACTTTGGGGCAGATATATTAACCTAGAGAAGGCATAAGGAAGTGATAAACCAGTGAAAAGTGCAAGGTGATAAATGCACCAGCCAGTCAGCTCCTGTCAATTTGCATATTGGAGCTGATTGGCTGGTGCGTTTATCACCTTGTACTTATCACTGGTTTATCACTTCCTTATGCCTTCTCCAGGTTAATACATCTGCCCCAATATTGGAGGATCTGGGTTAACAGAGAAGAATGTAATCAAACACCTGGTTGAAAATACTGATGTTAATTGTATTTATTTGGCCTTCTCTCGATAGATTATGTTTTACTAGAAAACTAATAACGTCTTACATTTTATTTTAGATGCATCATCCTATTCAGATGAAACCTGCAGATAGTGAAAAGTCAAATGGTAAGTTTAATATTTGATTGGTTACATATTTTGTAATTCACAAGTAATTATAATTTTAAGCAAATACTTCACTATCTTTTTATTTTGTTAAGTGCAGAGTCAGTAAATTCAATTGATACAAAAAAGAAAAGGACCCATTACAAAATGTTTACAAAACTATTTAAAATTTGCTGTGTGTTAAACTACATGTACTTTCCCTCGCTCACTTATACTTTCATCCCCTCCCCATTGCTGACAATGATTTTGAACCTTTGAGTTCAGACAATGCTGCTCTTGAGGGCAGGGCCGCCATCAGGGGGGTGCTGCGGGCACAGTCGTCCTGGGCCTTGCCTCTCTGACAGAGAGGGGAGGGTCCAGTCCGCTCATGCTGCTGCCCGCTCGCCACCGCCTGTCTGCCCCTGCCAGTGCCTCTGTGTATTTGCCCACTGCCCAGTGCAAGCAGGCTATTGAAAATGTCCCTCTTAAGATGGCCGCCGCCTCAGAGGAGACAGTTATTAAAGATACTAGAGGAGGCTCTAGTATCTTTAATAACTGTCTCCTCTGAGGCGGCGGCCATTTTTAAGGAGGGACATTTTCAATAGTTTTACAAGAAGCAGGCTGCAGGGAAGGGAGGAGGATGAGCAGAACCCCTGAAAATGATTAGAACCCCATTACAGGTACTGGGGCAATACTGTGTTGGGCATTGAATAATATGATGATGGGGGCATAGGAATTATTATTATTTTTAAATATGTATTTATTTTTTTATTTTATTTATTTTTTATATATATATATATATATATATTATTTTTATTTTCTTTATTTATTTATTTTTGGGGAGCCCTGCCTATTTGGCCAGTCCTGGGCCCCATAATTTTTTTGATGGCAGCCCTGCTTGAGGATATTATGATGACTGAATGTCAGCAATGCTTGCAATATATAGCTTGGATGCAGTGTTTTGTACTGTAAGTTTTTTTGCGCTTTTTTTTCCTGCCTTGCACTGCTTCTGTTTTATGTGAGACACAGTGGATTCCTTGTGGTGGCATAAATAAGGGATCAGGAGGAGGAGAAGTATAGCAGGGAGGGGATGGGACCAGCCACAGAAGGGGAAGAGCAGAGTGGCAAGGGTTGGGGGGCAGATACTGCGGTGACCCGATATATGCCAGATTTGTTATACTAGTGTAAGTGCCTTTGTTTGACCATGAAATGTTTGTTAGTATCATATGGGGGAGTTTCAGCAGCTCAGATGCTGCTGATTTGCTGGGATTTGCACACATGCTGGTCTCTAGAATTTAAAGAGAATGGTGTACAAAGACAAAAACCTCCAGTGGGAGGCATTTCTGTGGGTGAAACTCCTCATTCGTGAAAGAGGTCAGCGGAGAAGGGACAGACTTGTCCGACAGTAAGGCAAAAAATAACCATACATTACAACACTGGTTTGCTACAGAGAATATCTAAAAGCACAGTACACCTTGACATGGATGTCAGAAAAACAACAATACTGATCATGTCAGCTAAAAAGCAGGAGGCACAGTTTCACCCAAATGGGGCAGTTAAAGATTGCCAAAGATGTTGACTGGTCTACTCAGTCTCGATTTTTATTGCGACATGCAGAAAGTAGTATGGCAATCCTACCTAATATATACATTATATTATATATATAATATAATCTAGTCTACCTGTCTTGTGATGGTGCTTCCAGACTCCTGTCCTTCTGCTAGTTTGTAGGGGATCAGTATGATTTACTGGTGGCCTTGATGCCGGCTGTCAGTATACCGACAACGGCATCCCAGCCGCCAGTATACAAGTGGCGGGGCAAGCGCAAAGAGTCCCTTTGCAGGCTCGGTGGCTCGCTGCATTCGCCACAGGTTTTATTCCCACTCTATTGGTGTCGTGGACACCGACAAGTGGGAATAGAGCCTGAGCGCCGGGATTCTAGCTGTCGGCATGGCCAGCTATTGGGATTCCGGTGTCGGTATCCTGAGCGCTGGGATCCCCACAGCTAACAAATTAACTGCATCCCATTTGTAGAATGGTCTTTTTCCCCAAAAAACTTTGCAGGCCTGTGCACGCTTCCATCACCTAATCAGGTTCGAGGTAAAAGTTCCAAAAAGCGTATGGTGTTCTGTTTTCTCTCAACTTGATTTTAGATGAATTGGATAACAGATGCACTAAGCTGTTATGAAACACATGTTTTTAATGAGCATTAAGTTGATATCTCCTGCTGATTACTCAAGAAAAGTGTGTGCAAATTGAATATAGCCTCTGAGCGCACATACACAAATGAAAGCTTTGGCGCTAATTTGTGTGACAGGATGTTCCGAAAGGAAATCCCAAAAAGCAAATATGATACAGGCAGCATGCAAAGTACAGTGGCAGGATGCATTCTGTTTAGAACTGGAAAACATTATGGAAGGTATTCAATTTTTGAAAAATCAAAAGGGGGGGTCTTTTTTCCCCCCTATCTAATAGAAAGGAAAAAACAGACACCCAACCGACTTTTCAAACAATTGAATATCCCCCAATGAGTGAGTTGTGGTAAGTGTCTTTTTCGCAGTTTTTGTATGAATGTGCACGTTACTCTCAATCCAGGAAATCCTCTTCCCAAGACTGCACTGGTTTAATGTGATATGTGGCACTTGAATATCTGTGTACGACTGAATCTGAAGAGTAGACGAACAGAGCCTTGGAGAGTGATAAAGTGGAGAGACATAAACTATCAACCAACCAGCTCCCGACTGTCATTTCTCACACACCGCCTGTGCCATGGCAGTTAAGAGCTTATTGGCTGGTACTTTATCTGTCTCCACTTTATCACTCTCCAAGCATTAGTACATCTGCACCTGAATCTGTATATGAAGTACAGCGCACACTGCATCATAGCACTTCTTATACAGATTCAGACTCAAACCTGGGATTGTGGTGTGAAAGGGGTATTAGCAGTGGTGGATTTACCACTTGGGCTTTGGAGTTCAAAGCAGTTAAGAATACTACACGGGTGAGGTTCCCTCTTTCCCGCTCTTCCCTCTGATAATAACATCCTGACACCATGTTTAGAAGGGGAACAGACACAAATGAAAAATATATTTGCAATCTGCTGTCCCTCTTAACCTACTACCATAGGAACAGTAAAAAATACTGCTGCTTAAAGGATAGCCTACTAGCCCTCACTGATGAAATAGACATATACAGTTTATTCAGGTTGAGTATATTCTATTTAAACATATTTCTTTATAGTAAAATTTAGTAAAAAAAGGATTTTGAAGTAACTAACTAACTAACTAGCCATAATAATAGATTCCAGTGATTTTGTAATATAAAAGACCACAGGTTAAAACATAATCTGTGGTAAATGTAGTAGCAATCTATCCCTGTAGACTGAGAACAACTTTAAGAAAAGCCAGGCAGATGGAGAAGAAAGTGCAGCCAGCGAATGGAGAATAAAGAGCAATCAGGCTGATGGAGAAGAGAGAGTCCTAATTTTTGGTACTTACCGTACATACTGTAAAACACAAGCTCTGAATAATAAAACAAAAAATAACATCAGAAGACTTGGCAGCAAAGGACCTATCCCTCTCAATAGCTGAGAAATACATTGATGAAACAAACAGGAGGATCCAGAACAAAATGACAGGGGGGCACAATGACAGGAAGTGGGAGGGCTCCTGGAAAAGTTGGTGTGGCCTCACAACAACAAGTAGTAGGTGGTAAGGTCTGGTAGGTGATAGGGTGAGTATGCGGGGACAGGTCTGTTAGGTGACAGGGTGAGTTTGCGGGGACACTCAAAATGGGGCTTGTCAGAGTGACACACCACCTATTTCTCTCTATTCTATTCCAAGTACACCTTTTCTATATGGTGGTTTCCCTGCAATGGGGAACCTCTAAAGAAACAGATCCTCCCTGGACATTCAGTGTCTTCAGTCGGCATTCATTATTCATGTAGGAGATCACGTGGTCCGGCAGATGCCTGTTTGTGTAGGAATATAACCAGTGTCATCATCATACAACAGTGGTTCAGCCAGACTCGTGCCTCCTGTTTCACACCCTGCCTCCTGTATCCACTCCAGCCTCCTGTCTCTTGTGTCTCTCCAGACTCCTGCTCCATCCCTCCAGCCTCCTGTAACTCCAGAACCCTCCACTGTTTCTCTTTGCCTCCCTCCCATGTGTTTCTTAGCCTCCCCCTCACTCTGTGTCTCTCAGCCTCCCACTCACTCTGTGCTTTTCAGCCTCCCACTAACACTGTATCTCTCAACCTCTTACAGCCTTCCTGTGTCTCTCAGCCTCTCTCAGTCTCCCCCTCTGTGTTAGCATCCCCTCTATGTCTTTCAGTCTCCCTATCTGTGTCACCTCACCTTCAGTGTCTTTTCAGTGTCTCATCCCCTTCTGTATCTCTCAGCATCCTCTGCTGTGTTTTTCAGCATCCCTCTCTGTGTCAGCCTCCCCCTTTGTCTCTCATCAGCCTCCTTCTCTGTCTCTCATCAGCCTCCCCCCTGTGTCTCATCAGCCTACCTCACTGTCTCTAATTAGCCTCCCCCTCTGTCTCTCACTGCCCGCCCTCTGACTTTCATCACGCACCATTATTCACTTAGCAGCAGGCTTCGGCTCCCCAAGTTTTACTTTTGACCCTTGGACACCCGACCACTGTTGCTCAGTTAACTTCACAGCGACCATCCCAGAATGCTACAATTAAGATTGCTTGGGAATCTGCACGTGGGCAGAATAGCTGGGTCAGAGGTTATGCCTAAGTGCAGAGCCGTGCTGGGTCCTAGCGCCCGCAGTCTATTGCAGGTAAATAACAGGGACTGCGGGCAGCCCTAGATCCCTGAGATAGTAGCAACAAAATCAACACTGGGCAGCCACCTCATGAGTGTGTTCAAGGAGCTACTAAGGTGCTAATTATTTTTAATATGTTGACAGTTACATCCGACTCATTGATAACGTAATAACTGGAAAATTTAAACCTGTGCAACACGGAGTACTTCACCTAATTATGTTAGTATGTGTATACTTTATTTCTTTTGATATTCCTATTCTATACTGATAATTTCACTATATTTTTATCTGAAGCAATTGTTACAAAAGATTCCATTGCTTGTGATACCATACACAACAGCTGCCCATGGAAGTTGTAGTCAAATAATAACTCTTGAAATTTCTCGTAATTCTCAATTAATGAAACTTGAAAACTGCTTCCTGCAGGTCATTATGGTCAGGCATGTTTAGTTATAAAAGAAATCACTCAGCCTTACTAATTAGTAATTTGTGCTTTACAGATCTGAATATCTCACAGTGCAAACCATCAATGCCTTTAGTTACCAATAGGCTCTTGTTTTCTTCACAATTTTATATAGACGTTGTTGTACAGTATATAGGACCTTATTTAGAGATGAACGCAGATCGCTGCATATGCAGCCAGATCTGCGTTTATCTCCTAACATGCTGGGGGCCACCCAGCACAGGGCAAGGCCGCCCAGCATGTGTGAGGCCGCCTCTGTCAAGCGGTCTGCTGCCATTTTTTTCTGGAGAGGCTGCATGTGATGTCACGGTCCCGGACTGCCCCCATTCGGAATACCCGCCCCCCAGCGCAGCAACAATGGCCACTGCTGTCAATCACACTGCGGCCGCACCCTTCCTGGATGCATCCGCAATGTGTAAGGTCACGTACACGCACAAAGCTGCAGTTGCGTGGCTGTGTCCAGGTCGGAATAACCCCCATAGTATTTTAAGGTAATGAAAGAAGAAAGGAAAGATTTTAGTATAAATACTAAAATCTTTCCTTTCTTTTTCATTACCTTAAACCCTGATTTAGGGTTTAAACAACACTTATACTGAGGTAGTTATAATATGGTGACTAATATGGAGTATAAGCATATATATTATTCATATATAAAAGTTAATGGATGTTGTAATACTGTATGCATGTTGTGAGGTAAATAATACAGTTCACAAATATGTAATTGTATGTACATTGATGTAAATGTAGTGGTGAATACAATTAAGGCTTATTTTATGGTTTCACAGTGTATCTAAAGGGTTAATGTCCTTGTGCTCCTAACTGTCAATCACCTAGTGGGGTGATTGCCAGTGGGCGGAGCATCACCTCAGAGTGGGTCATGTGACTACTAGAGAGGGGTGGAGAGGTGCTGTGAGTGTAGCTGAGGGAGAGACTGCATATCCCTTGGTGAGAGGACATAGTTTTTGCTGCCCCGGCCGTCGCCCGCATTAGAGCTGAGCGGTATACATTGCGGCGGCCGGAGGGGGCTTAGTCTGTGTAGCCAGAACAGGGCTTCCTTACTGTAAAGGTGGTGACAGCAGCATTGAGACTCAGCACTGTTCATAGAACCCGGCATCAGCGCTAGTCAACTCACCCAGCAGTATTGGAAGGGCGCACCTATGACAGGGAGACAGAGAGGGTTCCTCCTATTACCGGCACAGACTCTGACAGCCACAACAAAGAAGCCAGGACCAGCAGCAGAGGCTCCATTCTGTGTGGCTGTAAGTGTAAGGGAGGAGTCGGGGGAGCAGCCTGCAGCAGCATCACTAGATGGTAGAAGTGTGAGTGTATAATCCAGCCATTTATATTACCCCTATACTAAGCACAGCAAGCCATAGGTGACTATTGTACATAGTCAATTTCATATTGGGACTAAGGACTCCAGGGCTAGGCTGCAAAAATGGCTATTAAGCAGGAGGATAGTAATGGGTCACAGTAGTCAGAGTGACCTATAATTACAGTTCCATGTATGGCTTAATCATAGTGCTAAGGAGAAGGTAGAAAGCACTGGGTATATATATGTAACAGGAGGAGTGGAGTGAAACTTGAACTGTTTAACGCTTCATAAATAGTTTTAAAGCTCCCCCATATATCAGCATCACATCAGTCAAAGGAGAGCCAGAGACATTGTTCCGCAGTTCTAAATAGAAAGTAACACCCTAAAGCTGCCACCTAATGTGTGTATTTATGCCCCTGAATTAGCAGAATTAGAGTCAAGGACATTAAAGGTAGCCATACTACAGTGACATTGGATGGATGTTAAAGCCTCTTAGCCACAAAGGATTAGAATATCATCCCGATTCAAGGACTAGCTTGTGGCACTTTAATACAACTGTGTTATATGTATATTCGTGAACCCGTAAGAAGGACTGACACGTAAGAGACTATTAGTTTTAAAGTTAAAGGATTTGAGCTCGCTGTGACTATGATAAGAGAAACCATCTCTTGCAGATATATTTAATATAGACTCATCCTAAGAGACAACAATAATTTGAGGCATACAGGAATCGAAAAGCTATATATGCTCTGAAATATAGAAAGCATCAGCTACTTCAAATGGACACAAGGACGCAGCATAACAAAGGTTTATCATACCAGCTTCTTAGGAGTTTAGTTTAATACTGGACAATTACGGTAACATTTTTACTGAGGAAAGGATACAGATTCCTTGGTAATCAACTGTTGATGTTACTATCTATGAGCTAAATAGATACTTTCTGTTATCTGCCAAGGAGGAACTATAAGTAACCTTATAGGAGAAAGTAATCGCTACCATAAGTAGACTGAGCCAAACATCTTTCTCTTTAACTGAAGGGAGAACTGATAGTTGATACTAAAACATAGTGTCAGACATTCTGTATTAACTGCTGTTATTTTTAGGAAGTTTATGGGCCCTTATAGTGCACTATCATATTAAGAGTACCCGGGTCACTCTAACACCTAAGGGTGTCTTGAAAAGAAAAAGGATTTGTTGTATTGCATGCAGGTACTGTGTATAGGCCTAATTGACAGGGGGTTAGCATGGATTAATGACTTAAAGGGGAATGTGTAATTGATGAAATGTTAATGTATACTTAATCCATTTGGTACTGGTCATTAAAGTGTTATACTTTCCATGTGTGTGTGGTCCGTCTGGAAGTTGATCTGAAGATCCTGGAAGAAAGAGACAGGTATATTAGATAATATATCTATGATATAAGGGAATCATCCCCTAAGGATAGAGATCAGGCTTACTCAAGCAAGCCTTAACGGTAGTTAAATACTACACATAGCTTGAGTGGAGGCACAGCTATTAGGTAACCATCCCTTAATATAATACATAGACAGCTCTCGTTCAAGGTATTGAGGGTAGGGTTACATTTGGAGGCACCGCGTGAGATAGAAGTTACACTCAGGCCCTGTTACACCACAGGTGTCAGCTGCCATTAATTATTATTGATAAAGTCCTCACATCCCTAAAAATAAAATACAAATATGGGAAAGAAGCAAAGGAACAGGGAGAAGGTTGGACATAAAGCCATTGCTGTATCAGTTGGGAGAGTTGAAGCCATTAGAGAATGTAAAAGTATGGACAAACAAGAGTACTATAAGGGACCAGGCTTAAAGGAAGAGGTGACATGCAAGTTTGTGGGAACTTTTGTAAATAACCTAGGTGTGGAAAATGAAAAAATATTAGATGTCCCTGTAGAGTTGGAGAAGAGAAAGAAAAAAATCAAAGGACAAGAAAGTCAGACTTGATCCCCACCTAAAGGATAGTGAGGGAGGTGTTAGTGACAACCTTGCTCATACTTTGGTCGCTAACATGGATTATGGAATGAAAGGAGATAAGAATGTTCTACCACTGAAAGAGAGCGTTCCAGGGGAAGTGAAGATAGATGTAGGTATACAGAAATTAGAATCTGTGCTAAAGCAAATAGCTGAGGATTATAAGAAACATGGACAATTGGTATTAGCTCTGCCAAAAGATCAACAGAAGGACCTGCTTTCCCTGTTTCCAACTTCCATTGAGGAACCAACAAGAAGAGATAGCCCAGTGGATCTACAGACCCCGATAGAGGTGATAAGACATATAGCACTGGACAGGTCTTAACATATTTATCAGTTGTTGGAGGTTCTAGATGAAACCCGATGGAAGCTAAAAGAAGAACAGATGTTTAACACCAAAATTGATGAGAGGAACGAAGAGCTTGAAAGAGAACTTTGGTTTATACAGAGAGAGATGGAAACCATGGCATCTGATGAAAGACAAACCAGAGTGGATCAGGAGCAACAAAAGTTGATAATGTACCAGCAGCAGGAAGACAATATTCATTCTCTGGAATCAAAAATAACTGAGTTGTCTGAATTATTGGAAGTGGGTAAAGAAACTGAAAAGGAGGATCATATTCGTCTGAATGAAATGAAAGAAAGACTGTCTCAGCTAGAATCTGAGAATAAAATACTCTAGGATGCCAACTTCCTACACAACTGTCCTGAAGACCGTATCCATGAATTTTCTATGCGACCGGATACTAAGGACATAGCATTACAGACTGAGGTAGTGGATGGTATATTGCTGAGACAATCTTCTATGAATAAAGTTGATAGTAAAGGGACACAGTATATGTCTTTTAAAATGACTGGCACAGTAATATGGTTCCATGTGAAGAAAGGCTATGGCTTCATTAAAAGGCATGACACCGGAGAAGACATATTTGTACATTGGACATCCATAACGAAGAATAACCCCCTAAAACTGTTGTACAGTGTAGGAGATGGAGAGAAAGTAGAATTTGAAGTGTTGGAAGGGGAAAAGGGTGTACATGCAGCAAATGTGACTGGCATTGGTGGAGTACCAGTGAAAGGGAGTCGATTTGCTCCAAACCAACGAGGATCATACAGTTATTGTTATCAACCACGAGAAAAAGCGGTTGATGAAGGAAGTGCATATTCAGAACAAAGGCAAGGGAGAGATCCAGCTCCATGTCATCCTTCTACAACCTTACATTACCGACCTCTCTCGAGATTCAATGGTAGAGTAAATCAGTACCAGGATCAAGAAACGGAAAATTCAGATGCTAAAGACTTGATAACTTTAGAAGCTTCGTCAGAGAAAGAAACTAGTCTCAGTGACAATCGTAGTGAGGTACATGATAACTTTACCCTAGCACAATCTCTTAAATCTTCCATCCGAAGTCCAGTACTAATAGAAGTCAATAAATCAGGTGTAGAAGAGCTAGGGAAACCAGCACGATCAGAGAACACTATCCCTGGGAGGCATGAAGGCTATGTAGTTCCAACCCTCCCTATTTGGCCAACAGTTAAAATGGTTGAGATGAGGTGGCTTGCTAATGGATGTGAATGAATATATACTATTTTAGCATAGTGAGTAAGGTAGATGGTGCATTGGCACCTAAAGATGTTAAACAGTGACAATGCACCAGGGGGAGAAATGTAACCCTGATTTAGGGTTTAAACAACACTTATACTGAGGTAGTTATAATATGGTGACTAATATGGAGTATAAGCATATATATTATTCATATATAAAAGTTAATGGATGTTGTAATACTGTATGCATGTTGTGAGGTAAATAATACAGTTCACAGATATGTAATTGTATGTACATTGATGTAAATGTAGTGGTGAATACAATTAAGGCTTATTTTATGGTTTCACAGTGTATCTAAAGGGTTAATGTCCTTGTGCTCCTAACTGTCAATCACCTAGTGGGGTGATTGCCAGTGGGCGGAGCATCACCTCAGAGTGGGTCATGTGACTACTAGAGAGGGGTGGAGAGGTGCTGTGAGTGTAGCTGAGGGAGAGACTGCATATCCCTTGGTGAGAGGACATAGTTTTTGCTGCCCCGGCCGTCGCCCGCATTAGAGCTGAGCGGTATACATTGCGGCGGCCGGAGGGGGCTTAGTCTGTGTAGCCAGAACAGGGCTTCCTTACTGTAAAGGTGGTGACAGCAGCATTGAGACTCAGCACTGTTCATAGAACCCGGCATCAGCGCTAGTCAACTCACCCAGCAGTATTGGAAGGGCGCACCTATGACAGGGAGACAGAGATTGTTCCTCCTATTACCGGCACAGACTCTGACAGCCACAACAAAGAAGCCAGGACCAGCAGCAGAGGCTCCATTCTGTGTGGCTGTAAGTGTAAGGGAGGAGTCGGGGGAGCAGCCTGCAGCAGCATCACTAGATGGTAGAAGTGTGAGTGTATAATCCAGCCATTTATATTACCCCTACACTAAGCACAGCAAGCCATAGGTGACTATTGTACATAGTCAATTTCATATTGGGACTAAGGACTCCAGGGCTAGGCCGCAATAATGGCTATTAAGCAGGAGGATAGTAATGGGTCACAGTAGTCAGAATGACCTATAATTACAGTTCCAGGTATGGCTTAATCATAGTGCTAAGGAGAAGGTAGAAAGCACTGGGTATATATATGTAACAGGAGGAGTGGAGTGAAACTTGAACTGTTTAACGCTTCATAAATAGTTTTAAAGCTCCCCCATATATCAGCATCACATCAGTCAAAGGAGAGCCAGAGACATTGTTCCGCAGTTCTAAATAGAAAGTAACACCCTAAAGCTGCCACCTAATGTGTGTATTTATGCCCCTGAATTAGCAGAATTAGAGTCAAGGACATTAAAGGTAGCCATACTACAGTGACATTGGATGGATGTTAAAGCCTCTTAGCCACAAAGGATTAGAATATCATCCCGATTCAAGGACTAGCTTGTGGCACTTTAATACAACTGTGTTATATGTATATTCGTGAACCCGTAAGAAGGACTGACACGTAAGAGACTATTAGTTTTAAAGTAAAAGGATTTGAGCTCGCTGTGACTATGATAAGAGAAACCATCTCTTGCAGATATATTTAATATAGACTCATCCTAAGAGACAACAATAATTTGAGGCATACAGGAATCGAAAAGCTATATATGCTCTGAAATATAGAAAGCATCAGCTACTTCAAATGGACACAAGGACGCAGCATAACAAAGGTTTATCATACCAGCTTCTTAGGAGTTTAGTTTAATACTGGACAATTACGGTAACATTTTTACTGAGGAAAGGATACAGATTCCTTGGTAATCAACTGTTGATGTTACTATCTATGAGCTAAATAGATACTTTCTGTTATCTGCCAAGGAGAAACTATAAGTAACCTTATAGGAGAAAGTAATCGCTACCATAAGTAGACTGAGCCAAACATCTTTCTTTTTAACTGAAGGGAGAACTGATAGTTGATACTAAAACATAGTGTCAGACATTCTGTATTAACTGCTGTTATTTTTAGGAAGTTTATGGGCCCTTATAGTGCACTATCATATTAAGAGTACCCGGGTCACTCTAACACCTAAGGGTGTCTTGAAAAGAAAAAGGATTTGTTGTATTGCATGCAGGTACTGTGTATAGGCCTAATTGACAGGGGGTTAGCATGGATTAATGACTTAAAGGGGAATGTGTAATTGATGAAATGTTAATGTATACTTAATCCATTTGGTACTGGTCATTAAAGTGTTATACTTTCCATGTGTGTGTGGTCCGTCTGGAAGTTGATCTGAAGATCCTGGAAGAAAGAGACAGGTGTATTAGATAATATATCTATGATATAAGGGAATCATCCCCTAAGGATAGAGATCAGGCTTACTCAAGCAAGCCTTAACTGTAGTTAAATACTACACATAGCTTGAGTGGAGGCACAGCTATTAGGTAACCATCCCTTAATAGAATACATAGACCGCTCTCGTTCAAGGTATTGAGGGTAGGGTTACATATATATAAAAATAGGTTGATACAGATGTGTCCTTATACACTGTGGGGGAGATCTATCAAAGTTTTGAGAGAGATTCGGGGGGTAGCGATGTACCAAGTCTTGGAGAGTGATAAAGTAGAGAGATATAAAGTACCAACCAATCCGCTCCTAACTGTCATGTCACAAGCTCCTAACTGTCATGTTACAGGCTGTGTTTGAAAAATGTTAGTTTGGTGCTGACTGGTTGGTACTTTATCTCTCTCTTTATCACTCTTCATGTCATAGACATGTCCCCCAAATTACCAATCAGCTCCCTGTCATTTTATAGGCTGTGTTAGGAGCTGTTTGGTTAGTAGTTTATCTCATTGCACTTTATCTCTCTCCAAGCTCTGATAAATGCCCCCCTGTGGCCCTAGTCACAGCAAATAGCCCCTCTTGATGTGCCATACTTATGGACTAACCTTCCCTGTTTTTAGAGAGAGGGGTGAGTAGGTGTAGGGGCAGTAATGCAGCTGAAGGGGCAAAGCAGGAAGTACTGTGTTCACAATGCGATCACTTTGCTTTTCGCTTGTCGTTGGGCAGGTTTCTATCAGAGACCTTGTCGCAGCAATACAAATAATTATTCCCCTCAGTGTGGAAGTAAGAGAGCTTGGGCTCCTAGCTTTTCCTTTACTTTATTGAATCTATCTTCTCAAAAATGTGTTAAATGTAATGTGTAATTGCATGAGCCTCTAACCACTTCAGCATGTTACATTATTTTGCTTGTAAAAAGGGTATTGAACAGTGCCATTTTGATACCCACTTAAGGGTACTGATTCAGAGGTACGCGCAAATGTTGCTGCCGCCACACCTTGTGCACTGCAGCTGGGCAAAAACATGTAAATGCCGCAGGAGGCATCATGTGTAAAAGATGCCCACTGTCGACTTCCCATCCACTGCCTGCATCCAAAGATGCAGCATCGGATCAACATTGCTACTTCTCCTCAGAATGGCCAACACAACTTCTATGAAGACGCAGTTGCTGGCTTTGACGCAGCCTCCATTTTCGGCAAACGCTTCCTGTGTTGCCATTTCGAAACGTCTGCAGCCTATCAATCGGGCCGTGGTGAACATGGCACTGTGACTGGAGCAGTGGCACCATCGCGACACATGCACACTGCGGCTTCAGCACATGTGAAGTCTCAAAAACATCAGCCAGTTGCATCTAAATCGCGACTGCATCAGAGCTTAATCAAGCACTGTTATATTACAAATAGCAAATATAATCATTTTCATATCACAGTATATTTTACTTATAATATCCCAAATGATAAATGACATTTCTTTTCTAGCCTAAGTAGAATATGCACCATGGCGTTTTCTGTGAGATGGTGTTTTGCGCTTTATGGAAGTTGGATCATTGTATTTGGCCAGCGGAGTATATTGTTACATGTAATGATGTGCAGATTATTAATCAATAACCTTTAGTTACTGTGTTGTTCATTATTGATAAAGACTACAATTAGGATAACATATTCAAGGTTTATAAAAGAAAATTAACTCAAGGTCAATATATGTGTTAAGAATTATCACTCTATCGTTTACTGTGCATGTAGTTAAAAAACATTCTAATCAATATTAATGGATTGAGTGTTAAATAACGTTACATAGGTTAGGCTGTGATACAGTACTTTGCATTTTTCAAATTATTTACTGTATAATGAACCTTGCAGAAGTAACTGGTTTGAAATCCCATTTTGGGTATTGATGGACATACTAGATTTTTTTCATAAGGCGCTCACTCTTTCTATGACAATATTGATGTTATTTTGCTGTTTACATTGGAAGACATAAACGGACAGGCAGTCTTGGGGAAGGTGGGGGGGGGGGCTGATGCGAAAGACCTATATACTGTGTATACACATACTGTATATACATATATATAGTGTATAATATATATATATATATATATATTTGGTTATTTTTGTTTGCTACTGTTAGATCTAAACAGAAAAGATGTTAGACAAGTCAATCCTCATTGCATATTTATTGCATTTAGCTTGAGTCAGACTAACTGTTTGTAAAACTTTTTAGAACACTTGGATGTGCAGTTTAGAGACTATGGTAACAGCAGAGAACAAGAGTGTACACTTGGTAATATAGCAGGTGCACAATTGCAGTCCTGCTTTATTTCTTCTATGGCAAATGTTGTCAAGATCCACACAGTTTGATAGTTGAAAAGAACCCAGAAGTCTCCCTGCTATTCTATTAGTTACTCTTTTTGTAGTTTCTGCCTTTGAGTGTGAAGGCGAATGCAATATTTAACAGTCACTATTTGCTTCTATCTCCCCCGTTTCACATCTCACTGTTATCTTATACTCGTACATCACTGGATGGGAGCATTTGCAATATTATAGGGAATGTAACCTCATGCCTTTCTATACCGAAAAAAAAAACCATATAGATATGGTATTCCTTTTAAATAAATGTACATGTTTTACAACATAATTTAACATTTAAAATAAGTGGATATGTGTAAGAATGGTACAAATTCTGAGGTGACCCTACCAAAGTAATGCTTTTAAAGGGTTTCAAGAATCAAGGTCTCAGTTCTCACTAATGCAAACATGAAACAGAAAGAAATACTGCAATGCATTATTAAAACACTGAATATAACTCTAGTGTTAGTAATGAATTTTAAATTACCTTTTGGTTCCAGCAGTGAATACACAGGCCAAATCTTGTTTCTTTTAATGTTTAGCAAAATGGCCAATAGAATATAAATATGTAAGAAAAAATAAACACGCCATTGCAGAGGTTGAAGGACAATCAGAATGTAAAAATTGCAAAATGTTGTTGAAAAAGAGATCACTATAAGTATATATATATATATATATATATTGTATACATACAGTATAAATAAAAAATACTGTTATCATTTCCTATGTAAATATGCTCAGTCTCAACAGGAGGCTATTCTGAAAGTTACGATGATCATATAATATTAAACATCTGTTTAACATCTGTGGCTTGTATAGGCTTTTTATAGCACAGAGCATAGCTTATAAAAATATTAAAACCTGATACTTTACCTTTAAAAATATATATACATTTTAATGATTAGCTTAAAAAATAAGATACTTTAAAGCATAACTGTAACTTGTGATGCTGAATTACATCTCCCATGATTCTTTGCCAGATCCCGAAGTAGAACAACTAATAGTCTTCAAAACTATACTTGGTGCATCCAGAATATAATGGGATAGCAAACCAATATAATAGGTGCTCGGAAGCTACAGATGTAGCCATGCTCATTTTTGCTGGGATGAAGCATGGTGTAACAAGGCTTGCTGTATGGCATGACAGGCTGAGGGCCCGCCATCAAGGGAAGACAGTGGGGACTCCAGTCCTGGGCCCAGACTGAGATAGGGCCCGGGTGACTGCAGTTAGGATTGAGGTCCATACCAGCTGCCTGCCTGCGCACTATAGAGCAGGCCAAATGGCAACTCCCGATTGGCTGCTGGTCCATGAGCTATGATTGGCAGTAAGAAAACTGCAGCTGCTCTGTCCCTCCGTGCTATGGCTGCCTGCCAGTGCGCAGGCAGCTGGTGGGCCCCCTCAAAATGTAAGTGCGGGGAATACAGGGAGGGGGAGCAATGGAGCAGTGTGTGTGTGTGGGGGGGGGGGGGGGGCTGCATCATTTGTCAGTCCCAAGCCCCATAATTTCTGATGGCAGCCCGGTAAGGATGTGACTATTCGTAGTGGGTGATCGCTTCATTAATTCCTTTTAGTGATCACTCGCTGCAAATAGTCACAGCTTGGCATGCCATGCAGCATGTCGTGATACAACATGCCACATCACAGTAAAATGAGCATGGCCACATCTTTAGTTCTGGGCATTTTCACATCACATGACTTGAAAATCTACAAAAGTTATCATAATGACAGACAAGAAAACAGGACAGGCACACATAAGTAAAAAAAAAAAACAGCTTTGATAATTACTTAAAACAAATAATAGTAACTATTGGTTTGGGTTACCCAAAGCTTATAAATTAATAGTGTAGGCTGAAGCATAGGCATTTCGATAATGGGTGCAGTGTGTGCTGTGCACACAGGCCCCTAGGTCTGGCGGGCCCACACTGCACCCATATAGCATACTTACCCCTCCAGAGTCCCACGGCAGTGGCCCTGTAGTGCGGGCACAAATCACTTGGAAAATGACCGCCACTGCCATTTCCGAGTAATTTACACATGTGCAGTAGACTCTGGAATTATGCCAGATTCTCCCAGCTGCCAGAGAGGAGGGGGTCCATAATGGAGGCTGCACATGGGTCCCTGCCTCTCTTAAAACGCCCCTGGGCTGAAGATTTCAATAAATAACACATGCCCCTGTACATTGGCGGATTATGCAACATGTGATGGGACCAGGACTGATGAACAACAAATGTTTATTTACAGTTAAAACCAATATCAAATAAAACATGTAATGATACAGAGAAAGCCTAATGTGTTTTGTGGACTAATTACCACTTCCATATAATGTCAGCAAATCTTAGGCTATTTGTTCTTGTGCCTTTTATGCATAGACTTGAACTTATGTTTTTCTGTTTGTGGGTTGTAGAGAGAATTTTTATGTGAGCTAATAATCCAGAAATGTAATCGTTGAACCTGATGTGCTTCCCTTACTTATATATACAGATGTGTCTTCATACATCATTGCTGCAGTTGCGCCATATGTATGTGCATCCTAGTCACATTATGTTGTGACAAAGATACTTTTTCTGCAAAAAAAGCTGCACAACACCAGCAAAGGAGTAGTTGTACAGAACCTGGTGGCTCGCTCACGCCAGGCATCTCATAATGTGCATTGAAGCTAGATGTATGAGGGCACATCTGTATAAATAATACAAGTAGTAGTAAGGAGAAAAAAAGGCAAAAGTCAAATCATTTAAGTGGGCTTAAATAGGAAAGTTATGCACTACAACGCAAATGATGTTTGAAGAAACATTGGTTTTATTAATGGGCAAAGTGTATGTGCAGGTGAACCACCATAAAATTGCTGTACAGGACGTCTACATTATGTACAGTATGTTCTCCCATAATATATGCATACAGTAATTGTGCAAATACAAACACAAACAGCGGCGGCGGCTGTGCCGGCCACATAGTGTAGGGGGAACCACTTAGCACATATAAACATACATGTTATGATGGATCCAGTATGATATACTGGCAGCGGCATCCCGTCTGCCAAAATCCCTTCAGCGAGGCAGTGAGTCCTCTCACCATGATTTGGGTCCAGTGACACACTTTGCTTGCCACAGGTTCTATTCCCACTTGGTTGGTGGCGTGGACCCACCAACCGAGTGGAAATACTGGGCAGGTGTCAGGCAGCCGTGCGTCGGTAAAATGCCTGCTTTCTGGATTCTGGCCTTGGTTTCCTAAACGCCGGGAACCTGAGAGCCGGAGTTTTAACTGCATCGATTTATGATGTATGTAATATATGTGCTGGCTGGTTTTTCCTGGGGATCAGTAGTGCTGTGTGTATCAGGCACTGTGTAGCACCCAGGACTCCGCAAAGTCTTTGTATGCCTTCAAAGCCTGCCCCTAGACACCGTGAAACTAGCCAATGGGAGTCTGGGGATGGGCATAATAGGAGTGAGAGAAGCCTTATGCTGAAACCTGGATGCCACATGGTGCCTGATGCACACAGCGCTGCTGTTCCCCGGTGGGTTACCAGCCAGCACATATATTACATACCTCAAAACATGTATGTTAATGTGTGCTAAGCGGTTCCCCCTGCGCTATGTGGTCGGCACTGCACCCAGGGACTGCAGCCACCACTGGATGCAACATGTCCTGGCAGTGTCCAGTTTTTCAGATGATCCCTATAGTCCTCAATAATTCTATTACATTTGTTGATTTCAGTATAAGTCCTCATGTAATACGTCTCTTGGTGACTACAGCAGACTTTGAAGCACTACAGATTGTATCTTGATTTGAGCAGTTGCTTCCTCTCCCACTCAGTCTCTGTCAGGAACTCAGAAGCGTACGTCCTTTCCTGTGTTATGCTTTATTACCGATGGTTCAAAAATCAGTTAGGACATTCTGCTACAGTATTTCACTGTGCTTTCCATTCCAAGTGTACACGGCTTGACGTGTTATGCTAAAATGTTCATGAATACTGACGATCTGCACAGATTTATAGGTTTTATTTATGCCACATTCCTAAGGAATAGGATTTAAATATTTTTTCTAATTATTTAAATTTTGGAACAAATATTTAGGAGAGATCTTGTTCTCTTATACAGAACAAAATATATATTACAGAAAATATCATTGCAAATATAGGGCCTGATTCTGAGAGTGACATGGCCGCGGCAGCGTACTTACTTCCTGATGCTGTGAGAATTTGAGTGTGCGTACTAAAAATCTGTGTTACTGTTTGAGGAATTCTATACCTCCAACAGTTGTCACCATTAGAATAGGGACTTGTGCCTATCCCATACTGGTTGCAAAGATCAGTCTGAAATAGGCGTCAAATTTCCATCTGCCCACTATGATTGACAATAGATGCCAGCATATATGCCCGCAACAGTCCCATGAGATGGAACAGTGAATGCTAAGTGAAAAAAAGAAAAACCAAAAGAGAAAGATTTAGGAGCTATGAAAGCTTTACTCTACAAATAATTAAAATTACAGTATAGTATAGCATACTTTAAAGTTTCCATGAGAACAGTTACTTTTACAAAGGTGTGAAGTTCCAGCACTAGATTTGTTAATATGCATTTCACAATGTTATAGTCTCTTAATACAGCTGGGATGACAGTGGTCAGTTCTCTGTGCTGTCTGGTCTGAATGAGGTAGGAGCACTTAAGGTCAGATTCTGCTGACAAAATATGGGAAATTTCACATCAAGTATGTAATTAGGTAAAATGTCTGTGAAGCAGTTTTTGCCTGTGTCCACTTTGTCCCTTCACTGGGTCAATTGAATGATGCAGTTAGTATCAGTTCTCATCATTATAGTTTGATAATATGGATTTATAATACTCCATGGATACAAGCTGCCACTAGCTAATGAGACACAAAACATATATCCAAATGAGGAAATATTGTTATGTGAATGCCTCGCAGCACAACATTATTAGGCATTCATAGAAGAACCCTAAATGATTGCCAATTATGCCTTAACAATGTCTAAACACTTCAATTGTGTTAAAATAAGTATTGATTATTTCCGAGAAAAATGTATGTGCTTTTCTCTGAATATTTAGATGTGTCAACCAGCTCCTAACTGACATGTTACAGGCTGTGTTTGAAAAAAAATGACAGTTGGTTGGCTGGTACTTTATCACCGTGCAATTTATCACTCTCCAAGGCTTGATAAATCTGGGACATAGTTTAAGTTCTGTTTTTCTTAACTTCTGATTGTGTACCTTAAAATGGTAGAAATACTACAGCCAGAGGAAGGTGTCATAACAACAATAGGGCCATGGTGATCCAGTTCTATATATTTTTAATGACACATATATGTATTCTTTTTAATTACAGTGTACTAGTTCTGAATACTACAAATTATTATTTAATGATATCATATTTTTGTTATCATAAATAAATCTGTAGATTGGCAATAGGACAATAGTACATTATCATTGTCAGGTTGCTGCTGTAGTTAGCTAGCATTAATTGAAACTATCAGAAGACTCAATATTCTGTACCCAATGATTGTTACAAGGATCACATGTTCTCCTGTGGGAAATAAGAAAGAAGTTAATTAGAGCACGTTTCACAGAGAAATGCTTAGTGAAGCAAGGATGTCAAATTCCAAGAAGCACAATCTGTAAGATTTGGGGATTGTAGACCAGAAATGGAATTTTAATGCAAAATATTGATTTTAATCAAGAGCACTGTGTTGAAGATTGCACATCTGGTCAAATAATGATTAGGCTGTACGCTGTGTATAAAAGCAATACAGTATATGCTAACTCACTTCATGTCAATGTGATAATGACCTAGCTGAATGTAGGAATTTTTATTTGTCACATTGTTAACAACTTTATTATAACAGATGTGAAACACAAAACTGACCGCACTGGGTCACACTGCCATTGATCAAAAGGTGCCGCTTGTATGGATAAAAGTGCAGTTCCATTGTTATTCATAATATAGTCTGCAAATACTGTATGTATTAGACTTTTGACTTTGCCAGTACACATGTACAACAGTATACCTTGATAAAGCATAATATAGAGATAAAACGGCTGATTTAGAGTTTTTGCAAATGTTACCCAGGTGTAAAATTTGTAGCTGAACAATCGGGTGGGTCGAAAACATGAGTTAGTGTCTTCTGTCCCGGCAAGCACCACAAAGTTTCTCATTTTTTGTAAAAATTGTGAAAATTACATGTTTTTGAAGTTTGGTCGGTCCAACTCCAAATTTGGGCATGGAGGTCTCTCAGTGTACGAATAAAAATCGTCATGACCTGAAAATCATTTGTGATTGGTGAGGTTATTGAAAATGGCAAAAGTAGTGAAAATCTGAGGATTGTTGAAGACAAGTTGTGTCTTGTGCAGCCTTTAGTCCACCTTATGCCCACTGGGTGACTCAGAACTCATATGTTCATGTTTGTTACTTTACTACATGCTAAGGAAGATTATACTGTACCTGCGGTATTAAAGAGGTTTTTAACATTTAAGTCAAACCTTATAGACAATGCATCTTTCTTAAACTTCTCTTGTGCTTATGACCTGGTTTGGTGTAAGTGTAGCTGATGTATGTTTGACATAAACCTGGCAGGTATCCTACGGATGCTGTGCAGGACACATGTTCAAATACTTTCAAGTTAACATAGGTGCAAAATATTGGTATTTTTGCATGACGTATTTGTTATAAAACATTGTGCACTGTAATGTGTGTGTACACAATTGGAGATGGCAACACACTAGTTATATTTGACAAACCACAGATGTGTCAACTCCATAACTATGCCAGTTTCAAATGGACAAAAAAAAATAGATTGTTCTTTTCACTATTTTTGTATGGCAAGAAGTACTTAATGATAAGGCTAGAATACTTTATGTGTAAATGAGTATGCATGAAAACAGAAGCACACATCTCACTACAGAAGGCAGTGCTAATGAAATACAAAATAAAAAAAATAAGAAATGTTAGAAACTCAATGTTTATTGCATATTCATTCTCAATGTAACAGCCAAACATGTCTCATTTATTTTCTGTTAAAGACAAGTTAAGTATAAGTAACAGCACATTTTCATTTGGTACTGCACAAGTAAAGGAGCCTATATATCAGGGTGATTACCCCAATTCTCCAATCCCGATCCGAATCACTGATTCCCAATCTCGTTTCTCAGATGATTGTCAAAATCCAACGTGTTAGCTCAGTTTTGGGTCAGAAACTGGGAATTGAGGATTTCCAACAATTTTGCTGATTGGAGGACACAATCATCGGCAAATGGCAGGCGTTTGTCAATAGATTGTTGATACATCGGTCCTTTTAGCCATAGACTGTGGAGGTTGTATATGAGGTTATCAAACAGAAATTCATTGTATTTAGGGTTATATCTCTGAAATTGACAATTTTGATTAATTAAAAATCTTGATATAGTTGTAAACTGAGCAGTATTTTAGGAGAAGACCAGAAGCGTTAAATGCACAAGGCTGTGGGCCTAAAGTGGAAGCTGTTTGCAAATCCAGAAAGGTAATTACAGAGCAATTTTCTAAAATGTGTTCCAGGATCTGGAGAGTGAACATGTGCTAGTCAGTCAATAAGGCATACTTATGCATGTAACGAAGTATTGCAATTCCTCTTGAATGACCCTTGGTATCTACAGGTCCTCATTGTTTTATAAATCATTATCCAAAGTAAGATGATGTATAGATAGTCACCTACATTGTGGTTTTCTACCTACAATAAATCAAAGCTACTGCCAAACAGGACATTAGCAGTTATTATGGATTAAAGGGGCATATGTACTAAACCTTGGATATAGATAAATTACCAGTCAATCAGCTCCTAACTGCAATGTTACAAGCTGTGTGTTTGTGGAAAAAATGTCAGTTAGGAGCTAATTGGCTGGTACTTTATCTTTATCCACTTTCTCATACCATTAACAGACTAGGTAAACTGGCATCTGTAATTGTTGCAGAGAGACAGTAGGTCTGTTGCTTGTGAGAGATTACTCTGCACATACCCAGGAGATGGCCTCATGCTTATGTGCTTTTGCAGACTCTCCCAAATCTATTACAGATGCTGTTTCCTGGACGGACAGGGAAGGGTATTTTCAAAGTATGGCCAGTACGGTAAAGGTGTGTTTCACAAATGGGGCCTGTTACAGGACAGGAGCAAATACATGCTGATTGTGATGACTTGCTGTAAATCAGGCGCATATGCAACTCAAACCAAGGGGCACACATTCCAGAATGCGCACATCTTTACAGAAATACTCTTTCTCTTACGTCCTTGAGGATGCTGGGGTCCACATTAGTACCATGGGGTATAGATGGGTCAACCAGGAGCCATTGGCACTTTAAGAGTTTGAGAGTGTGGGATGCCTCCTCTCTCTATGCCCCTCCTACCAGACTCAGTTTAGAAAATGTGCCCAGAGGAGCCAGTCACAGCTAGCGGAGCTCTACAGAGCTTTTCTAGAAAAGTTTAATTTTAGAGTTTTTTATTTTACAGGGAGGCTGCTGGCTCCCTGCAGTGAGGGACTAAGGGGGGGAGCAGTGTCCGCCCTGCGGGGTCTGAGCCACTGTCTCCGATGACTGGACACTGAACACCAGAGTGGTCAGATCGCTCCCCGCCAAAGGGGATTGCTCGCCCCAGCAGCATGCCGCCAACCCCTTACAGAGCTGAAGAAGTGGCGAGTGAGACACCGACCCCCCTAGCAAGCAGGGGGGCCGGTGTGAAGATGGCGGCAGCGGTGAGGGAGCACATAATTAACTGCGCTCCTGGGAAGGCTCAGTGGTACATGGTGCGGCACTGTGAGGGGCGCCCTGGGCCAGAGCTTACCCCCTACACTGGTCCAGAAGCCTGTCGGGGTCCTTGGATTTCAGCCAGCACTAATTCCTCAGGCCAGTATAATCCATGAAGAGCGGGAAGACAACGCCATTAAGGGGGCAGAGCTTCTCCTCAGAGCGGACCCAGCAGCGTTTCAGAGCCATTTTCCTGCCTGCACTTCACTGAGAAGGAGAACAGGTCCCTCCACAGCAACTCCAGTTATCTCTACACGGTACCAGGGGGTTGTAGAAGGGGGGTGGGGGCTGTAATACGACTGGGTGTCCTATTAAGGTGCACAGTCAGCGCTGACAAGGGGTCGCCCTTTGATAAAAGCGCTGTGTGTGGGTTGGCTCCAATCTCTGTGTCTCTCTTGTCATTCCTGGGGGGGAAACTCTGTCTGCCCTCACGTGTGTGTGTGTGTGTGTGTGTGTGTGTGTGTGTGTGTGTGTGTGTGTGTGTGTGTGTGTGTGTATAGAGTGTTTGGTGGTCTCCTTTAGCTATGTCCAGGGACACTGTGTCATATGCTGCAGAGGATTTATCCTCCCAGGATAATCCCATTCCATGTAATCAGGAAAGCACTGGTTTAGCACAGATACCAGCAAGGGAACTTGAGTGGTTTTCCTCTATCAAATCTTGGATTTCTCAGGTTTCTGACAGGGTTGCAAGTAATGAATGTGCTACCCAGGTATTACAGAGCTCTATGGCAGTATGGCCGATTTCTGGTACCTAGGGATGCTCCGCTATATACCCCTATAAGCGTGCGCTTGTGCAGGTCACACAAGATGACACAGATACCGATTCTGACACCACAGATGGTGATGGGGATGTGTTGCGGGGGTCCGCATCTCTTGCAATGGGGTTGCAATTGTTGATAGAGGCTATCAGGGATGTGTTGAATGTTAATGATACCACACCTGAGCAGGTTGAGGAGGCCTTTTTCACTGAAAATAAAAAAGCCTCGCTAACCTTCTCTGCGTCAAAAGAATTGAATGCTATATTTGAGAAAGCATGGGAAAACCCTGAGAAAAAATTCCAGGTCCCTAAAAGGGTCCAGGTGGCGTTTCCTTTCCCTGAGGAGAATAGGAAAAAATGAGAAAACCCACCGATTGTTGACGCATCTGTGTCCAGACTCTCAAAGAAGATGGTTTTGCCTGTTCCAGGATCTACAGCCTTAAAGGAGCCGGCTGATAGAAAAATTGATAACACGCTTAAATCAATGTACAGTACACTGCTTCAGGGGCCATATTATATCCCACTATTGCTACTGTATGGATTGCAAAAGCAATAGTAAAGTGGTCGGCTACCTTACTTTAGGATTTGGATACGATGGATAGGGATGATGTTGCATTATATTTATGCAACATACATGATTCAGCAGGTTTTGTTGTAGAATCCATGAAAGACCTGGGTTCCATGGCTGCTGGAATCTCTTCCATGTCTGTTTCAGCTCGTCGGGGACTGTGGCTGCGCCAGTGGTTGGCCGACGTGGAATCCAGAAAAAGTGTGGAGTCCCTACCCTATCAGTGTTCGCAAATAGGCGCTATAGTGTGTATTTTACCCGATAACTGGTGGTGGGGACCCGAAAATAAAAAACCGCTGGGTCCATCAGGATGCGCTCTGACCAATCAGTAGCGCTGTACTGTGCTGTCAATCAGCCTCCTTCTCCACCTGCAGAGAAAGGGGAAGAGACCATGTAGACTAGAGTGTGATCTCCCTCCCTCCCCTCACCCTCTGCTCCGCACGGAAGCATGGCATCAGGCAGAATAGGAGAACATTACCTGCTGCTGTAGGGAGCTGGCCTGACACAGATCCGTGCGTGTCAGTCATGCAGGAGCGCGGTGGCTGCGCTGCTTTACGGCATCTCCAAATAAAGACACGTCTTGTGGGGGCTGCGGGCGGCGAGGGGAGAGACGGCTTCGGGAGAGGAGGGGAGGAGGCGAGGGAACAAAAAAAACCCTGATATAACCCCCCCAATTAGTACGCCCCGTCTCCCCGGGAACATGGTCATCTGGTGCACTGCGGTTGCCATGGCAGCATCATAGCAGCCGCGGGGAGATTAAGGAGCCCATTCTTCATGTTATCAAAGCTCTCCCCGGCCTCCAGTGTACGATGGCCGATTACTTAATCAGCAGGGACACCTGATATGTCAGGATGATGGGTTCTCAGTGCAGCCGCATCAGGGCCGGAGATGGACTCACCAGCAAGTGAGTGACCCTGAGCTCTTTGCTCTATGAGGGGACACTCTGCCTCCTGTCTGTCGGCTAAGGAGAGGGTTCACAGGAGGGATAGCAATTAGAAGTTAGACTCGCTCCTTCATTTCCACTACAGTGCCACCCTCCTCCCCTCTAACCTGCCATTCTATTCTAATCTGATCCCTCCTGTTCCTTCTCCACCCTGTCACCCCTTGCTCCCCCTCCTTCTACTCAATCCTCCTTGTGCCCTCCTTCTGGGTTGGGGCTGAAATGTGGGCGGTCAGAATACCGACGGCGACATCTCACTGTATAGAATGTCTAACCCCCCATTCCCGCAGCCTACATAAAACCACTTATTCCCGCAGCCTAACCCTCCCCCCACATCCTAAATCTAACCTCCCCCTTTCTACCCCCTTGCCCAAGTGTGATCGGGATGCCGGTGCCGACATTTTGACAAGTGTTGGGATTCCGGCATCGCAATTTTGACAGCCGGCATCCCGACTGCTGTATCTTGACCAGATCCCCTCATTCTACCCTATTGGAGCTACACAGGACAGAGGAGCTAGGAAATTATCTGGAGGGATAATGCTAATGTTAATCTGTAGTGTACTGAAGTGATTTAGTGTAGTGGATTGTATAGAGAGGGGGATATAGTGTAGCAGGGACGTGCGTTAAGCTAAATAGCTCAGGAGGCACTGGCTAGCCCTAGAGCCAGATTTCCATGCAATTTATGAGCCAAAGCGTACATCTGGGCATTATACACAGGTGCAGCAGTATATAAACTCCTGGAAATTTGGTAAGTTTTGAACAGAGATGTGTGGAAAAGATAGGCAGGTGAGGCACTGCCTCCCCTGCCATAGACTTTTTACTCCAGAGTTTTGGCTATAAAATTATTAGTATAATGAAAAGAAAATATTTCTAACATATTCTTTGTATTTTTTATTTACTTTATACAGTCAAAACTCTGGTGCAAACGTTAGTATGACAGTAAAGACTCTGCCTCACCGTCCTCACCCGTCTCACCCCACCGCACGTCAGTGTAGTGTAGTGATGTAGTTCAAGCATATGGGGGGGATGTAGTGATGTAGTGCAGCACATAGAGGGGAATGTAGTGTAGTCGTGAATCTGTAGTGCAGTGTATGAGGGGGATGCAGTGTGGCATATAGGGTAATGTAGTGTAATAATAGTGCAGAAATGTTGTGTAGTAATATATTGCAGCATATAGAAGGACATGATGTAGTGCAGGAAAGTAGTGTAGCGTATAGGGGGACTGTAGTGCAGTGATGTATGCAGGGAGGAAAGTAGCACAGCTACATTGTGTAGTGGGGAACATGTTGCTGCGAATGCAGCATGTCCGTAAGGCAATGGGTGCATTTAGGGCACACAAGGGGCATGTGGGGTAAACACGTCTGTGGAGTGAGCAAAGCCACGGCACTCATTCAGACCTGATCGCTCGCTAGCATTTTTTGCAGCGCTGTGATCAAGTCAGAACTGCGCATGCGTATGCACCACAATGCGCAGGCGCGTCGCACAGGTACAAAGCGGATCGTTGCTGTGCGATGGATTTTACGGAGAATCCATTCACACAGCCGATCACAAGGAGATTGACAGGGAGAAGGCATTTGTGGGTGTCAACTGACCGTTTTCAGGGAGTGGTTGAAAAATGCAGGCGTTTCCAAGCGTTTGCAGGGAGGGCTCCTTACGTCAATTCCGGCCCCGAACAGCCTGAAGTGATCGCAGCGGCTGAGTAAGTTCTGAGCAACTCAGAAACTGCACAAAGTTTTTTGTACCGCTCGGCTCCACATGCGTTCGCACACTTGCACAGCTAAAATACACTTCCCTGTAGGCGGCGACTATCTGTTCCCAGCAGTACAAAAAACCCCTAGCAAGCGATCAGGACTGAATTAGGCCCTCAGTGCAGCCATGTCTTATTTTTCTTTAGCTTGGGTAGGGGGAGGCATGTCACCTGGGTGGTGTATATACTGTATGTGCAGTGTCGCTATAGATGGGGATGTCTGATGGGCATTTTAGGGTTATGTAGAGTGATCTAATGCCGGGACACATGGAGAGGCTGAGCTGTATTAACAGGGAATTTAGAGGTCTGATAGCCATTTAACAGATTTAACAGCAATAATTTATGATGGGACCCAAAAACAATGAAGAGGGACCCCAAATTTTATAAATGATGGGTCCCTGGGACCCACATAATTTTCATCCCAGCGCCATCACTGCCTACACAGGTCAGGCTCTCTTTGGGGAAGCTCTAGACATGCGGATATCCACGGATCCAGCGGGTAAGTCTCCATTTCTTCCCTCAGCAGCACCTGCTCTGAAGAAATCCTTCTCTTCATCTGCAACGCAGTCCTTTCGGCCTAACAAGCCCAGGAACAAAAGCCTGCTTCAGGTACACCAAAGCCCTCTGCATGACGGTGGTCCGCACGGCCTGGAGGTGGGGCCAGTGGGAGCGAGACTGAGACACTTTAGTCACGTCTGGGTATCGTCCATCCTGGATCCCTGGGTGATAGATATTGTATCCCAGGGATACAGGCTGGAATTTCAAAGTCTCCCTCCTCATCATTTTTTTTCAAATCAGGCTTACCAACTCTGTTGGCAGACAGCACTGTACTACAAGACGCTGTCCAAAAACTGGTGGAGGCACAGGTCATTGTGCCAGTTCCTACTCCTGTGCAGACCACAGATTACTATTCGAACCTTTTCGTGGTACCGAAACAGGATGGTTCGGTCAGGCCCATTCTGAACCTAAAATCATTGAACCCCTGTCTAAAGGAGTTCAAGTTCATGATGGAGTCTCTCAGAGCGGTGATATCAGGTCTGGAAGAGGGGGAATTCCTGGTATCTCTGGTTATCAAGGATGCGTACCTCCACATTCCGATATGGCTGCCGCATCAGGCTTATCTCCGTTTCGCATTGCTGGACTGTCATTTCCAGTTCGAGGCCCTGCCATTCGGCCTCTCCACAGCACCAAGGGTGTTTACCAAGGTGATGGCAGAAAAGATGGTTCTCCTCCACAAACAAGGGGTGAACATCATTCCATATCTGGACGATCTGCTGATAAAGGCATCATCCAAGGAGAAGCTGCTGCAGTCCTTTGTTCTCACAACATGCCTCCTCAAGAGTCATGGTTGGATTCTGAACCTTCCAAAGTCATATTTGGAACCCACCCAGAGGTTGTCCTTTCTGGGAATGATCCTGGACACAGAAGTGCAGAAGGTGTTTCTTCCACAGGAAAAGGCATTGGTGATACAAACTATGGTCCGGGATGTCCTGAAGCCAGCCCTGGTGTCAGTTCATCAATGCATTCGCCTGTTGGGAAAGATGGTGGCCTCTTACGAGGCTCTCCAGTACAGGAGGTTCCACACTCGGACCTTCAAACTGGAACTCCTGGACAAGTGGTCGGGATCTCATCTCCACATGCACCAGAGAATTTGTCTGTCACCGAGGGCCAGGATTTCACTCCTCTGGTGTTTGCAATTACCTCACTTTCTGGAGGACCGCAGGTTCAGGATTCAGGAATGGGTCCATCTAACCACGGATGTGAGCCTTTGGGGCTGGGGAGCAGTCACTCAAGGAGTAACCTCCCAAAGATGGTGGTCAAGCCTGGAAGCTGGCCTGCCCATCAACATCCTGGAACTAAGAGCTGTCTACAACGGTCTTCTTCAGGCGGCCCCTCTTCTAAGAAATCGGGCCATTAAAGTTCAGTCGGACAACATAACAATAGTGGCTTACATAAACCGACAGGGCAGAATGAAGAGCAGAGTGGCAATGTCAGAGGTGACAAGAATACTCCTCTGGACAGAAAAACACATGTTGGCACTGTCAGCCATATTCATTCTGGGAGTAGACAACTGGGAAGCAGACTTCCTCAGCAGACACGATCTCCATCCAGGGGAGTGGGGTCTCCATCCGGAGGTGTTCAAGGAAATAACAGACCTTTGGGGATTACCCCAAATAGACATGATAGCCTCTCATCTCAACAAGAAGCTTCGGCGTTATTGTTCCAGGTTGAGGGACCCACAGGCAGTGGCAGTGGATGCCCTGGTGTCTCCATGGGTGTTCCAGTCAGTGTACATGTTTCCACCACTCCCACTCATCCCAAGAATCCTAAAGCTCATAAGGAGAACAAGGGTTCAAGTGATCCTCATTGCCCCAGACTGGCCAAGAAGGGCTTGGTACGTGGACCTACTGAATCTACTGCAAGAAGAACCGAGGCCTCTTCCTATTTGGGAGGACCTGCTGCAGCAGGGGCCGTTCGTGGCTACGTTTGACGGCATGGAAGTTGAGCGCCTGATACTTGCTCGGAGGGGCATTCCGAAGAAGGTAATTCCTACCCTCATACAGGCTAGGAAAGGGGTAACGTCTAAACATTACCATCGTATTTGGAAGAAATGTGTCTCTTGGTGTGAATCCAAGAAGTTTCCTATGGTGGAGTTTCAACTCGGACGTTTTATCCTCTTCCTGCAAGCAGGTGTGGATATGGGCCTGAGGTTAGAATCTGTGAAGGTCCAGATTTTTGCCCTATCCATTTTCTTTCAGAAACAATTGGCTGCCCTCCCTGAGGTTTAGACATTTTTGAAGGGAGTTCTGCACATCAAACCTCCCTTTATACCGCATATGGCGCCTTGGGACCTTAACGTGGTGTTGCAGTTCCTCCAGTTGGATTGGTTTGAGCCTCTACAGGAGGTTGAGGTCAAATTTCTTACATGGAAGGCGGTCACGTTGTTTGCCTTAGCTTCTGGTAGACGCGTGTCCGAATTGGGGGCCTTATCCTGTAAAAGCCCTTACTTGATCTTCCACGAAGATTGAGCTGAGCTCCGGACATGTCAGTAGTTTCTTCCGAAGGTTGTGTCGGCATTTCATATCAACCAACCTATTGTGGTGCCAGTGGCTACTGACTCCTCAGTTACATCAAAGTCCTTGGATGTTGTAAGGGCTCTGAAGATATATGTGAAGAGAACTTCTCGTCACAGAAAGTCGGACTCTCTGTTGGTCCTATATGATCCCAAGAAAATTGGGTGTCCTGCTTCTAAGCAGACTATTTCTCGCTGGATTCGGTTCACTATCTAGCACGTTTATTCTACGGCAGGACTGCCATGTCCAAAATCTGTTAAGGCCCACTCTACTCGTAAGGTGGGGTCTTCCTGGGCGGCTGCCCGGGGTGTCTCAGCAGTGCAACTTTGCCGAGCTGCAACTTGGTCTGGGTCAAACATGTTTGCAAAGTTTTACAAGTTCGATACTTTGGCCTCTGATGATCTGAAGTTCAGTCAATCAGTTCTGCAGGAGCCTCCGCGCTCTCCCTCCCGTTCTGGGAGCTTTGGTACATCCCCATGGTACTAATGTGGACCCCAGCATCCTCTAGGACGTAAGAGAAAATAGGATTTTGGTTACCTACCGGTATATCCTTTTCTCGTAGTCCGTAGAAAATGCTGGGCGCCCGCCCAGTGCTTCGTTTTCCTGCAAATGTTATTTGGTTCAGTACAATTTCGTTTTAGTTGAGTACTGCATTGTTTCTTGGTAAGTAATGTTTCTGCAGTTGCTGAGTGTTCAAGCTACATTGGCTTGACGTGCCTTGTATGTGTGAGCTGGTATGAATCTCGCCACTATCTCTCGAAGATGTCCGTCTCCTCGGGCACAGTTTCTAGACTGAGTCTGGTAGGAGGGGCATAGAGGGAGGAGCCAGCCCACACTCTCAAACTCTTGAAGGGCCAATGGCTCCTGGTGGACCAGTCTATACCCCATGGTACTAATGTGGACCCCTGCATCCTCTACGGACTACGATAAAAGGATTTACCAGTAGGTAACCAAAATCCTATTATTATTTTTTTTGCATGCTCATATTTTTCACAGCATTTTACACCCATTTTGCAAAAAACAAACAAACTTGTATCATCCCCAATAGCTCTAATAACTATTTATTTGAGAATAAAAAGAAGGATTAGCTATCTTTTTCTTTACAATCTGGGTGACAAATTCTACTGTACTAATCAGAGACACTCACAGATTTGTCAGTTGGTAATTAAATGCCATATGCTCACGCTAACACCATAGAAAACTTGTTAATTAATGCAGGCAATGCTTGCCTATGATTTGCATATATTCACCCATGGATCAAAGTGTTAAAATATGTACAATTGAAAATATTGTTTCCTCAATTAAGAAATGTAATTAAGTGAATTATTTCCACAGTAAGTAGGTATGGAATGGAATCCAAGCAGAAAGCCCAAATATTGAAGAGCCAGACTTTAAGTTGTAAAGTATGTAATGCAAATAGGTCCCAGGTCCAAGGTTCAGTTTTACATCAAAGCATCAACCTACTTAAAGTGAAGTGTGTGCTAGTAACTTGCTTACTTGCAATTCACAGACATAAGTTTACTGATTAATCAAAAGAGATATCTGTATAAAAGTCTTATGACAGCTATAGTGAGGTACGTATGCAACTGATGGTTCCCGTAATCTTTATGTACAAATATGCCATATATATTGTAAGATATATAACATACTCACTTTTGGCAGACATCGAGAGTTATTTACCCAGCAGGATGTACAGCACATTTAGTTTTGTGGAATATGTATTCACCTAGTGCATACTTAGGGGCAGACCAAGAATCTGGTTTTCAGTTTCTTCAAATTCCAGCCTACTTCCAGTTCCAGCTCCTCATGCATATCAATATTGCCAAAATTGAGGAAACATCTGTTTAAATGTTTTTTCTTACATGGCTACCTTAATACAAGTACAGTATAACAAACCTCTTTGCAGTCCCTACTAAGCAATAGTCAACGCAAAGCTTCCCAACCTTTCCTACCAGAAAATTCAAATTGTTGCATCCACCGTAGACACCAGCCTCACCCCTGCACCACCTCTATAAACAGACATATTTGCATAAAAATAAGTGCATTTCACAAAACAGAATATACACTGTAGACAGTGATAATTAATGGGCACTTGACAGAGCAATTCAATTGAAGTGGTGAGCTGAAATGTGCAAAAAGTCTGTCTTATGGGGCGCCCAAACAAGGCTTTGTGCATCGCACACATTAGCTTAGATGGTTTTTGCTGCTTTGCATAGCTAACCCGGTGTTTTTAGGAATGACAAGAGTGATTATAGGCACCCAAAAAAACTGAATTGCTCTGTGGATGCCCATTATCACCTCCCCCTTCACACAAAAAAACTATTGAATATGAGTTTATCTTTGTATTTATGCAAGTGGCACTTTAAATGTATGTTATTGGACTGTCTTATATCAAAATTAAATTTAGTTATGAATTTTGCCAATTGCTACATTCAGCAACACCACTCTTTTGTGGATACACTAGAAAACAAACAAAGTCCCGCCCACTGGTGCCACATGAAGCATTTCTGTAACAAGCAATGAAGGTAAAACTCACTAGGATAGGGAGAATGACATGTTCCTTATCAGTGATTCTGTGTATTGTCTATTTGAGATAAGTCAAGTGACTATTATTTTTTTGACATATTTTCCTCTAGAAAGTGACAATGAAATGATAACATTTACTATTTAAAATAACTGTTCAAATCCTGATTTTATCTGCACCTTTATTTGTACTCTGACCATCTAAAATATTTATGTGATATCTGCACTAACCAAAACTATATATACTGTATATGTCACAGGGGGTAATTCAGATCTGATTGCTGCTGTGCGTTTTCACAGAGCATGCAATCAGATCTGAACTACGCATGCGTGTGAGCTGCAATGCGCCGGCGCATTGCCCAACAGTACCAGGCATCGGTGCCTAGCGACAGGATGGTGCAAAAAATCTGAACATAAGGGTATTCGCAAGAAGATTGACAGGAAGAGGCCATTTGTGGGTGTCAACTGACTGTTTTCCAGGAGTGTCCTGAAAAACGCAGGCGGGATCAGGTGTTTGAATGGAGGGTGTCTGACGTCAGCTCCGGCCCCAATCAGGAGGATACAATCGCAGCGGGTGAGTAAGTCCTGGGCTGAGCAGAGACAGTATGTGCAGCTCTGCAACAGAAGCGATCGCACATTTGCACAGCACTTTTCCCCTCCCCCTGTAGGCGGCGACTATCTGATCGCAGGGCAGCAAAAAACGCAGCCCAGCAATCTGATCTGAATTACCCCATAGAACAAGATTAAGATGATCAAAATTCTCACTTATAAATCTGATAAGAACTGTGATCTTTATGTCTTATAGTGAAAAATATTTATATAAATGTATAGCAATATCTACTGAAATACATAGAGTAGCTAAAAAAAAATATGTTGCTATTATCCTACTTGACTATTATGGACTCACTGTTTTAGTGGTGCTATCCTCTTCTAGAAATGTTAAACCATTAACATTCATTATTTTTATTTAATATAGTATCACATAGTTTTGTATTATTTCTATAGCAAATCACAACTGAATTTGCTGGCTCTAGTACAATTAATAAATTATAGTTCATTTAAGATTATTTTGTTCAGTATGTGTAAATGTGTTGCCAGTAGTTCAGCTTCTATTTCAGTACCTTGGACAGCTAAGCCACTAGGCTCTGCCTCTGAAATGCTAGTCTAAAGAGTTTTTTCATCTGTTTTCAAAGAGACTATTCATTCACGAGTTATTGAATTAAGGGGGTAATTCTGAGTTGATCGCAGCAGGAATTTTGTTAGCAGTTGGGCAAAACCATGTGCACTGCAGGGGGGGGGGCATATATAACATGTGCAGAGAGAGTTAGATTTGAGTGTGGTGAGTTCAATCTGCAATCTAAATTGCAGTGTAAAAATAAAGCAACCAGTATTTACCCTGCATAGAAACAATATAACCCATCCAAATCTAACTCTCCCTGCAAATGTTATATCTGCCACTCCCTGCAGTGCACATGGGGGGTAATTCTGAGTTGATCGCAGCAGGAAATTTTTCAGCAGTTGGCCAAAACCATGTGCACTGCAGGGGGGGGGGCAGATATAACATTTACAGAGAGAGTTAGATTTGGGTGGGTTATTTTGTTTCTGTGCAGGGTAAATACTGGCTGCTTTATTTTTACACTGCAATTTAGATTGCAGATTGAACTCACCACACCCAAATCTATTTCTCTCTGCACATGTTATATCTGCCTCCCCTGCAGTGCACATGGTTTTGCCCAACTGCTAAAAAGTTTTCTGCTGCGATCAACTCAGAATTACCCCCATGGTTTTGCTCAACTGCTAAAAAATTTCCTGCTGCGATCAACTTGGAATTACCCCCTTTGTGGCCAGAATACCTGTATAACTTGTATATCTCAAAGTTGCATTCTTTAGGGAGTACTACCATTCTGTGCAGTATTTATATGAACTTCACAGTGTTATGATGTCAGATGTGTGAAGTTATAATTAGTTTGATAACCTAAATTAGACAAATAGAAACATTTATTATTTTGCAATTTGGTATAGCAATTCCCATCATCCATGTATGAGTAAGAGACCATGGGGGTAATTCTGAGTTGATCGCAGCAGCAAGTTTGTTAGCAGTTGGGCAAAACCATGTGCACTGCAGGGTCGGGGGGGGGGGGGGGGCAGATATAACATTTGCAGAGAGAGTTAGATTTGGGTGGGTTATTTTATTTCTGTGCAGGGTAAATACTGGTCGCTTTATTTTTACACTGCAATTTAGATTTCAGTTTGAATACACCCCACCCAAATCTAACTCTCTCTGCACATGTTATATCTGTCTCCCCTGAGGTGCACATGGTTTTGACCAACTGCTAACAAATTTGCTGCTGCGAACAACTCAGAATTAGGCCCCATATACCAAGGAATTGTACATTTAGCAGTTGTATGAGCAATGTTTTGTATCTAAGTGTGTAATCTCAGAAAATTTTCTATTTTGTGTTATTTACAAAACCACCATTTCTCCCAGGACTCCATGGAATGCAGTTATTCAAAATGTGTTGCTTTTTTCTAAAATAGGGTTCCATTTTTTGTGTATTTTTTTTTTTAGTATAATTAACAATTACCAAAATGGTGTCTGCTGGATTAGTAGGCCTGGACCTAGCGAGCCAACTTTTCGTGAAGGCAGGCCTTGCCCCTTTTTACCATTTTCTTCCCTGAGTGGATAATCACCAAAACAAACAATTTTTGATAATTTTGAATTACTGGCAGATTATGTTTATTATGTATGGAAGAGAAGTAGTGGATCTTTGTGCTGATGGGAAGATGGGAGCAGCACAAATGGGAAATGCTGGCCCTAAGAAGCTTTGCTAACTTATGACACATAACTCATATTTATTTCCCTCATAGCACACCTATATTTTTGGATCCCCTTTTACAAGCAACTTGTTAATTTTCATTGCCAATTACATTAAATATTGCTGTTTAATATGTTCATATTTATCATTTATCTTTTCATAGTACATATATTAAGGAAAGTGGAGGGATTACATCAGTACTGTAGAAAGGACCCAAACAGGCATACACATTTAACAGGGATGCTGAATAATATCAACAAACTAGAGCTTAAACATGTACACATTATTCTAATTTTATTGACTTTGTTATAACAAATTTATTTTCTGCATCTGAGGGAATTGGCCCTTTTTAAAAATATAAAAAGAAAGAAAAATACCACAAACGCAAAAAATGGAAATACAACAACTCTGCTAAAATAATTTGCACAATAATAAAAATAAATATGTGCGCTGGAAAGTCTCACGGGGGAAAATTCCGACTTCGTAGCTGTACTTCAGAACTAGCTCTGACAGCCTGCTCATTAACAATGAATTGAATTTGCATGCCATTTAGAGAATGGAAGGAATAAAATCATAAAAAGGGAATTCAGAGTACTTTAAGCATTTTAAGACAAAAAAAAATAGATTTCGGTTTGTATTAACTGCAAAGAAATCAGTAGTTACCAATTCAGAAGTACAGTATGAGGGCAGATTAAATGCAAATATAACAACTGCTTGCAGTGCCTACTTCAGTAAATACACAGTTCGTAAATCTGGTAGGGGGTGGTTGTCAGCATTCAGCTGTAGTGTCCTAGATTCTACTGACTGCACCACGGCAGAAAATAACCCACTGATAGCTCAAGAGCATCTGCTTTATTTCCAGCCAATTCAAGATCATTACTAATCAAAGGATTAGCTCTTAGATAACAATGTGTACATCCCATATGGAGCACTTATGAAGGATTGATGTTTTACCACCTTAGGAAAAATGATCATCTTGGATAAATAAAGGAGAGTGAAAACTAGATAATATCATGCTTCTCTTTCCACTAGTGTCTCATTCAGAAAAATACTACCTTGCAGGTTGCTGACAACAAGACAGTAAACTGAAAGTCAGTGATTAAGTCTTAATTCATGGTAACAGAGCTTTCAGTTGTGGATTTTTGCTGGACTGGTATAACTGCTCTCACAGAATTAATCCCACTAAAGATGGTGTACCTTACCACCATTAAAAATATATTACTCTACATGTTTATATGGACAGACCTTAAGAATAAAAGCACAAAAAACTAAAGAAGAAAACACATAATTCCTATATAATTATTTATTCATGATCTATGGCCTTTGTTTACCTTAATGTTGCTTCTACTTATAACATTTTTGATGCAATTAACTAATTCTTATAAACAGATCTACATATTTACATCATTGGAGCCTTGACCCATAGTGTTAATCTCAATAGTCATTATCTGTGTTCTAGTACCTTTGTGGTAGCACTCATCGATCTGGCTGGTTGCCTTCTTTTCCTTGTATTTTGGGGAACCAAACTGTTTTGTATATGTTTTGTGATGATCTTCTGTAGGAATATAATATTGCTGCCCTAAACCCTGTAGAATGGCTACTCCAGAAAGTCTTGTCCATGTAACTCTACCAGGATTCTCAGGATGGAGAGGCTGGAGTAATTTTATGTACTGCTTCTCTATATGGCATTTAATTATATTTTTGGGTTCCAGGTCATTCACAAGTTGTTGGAGGTTTGGGTACTTGTGCACTAGTCACATTCTTTGCAGGCAAATAAAAAACAAAATATACCCCTTTCACACCACCGTATCGACCCGGGTTATTACCAGGTTAAACCGGGATGCAACTTGGTGTGAAAAGGTCCCTGAAAAATTACCCAGGTCCAGTGGCCCTGGAAACCAACCCATATAGGTTGCAAGGTTTAATACGAGAAGGACTTGGGTTAAGGGGCAATGTAAATGGATAACTCAGTTTAGAGCATAGGGAGAGCCGGTTCCCCGGTGCTTGGAGATATCATTTCCGAGCACTGGTAGAACAGTTAACACTGCACTCTTGTACAGTGTAAACATTCATGGGTCAGATCCGCAGTGTGAATGGGGTCTATCCCATGTCTGACCCAGATTGGAACCATGTTCCAAATCCTGGGTTGAACCTGGGATTATGGTGTGAAAGGGGTGTTATTATTCTTATTACTTCTGTGGTTCTTTGTTGTTGTTTTTTTTAAGTGCTGCATACTGGTCAGAATTTGACTTAAAAAAACAGACTACAAATTTTCCTCTTATCCTTTCTGAACTGCTTTATGCTATTTGTCTCTAATAAATGTTCCCCATTTCAGATCTGTATTTATAATTGTACAATGCAGTGAAAACAGGCTTCTGAGTTGAGGTGGTATTCACTATCCAAAATAAATGGATCACTGAGTGTCCACATGAGTCATAATTCTGGCAATTTCTTCAGAAACCAGAGTATACAGTAGGTACTGCATTACAGTGCGGTAATGAAGATATAACTTTATTCCTGAGATACTATAGATGGCCATCTGTGATGGGCCTAACAGGGTAAAGAATATTTGATAAAAATTAAGGCACATTTTTGTAATTTGTTGTATTGTTTGTATTTCATAATGAGGCTATGAGCATCTCCCATTCTTTGGGCTGTACCCAAGTTTGCCCAACAGCTCCTTCATAAAATGGCTGCAGCTGAATCTGATGTTACCAGTCCTGGTCCATGTACTTCAATCAAAGGGTCTTTCTCTTTTGAATTCCTGATAGGATTGGAGTTTGATAAAGTAAAGCGGATGAGATTTCACCTTAGTCTCTGCATAGTATAGGCATGTCCTAGGTTAGATAGCAATAAGGGACTAGTACTAAATAAGTACTAGTAAGCTATGATAGTTGCTCATGTCTTAGTTTAGGGATATAACCCAGGCTTTAAACTTGACTTCAGAAGGCTGCCATAAAGTCTAATGAAAACACCTTGGGCTGGATGTAATAGTATTTGAGTTCGCCGGATGTGCAGGTTGCAGGCCGAACTCTAATGTTTTTTAAAGGGGCAATCATTTACAAGACAAGGCTTTACCTTGTAAGTGATTCCCCCTTTTAAAACAGTCAGAGTTCAGCTGGCAACCCACACGTCTGGTGAACTCGGACTCTATTACATCCGTCCCCTGACTTTTTATTCTGACTCTAGCAATACATATATACCTGTGGATGCCATCTATGATGTGTTAGGGAAGTGGTTCTCAAACTTCATCCTCATGAATATATTTCAATCCCAGAATGTTAAGATGCCTAGAGGACCAAGTTAGGCAACTTCTGTGTTAGGGGGATCAGTTTATCCAGAATACTCTCACTAAGCAGATGGGAGTGCCAGATATGTTTTGTAGCAAACCTCAAGGACATTACTTAAACCACAATATCATAATGAGCTGAGTAATAGGGGAGACTGGTGTCTCAAACTTCTAATTACTTTCTAGTAGTGCACTTCCTTCATTTTTCCTGAGCCATCATAGAGAATTGCAGAGGTAAATTCATGCGAGACAGCTGTGACTTACCCTTTTTCCCCATGTGAGCCATGGCACCCTGGGGTGTCTCAGGACACTTGCAGGGGTGGATTGGTGGTCCATGACCAATTCAAATTATTTATGTCAATGTAAAAGGTTAAACCAGTGCTGGCGGCTGCTAATCATTAAATATGTGGACAAACAGAAGCAAATCTTGTCACCCACCACATAACTGAACCTAAGGATGACATATAAACACAATATAATGTTTGAGAACCAGTAGTGGTTAGTACAGGTTAGTAAACTGTATTTATAGTGGTCCTAATGCTTCATAGGAGGTTATGGTTATGGGTCAATGGGTTGACAGTCAAAAGGCTGGCCATGTCTAGGTCAACACCAAATGGTCAACATGCACAAGGTCAACATGGTGAAGAGGTCAACAGGGTCAAAAGGCCAACACAGAAATTATCGACGCATGAAAAGGTCAACATGAGTTTATTTTATTGTGTCAGATTTTGACTTTCAGCACGAGGAACCCCAATTAGACTACCACATCCCCTCGCAGGGTTCGATTTGCTTGCCATGCTTCGATCAAGTTGTCTCACTCCACTAACACTGTGCTCAGCACAAGTTACTATTCACAATCTTAGTCCATCTATATGGTAGCATAGAAGTATGAAAAAGTTGACATTTTTTTAAAAAAATTCTAACAAAACTCATGTCTACCTTTTGATGTGTCAACCATTTTCATGTCGATCATTTGAACCAGTCAACCTTTTGATCATGTTGAGCAAATGCATGTCGACATTTAGTGTCGAACTATTGACTGATGACCTATCAACCGGATACCGGAAGTGATTTAGCCATTCATTTTATCACACCATCAATGTTTCTTGTTCAAAATACAATGGGGTAAATGTATTATACCCGCATTCTTTGTGTGAGTATAAACGCTTACTGCTTGGTTGCAGGAAACAGCAGCAACAAGATGTATTAACATCTCAGATCCCGAAGTGGGGGAGTGATAACTCCAACCTCTTGTGATCGCTACTAGAGCACACAGTGCATCAGCTTAGTTCTGAGGCAATTTGTCTCTACCCCGGCCAGTTTTAGTGCACACGTGCGAAATCTCGTTGCTCTCGCAAGATCTCACTGCATGTCCAGAGCCTGGAGCTAGCAGGCGCAGCAGTCAGGGACAGCGCTGTCCCTGGCTGTAGTGTATGGGCAGCAACACCAATAGCTGCAGATGTTGGAATGGTCCGTTCTACTGACCGTTCTTACATTGCCCTGCACAACAGCATGTTATCTTTTAGATAGCAGTGCCGATAATGACAAGGGCACATAGAGTCCCTGTCATTCTGCACGCACCACTGCATTAATACATGGGGGATAAGCGGTATCAGTGCACATAACATGCGCTGATACCACTTCTCCTCCATAACGATGCTTCATTCATCCACCCCGTTATATTTAATCATTCAATTTGTTACCATAAATTGAAAAACAATTATAAAACAGCTGAACTAGTGGTTGTCAACACAGAAAACTGTTTTTTTTTTAAGTTTTTTTTACAAATGTACAGATTGTCAAGCACTAAAACACCACTGTAGCCTATCCGCCTGAGAAAAATGATAAGCAGAGCACCTGGCTTTATCTCCAGGTAGCAGTGTGTTGTACTTTCATGTTCTTCATATAATTCCAACTCAAGAATGGCTGCACAAATGTCTCAGCTGTATATTTTGGTTTTGAAAAATACTGCAATTATTGTGGCTATTAATATCCTGGCTATAACCTACCAGGACTCTGGGAACAAAGCTTGATCTGTGGAACCAGATCTAGTGCATCATAAGGTCATATTTGATATGTGTCTAAAGTTTCAAAGTATATGTAACTCCATTCCTAAGATTGCTGTGAAAGTATTCACAATTATCCATGATGTTCTCCCTTCCAGCTAAATTGGGATTCTAACAAAGACAAAATGATAGCTGCTGCTGCTAGCAGGCACTACTGTTAAAGAGAATGGCTGCAATTAAAAACGAAAAAAGCTTTCCCTTTGGTCATAGAAGAAAACAGTAAATCTTTGCTAAATCAATGAGCATTTCCAGGGGCTTTTCTATAGTGATAACAATACTCAGAGAAATATTCCAGTGTAAAATGTACAGTCCAAGTAGTAAGTATGCCACTCTCTCAAGTAGAAAACTACAATGTAAGCATTAATATAATGACTATTATGTCATGGATATATCCTTTACTTTTCAAAAAATCTGTTTTAGCAGCTAGAGAGGAAGGGATTGGACACAACAGAGTTTAACAATTGCCTGCAGAGCCTGGCTTGTTTGCTCAATAAGGGTGTTGGATCAATAGGCCAATGTCATTGATTACAGTAGTGATTTCCAACCATTATGTCAGGATACATCTGAGTCATAACTCCAAACTGGATGTATCCCAATAATGGCAGAGGAAAACTCAAGTTAATAATAATGTAGGCCCAGGATTTTTAGAATCTAAAGAACTAAAAAAAAAAATGTAATCCATGTTTTAGGATTTTATAGATTTTAAAAATGTCAGTTTAATTTCTATGTTGTATGAAAATAATACAAAACCATGCAACATATCATTATGTTTGAAACACTGTGCCTTTATTACAGATGTGTCCTATTATTTCCTTGCAGTGTTTGCTCCCATGATGCGTACGCATCGCGGGAGCGCTATGCCTCGGAAGGCTGCAATTCATTCACTTTCCCATACAAGCAAATGGATTGGGAGCCAGCAGTCACGCTGCATACGCTATACAGCAAGGCTGTAATAGAACACATCTGTATATATGAATTACATATGAAAAGTACACATTCCACACCTTTCCACAGTGAATTTATATACTCTAACTCAGTGATCTCCAACCCATAGCTCGCGAGCTACCGGTAGCTCATTGTAGTATTTTTGGTAGCTCACAGAGCGCACGGGCTTGGGCAGTCACTGGTACTCCTCCTCCCTTCATTTTTAATATGGTTCCAGCCATCAGCCAATCAGAGCTCATGGACTGGCAGTGGCAGCACCTGATTGACAGCCGGACCGCGCGTTTTGATTGGCTCACTTACCAGCACCATATTTGAAATGCCCGCCGCCGCCAGAGACTGTGTCACCCTCACCGCAGCCGTCCTCCGGGCTTTTACAGGAGAGGCGCGCACTGCGCTCTCCTTCCCTTCTGTCCCTCATACAGGAGGAGCAGCATCGGCAGCAGTAGAAGAAGCCAGCAAGGGTTAGCACTGTGTGGGGCACTGTATCGGACACTGTGGGGGGCATTTTATCTAGCGCTGCGGGGGACATTTTAAATGGCACTGTGGGGGGAATTGTATCTGGCACTGGTGGGGACATTGTATCTGGCACTGCTGAGAGGAATTATTTGTATATCTGGCACTGCGGAGGGGCATTATTTGTGTCTGGCACTACGCAGGGGGGCATTACTTGTATTTGTGAGGACACACCCACTTTTGTGAGGCCACACCCACTTTCACCGGAACGCATGCGCATTGGGGGGAGGAGGTAGCTCCTTCAGAGGTTTTATTTTCCGAAAGTAGCTCACACCCCAGTTAAAGTTGGAGACCATTGCTCTAACTTAAGCAACTTAGGTCTTTTTAGGTTCTAACAGTCAAAATAGGTCATTTTAGGTACTAACGCCCAGATTAGGTCATTTTAGGTCTTGTAGAAATTAAGGGGGACATGTACTAAGCAGTAATAAAAGTGGAAAAATGAGCCAGTGGAGTAGTTGCCCACTGCAACCAATCAACTGCTCTATATGTTTATAGTATGCAAATTATAAATGTTACATCAATGCTGATTGGTTGCCATGGGCAACTTCTCTACTCGCTCACTTCTCCACTTTTATCACTGCTTAGTACATGTCCCCCTAAGTATGTTATTCCCTGGTACATAATACATAAAAGGAAACTGACATTTAGGGGGAGATGTACTAAGAAGTGAAAAGAGTGGAGAAGTGAGCCAGTGGAGAAGTTGCCCACGGCAACCAATCAGCTGCTATGTATAGAGTATGCAAATTATAAATGATACTTCATTGCTGATTGGTTGCCATGGGCAACTTCTCCACTAGCTCACTTCTCCACTCTTTTCACTTCTTAGTACATATAGCTTATAGGTTAGAAATTAGAACCTAAGAATCTTGGGCTTTATGATAAAATACTGTATGAGCAGTATATATGATTCTTATATTATTCAAATATTGGTGTGTCATAAACAAATAGATCAGGTGTTATAATTTTATGTGCTTGCAGCAAATTAAAATGTCAGGGACCTGTGGGAAACAATGGGCCTAATTCAGACCTGATCGCTGCAGTGCATTTTCGCACAGCGGGCGATTAGGTCTGAACTGCACATGCGCCGATGCTGCAGTATGCCGGCGCATGCCAGAGATGCAATCGGCATCTCTGCCCAGTGATCGCCTTTGCCTGATTGACAGGCAGAGGCGTTCGCTGGGCAGGAGGGGGCGGGCTGGCGGCATTGGGCCGCCATTTTGAGGGCACCGTCCGGACACGCAGGCATGCCTGGACCATGCAAGGGGTGGGTCGCAGCGGCTGCGACCTGGAGAGCGACAAGTAGCTCCCTACCAGTGCGCAGGAGCTGCACTGGTAGGGAGCTACTCCTCAGGTACAAAAGCATTGCCGCCGTGCAATGCTTTTGTACCTGTGCGGTGGGGGGAGGGCCTGACATGCGGGGCGGACTAGCCCTGTGCTGGGCATCCCCCCGAATGTCAGGGTGGCTAATCGTAGCCGTGCAAAATTTTGCACGGCTACGATCAGGTCTGAATTAGGCCCAATGTCAGCCCTCAAGGTGATGGATTTCAGATGAGCAAAATATTTGTAAATGACATGGGAGGAATGTACTTAACCTAAAAATGCGGACAAACTTCCGAAAATGCCGTTTCCTGAGGTTTGGCAGCATTCCCATATGTACCAAGCTCCGACTTGCGCTAGATTCCCGAGCTCTGACCCGGTGGATTGACCAACAGAAGCCTATGGGCTTCTTTTCGCATTCCCCCTGAGAGTAATCCACTTGGGTCCCTCCCAGTGTCCTCTGTGTAGTGTGTCTCATTCTGCGCATGCAGAGAAGGACAGCTCTTATCTGGAGAGCTGTCCTTTGTGATCTTAATCGCATTTTAGGTACATACTGGCGTTATTAACACCAGTGTGTACCCGTTAGGTGGCATGATGTATCACATCCATGATGCAATGCATAGTACATCCCACCCACGTTACTGTATGGTAACAATCAGCAGAGGCTGCAGCACCGACCATGTAGTGCAGGAGGGAACCGCTTAGCCCATATAAACATAAATGTTCTGATGTATGTTATATATGTTCTGACTGGTTTCCCCCGGGAATCGGCAGCACTGTGTACATCAGGTGCAATGAAGCACCCAAGACTCAGTATAATGCATCACACTCCGTCTAAGCTCACCCCCAGACTCTCATTGGCTAGTTTCACAGAAATCTGGGGGTGGGTTTAGTAGAAGTGTGATGCATTATGCTGAGTCCCAGGTAGAGCTGGCCCTAACCAATATGATGCCCTAGGCAAGATTTTGGCTGATGCTCCCTAGCGCCGCCGCTAGTTCCACCTATGACCCTGCACTCTTTCCCAGCACCATCACCCCACACGCATAGCAGTCCTCATTTTGGTGTTCATTCCCCCTATATTTAAAATAGGAACAGTGCGCACATTCGGCGCACAGCCCAAAAAGGGGGGTGTTATTGCTGGGAAGGGTTCATAGCCACACAATTGTGCCCCCATTTCAAATTACACCACACAATAGTGCAACTTTATTGACATTTTATCATGTGATAGTGTCCCTTATTCACATTATATCACAGAGTAGTACCACGTTACCTTATATACATTACTCCTCACAGTATTGCCCCTTATTCACATTACATGCATCATACTGAATTGCTCCTTATTCACATTACACCACACCATATTGCTCTTTAGACCACACAGTAGTGCCCTTTTTATACATTACACCACACAGTAGAGCACCTTATACACATAATGCCACTCATTAGTAATGTATTATTACACATAATACCATACAGTAATGCCCCTTACACATATGGCACACATTATTGATGTCCTTATAAACATAATGTGCCTTACACATTATGTCATCCTTTATTAATGCCCTTATACACATAATGTCCCTTACACATATGCCGCACATTATTAATGCCCTTATACACATAATGTCCCTTTCACATATGCCGCACATTATTAATGCACTTATACACATAATGACACACATAGTGCCCCTTACACATTTGCAGCTCATTATTAATGTATTTACACACATGACACACATAATGCCCCTTACACATATGCTGAACACTACTGCACAACCAACCCACCTGCACACAGCACTCATATGGTCATCAACACTGGGACCTCTGCCTCTACTTGGATACAGATGTGTCCTCATACATCTTGCCTCAAAACGCCATGCAGCAGGAGATGCCTGCCGTGAGTCAGCTGGCAGCTCTGCTAATGTCGAGTGTCTTTTTTGATGAAAATGCATCTTATTTGCATTACTATGAGGCTAGAGTGCACAAGTAGCTTCTACTGATTAAAATGATATGCGGCATACCTATATTATGTGTTCGACTGTGACTGTATCTGCATATGAAATGCTACGCTACAGTGTATTCCTGGAAATCACTATAATGTATGCAGATACAGTCACAGTCACACACAGAATATAGGCATGCCGCATATCATTTTAATCATCAGAAGCTGCTTGTGCCCCTAGGCATATCAAATGTCCTAGGAATTTGCCTAGTTTACCTATGCCTAGGGCCGGCTCTGGTACCAGGTGTGCGATGGCGCCTGATACACACAGCACTGCAAATGCCCGGGGGAACCAGCCAGCACATATATTACATACATCATAACATGCATGTTTATATGTGCTAAGCAGTTACCCCCCTGCACTATATGGTCACCACTGGTAACAATAGTTATACATATACAACCAAACACACATTTTATGTGTGCATTCCTCTAAACTGTACCACTTTTTGATGGGACAGTCCCTATTTTGTTCTGATTTGTGAGTGATTTTGAAGCATTTGATTGCTGCAAGTGGTAGAATAAATGGTGTTTTTCCTTATAATACTGTCACGATTTTCCTTCATGTTTCATTAAATCAATCCACTTTTATTTTCTCTTATGTGGGGGGAGAAACAAGCTAAAATTAAACTTAGGCCAATATTCTGATCTCTTGATAGGCCTTGCCCTGCCCAAATTCTGTTCATATTAATTTGCTTCACAGATTAAACACTTTAGCTCATGGCTGGGAAACCCAGATATGAGTGACCTTTACTGTAAATTGGTGACTCTGAGGAGGTTAGGCCAGTCACACCCTCTATTACATACAGTATGCTGTAATGTGGTAAAATATCTCATAGTGCAGTACTGATAGAGGTTCAAGCCTGTAAATATGGTTTCGGTCACATGGCGTGATGGAAGTGGTAGGTTTAGGTCTCTGCACCACCTTATGGGGTAATTCAGTCTAGCTGGAACTATACTTTGTAGAGAGTAGAGACATGTGGGTGGAGCTTGGGCTAGTTTCTCTTGGTCAACTCTATGGCAATGGTGGTTTTTGAACAACTTTGAGGGGATTTTGGTTCTTTTAAATCTTATGGTTATTTTGATACATACAACTATGATATGCGCTGTGGACATAGTTCGTAGAGGGTCTGCCGATGTTAGCAATATGGATGCTGAGACGGATTGTGAAGTAAAGCTGCTTATTGTGAGGCCAAACTGCTGTTTTCACTCTGCTAATCGCAGCTGTTGGATGCAATCTGAGGAGAGCACTTGCTACAATTACACTCTCTTTGGGTGCAGAACCAGGGCGCACTGTCCTAAGAGGAATGGGGCTCTATTATGGCCACCACCTATTAAGCCACTACAGTATGTTTGCGTTATTATAACACATCCAATTATTTATTGTGCATAGATCATACTGTATTTAAGCCCATCAGCTGGCTAAATTCGGCAGGGCCAACATCCACAAATGTCATGCCACATTCTTTCATTTCTAGCACCTTCTTTGGGCCTGTCCTGTGGTGCAAGTTTTCTAGAAAATAGTGAAAGGATGGATGTATTGCCAGGAGAGTTGTCTCTGTCTCCTTAGATTCACCATCTGATTTTTTTGGGGGGTCTACACTTATCTTGCTCTCTTAATGAAGATGCCATGCTGTATATTTCTTCAATGCTTATGTTGGCTAAAGTTTTGTGGATTGTCTCTTAATGAAGATGCCATGATGTATGTTTCTTCAATGCTTATGTTGGCTAAAGTTTTGTGGATTGTTTTTGTGAATGATATGGTGGGACGTTTCTTTACATAGGGTGAAATTGCCCTCTTGAGTATGACAGGGTTAGGCACAAATGGAATGATTTGGTTTGGAATCTGTGTGCAATAAACTTTAGACAATGTGCCTAATTCATGTGAGTAAGTAAAGCAAAAAAAGCAAGCAGCTGGACAAAACCATGCTGCATTGCAGGTGGGGCAGACGTAACATGTGCAGAGAGATTATATTTGGGTGGGGTGTTTTCAAACTGAAATCTATATTGCAGTGTAAAAAAAAAGCTGTCTAACATGTGTGGGCTACACGCAAAAGCAGCCAGTTTTACCCTGCACAGAAAAATTATACATTTATTTGCTCCCCATTGTAACATGGTTTCTTCCAGATACAAATTGACTTGCTTTTTTTTGCTTTACCTGCAAACATGCAATATAATTCAGTGCTAGAGGAATAGTGTTTCTGTGCGATTACTTACTAACAACTGTTTGGTCTGGTTTTCTTCCCTTTTGTTATGTGTGTTGTATGTCTGTTTTTGTTTATTTCATGCTATAAAGCTATTACACCGCCCCGGGAATGCTTCTTGCCTCTGTGCTACTAATTTTGCTGGGTTATGCTGCTATCTGTATATTTCTCCTATTAGCAGTGTAATTAGCATGTCTGGTAGGAGGGGCATAAATTAATACTAAGAGCCCGGAGTCGAGATAGTTGTTGGTGCCCCACCCCTTCCCCCGCTTGCATTCACTACCAACACCCTTTTCCAGCAGCACCCAGACACACACTCTCCAGGAGCACCAAAATGGTATTGGGGTGGATACTAATTACCTGGGCTCAGGCTTGTTAGAGTGGCCCAGCACGGGTCATTTGCTGAGGGGGGCCCCTGTATGGCTGCCTCCCTTGTACAGCTGTGAGAAGGAGGGGATGTGAAAGTGGGGGAAGTGTGCACTAAAGAGGAAGTCTCTCCCTATAATTGTCAGCTGCTGTGGGAGGAGCTATGGGAGGGGCCCTGCCTCCTGTAGATCCCATTCACATGCACCCTCCATATTTGCTTCTACCATCCCAGCAGCACACAGACAGGGAGAGCGAGGACTGCGTCAAATCCCCCCTGGGCTCCCTGCTTATTCCTGCTCTGGGGCGCATAAAGCAAAACCTGGAGCAATGGAGGTGGTCAGTGTGCCCCCTTCAGGGCTGGTGCCTGGAAGCCATTGCCTGCCATTGTCTTGTGTATTTACACCACTGACTGGTAACTATTTTTGGGTTTATGCCTTATGAGATAGTTGATGTTATTGTATGTTATTTAGATTGAAGAGCTAAATAAATGTTGAATTTTAAAATACCATCCTGATTTGTATTTTCCCTGTATTGGGATATGTTTTATGTATAGATTCAAATTATACTTTCAATACAAACTATAATATTACACGTTTGCCATATTGCTCAGCCATCATATCGAAGACAGTCGAATCTTCTAAAAATATTTTGGTTCCACAGTGACACCATGATGACTAAATCACTGACTACTGCTGTAGGCTGAAAAATCTACTGACCTAAAAATAGCTAAAGAGCAGTTAAGTTGTTAAACAAAGTAGTTAGGCTGAAAATCTCACCAAAGCACATGGTATACCTGATGCCTAAAACAAAACTTTACAGTAAGAAATTTGAAAGAAAAAAAATTGTTACTATACCATATTATCTAATGTAAAACTATTTTTGCAAACTGTCTTCATGGTTTTGTTCATCTCTAACATATAGATCATTGAGTGTGGCTGCATCGCAGGCGGGGGTGAGCGGCGAGAGGCTGCCAATCATACAGAGATGATTCCACTCACTTTGAATGGGGCGCATGCACGTTCCTGGCGGTGCGCCTCCCCGGGCACACCTAGGGGGTCATTCTGACCTGATCGCTCACTGCAGTTTATCGCAGCACAGCGATCAGGTCAGAACTGCGCATGTGACGGTGCAGCAGTGTGCCGGTGCATGGCTGACAGCTGACGACTGTCGTTGCCTAGCGATCGCGTGACCGGACCGTACAGTGGGTGGACCGCAGTGGCAGCGTGACATCACATGCAGCTGCTGCGAGCCAGGCAGTTACGAGTAGCTCCTGGCCAGCCCGCAAAAGCTGCGCTGGCCAAGCTACTCCTGAAATACAAAAGCATCGCCGCTGTGCGATGCTTTTGTACTTCTGCAATAGGGTAGGGACTGACATGCGGGGCGGGATAGCATGTCTGTGTTCCTGATCATAGCTGTGCTAAATTTAGCACAGCTACGATCAACTCAGAATGACCCCCCTAGTCGCAGACATAGCCACGATTAGCGTGGTTCCATCTGTAAGTGGATGCCCCATGTGAAGTCTTTTACATTCAGTAAAGAGAAAGTTTACAGAAATATTGTAGGTTTTTATCTATTAACATCAAGCAATTCCTCAAAATCCCACTATTGTAACACTTTAGGTTGATATATACAGTAGTACCTTTATTCATTTTGCTGATTTACATACTGTACAGTGTTATCTTGAAATGTAAAGGTTTAATTTTTTAGCGTATATTTTATTTTTGCTTCTGTTTTAGTCTTTTACAATGTATTAAAATACAGTGTGCCCCATAGACATGAAATGGAACTTTCTTGCTCACTGTGTTAGAGCCTGAAATGAATGTGTCTGGATGAACAGAGCTTTTTATCATGCTGCGAGCTGTAGTAGCATCACACCAAAAAAAATAAAAAAGGAAGAAAGAAAATAAATGCGAAATAAAGAGTAAGCATTTGCCTTCATGGGACCTGTGTAAAGCACAAAGCAAGGCTCACATGATCGCAGCTGGTTTTGATGTGGTAATGAAGCATTGATCACAGGAATAAAAAGATGAAATGGCCTTTGCTCATTCATTATTTTTATCTTCTAGCTGTGGAAGACAGAAAATTGTTCATAGGAATGGTTTCGAAGAAGTGTAACGAGAACGATATCAGGGTGATGTTTTCTCCATTTGGTCAAATAGAAGAATGCAGAATCCTACGGGGACCTGATGGACTGAGTCGAGGTGAGTGTGCTGTCTATAAAGACCCTTTCCTTAACAGCTAATTGGAGCAATATGTCACTGACGACAGATGTGTTGGGCCAGAGGTCAGTCACGATTGCTTCCCACGTGATTTAGTTACCCACATGAACTTTCCACAAAGATGTAAAGAAGTAATCACTTTTATTTGTAAAGTCAAAGGGGGTCTCTATGGGAAGCATGACTTGGTGAGTTATCTATTACAATGCAACATGGGTACAATAAAGCAATTTATCTACAATCACTTGTGTGCAAAACGGTTGCAGCTCTTTAAAGGATTATTTTCAAATGTAACATTTATAACTGCAACATCTTGAATGTTACCAGCAGAACCCAATTTCTCAGGACAAGTTAATTCATTCTTTTTCAAACCATTCTGGGATTTGTAGCCTTTGATTTCAACATTCTAGATTAACCCATCCTCTCTCCACCCAGCTGGTAGCTATAGACAGGTATTAAAAATAGATTCCAAGCACCAGTCACCCATATTATCCTATAACACATTTGCTTTTAACTTTGGGATATTTTCATTGTCCTTATAAGTAAAAATGTTTAAATACAGTATATCCTCAAACCTCGGTTTACTAGGGACACCCCCAAAAGCAGCCAATGTATAAACTGATTGGCCAGGTTAAATATCATGGCACATAAACAAAAATAATCACAGGTGAAAAGAGGAGGTACTGTAGTCTCAGGCTTTAAAGCCCATGGCTATTCATTTCACCCAGCAGCCTTGTTAATGCCTGTTAAATTAGCATGGGTGTTAATGGGTGTTAACACAGGTTAACAAGTGTTAACACGCTTAATCCATGAAAAGTTTACAGATTTATGTGTTAACAAATTGCAGTACCATTAACCTGCTGGTTATCCGAGATTTTTTTGGGCCTCTTTTCAGAGGTGTAAAAAAATCCCAGACAAGGGATACTGGCGGGGGCTAATTGAATTACCCCAGGGTGATCAATTAGTCCTTCCGCGTCTAATTGAATTACCCCCTAAGACTATGAAATTTAGTTATGTTGGTGAACTAAATCTCTGTGATGTTCCAATGTAATGCTCGCTGCAGCCCATTTTCACTTTCGCGAACATTTTTACAGAACTGGAATAAACCTTTAATTTTGTGATACAGTAGTTATGCAGATTAAAGTATGGATGGTTAATTGCAAACTGTTTGGCTAGTCAGCATCAGTCATCCCTAACCTTACCAGAACCCCATATGAACACACCAAGTTCTCGGGAATTAGGGGGAGTGAGTAGTATTGTTGTCATATTGCTGGTACTTTAACGTTAATGCTTTCAGACTTCCATACAACAGTAATTAGCGAGTTAAAGCTAAGACACTATTGAAATGCAAGGCATTAGTGACTGTGCTGAATGGACACAACCACTTCATGTAAAATCTTAAAGTATTTAAGCACAACCCTTTTCATACAGTACATTTAAACTTCACTTCTAATGGCAATGTTAGATTTTTACTATTTGCCATTGTTCAGCATATAATAAGTATGAACTATGGCTGGTTTAAAGGGGTTCTCCACTGTTTGCTACACTCCACCACTCTTAGAAAGTAGTACCTTATCTACATATCTGAGACCAAACATAGTTTATACCTGTGATAACGCTGATAGCTGCAACTGAGGGCCCTGCACTTGTAACTTGATACACTTTGTCAGAAGGGGGTGTGGGTATTTTAGTTTTCCTAACCTCTCCCTAATGTCGCTGCTATCATTGCATTATACTAAGCCCATGTCATAAAAACAAACACAGTTATACAGTACAGTAAGTTATAGCAGAGCACAACATTTACAAAATGTTACTTTCTAAAGGAGAGGGTAAGGGAATAATAACATAGATATACAGGGGAAATAATAGAAGAGCAAAACAATTTTTGATTTTCAGTATAAATTAGGTGGGGCTCCTATACTTGTAGATTGTTTGCCTTTTAATCAAATGTAACACAAAATGGATAAAAAAAAAAAAAAAGATGTCATAAAGATTGAAACAGGCATTTTTTCAGCTGTGAATGTTTTATGATCAGCCATGGTTGTTTCAGTTTTGTTTTACTCAATGCTTATGGTTTATGCATTTACAAACAATACTTCAAGTGTGCAGTTGATTGCATTTTCTCCTCAAATTGTGTTACTGCTGAAGATTTCTGCAAATGTATTTGATTGGCGGCAACATAAAGCACACAAAATGGAGATTGACGGAAGCAACTGTACAGTGTGGTGGCAGCTGATTATTTGCCAGATTACAGAATATTGCAATGAATGCTGGTTGTGATTAAATATTTCTCTATACACATCCTGTACAATTCCGTTTAATGTGCAAATTATTGTGACAACACAAAGGTACACTAGAACAAGAGCTGCTCAGAAATGTAATGTCAAATCAAAATTGAATGTGATCTTTAGTGTCTGTTCTAGAGCTTGTCTAACACAATCCTTTCAAGAGTAGCTCATGTTGACTGTAGATGGTGATACCTTTAATTGGACCAACCTAATAGTTCGGAGATGGAGAAAAGAGCTTTCCAATCCCCATAGACTTCTCCTTTCATTTGTAGATTACACAGATACAATGAAAACAATATGGACACATTTTTCATTTTCTCTTGAGAGGATCTGTTTCAGGCACACTGAGCAATTTGCTGGAATGTAAGGTGACTTGAATTCAAGGAATACAATGGGGAAAAAATTAAATCTACAAAATCTACATTATGAAAACCAAAATGGCCATTTTTGATGTAACAAATATTTCTAATTAGTTTTTGAAATATGTAAAGTCTGTCATGACATAGACAAATAGTAAACTTTGCATATAATAGCTGTCATGCAAACCCCACCTCACATCTGCTTGGCCTTCCTATTCTCAGATAGATACCAAATGCTGCATATTTTATTCTTCAAAACTTGATAATGCTACATGCTCATTTAATTCATCAGGCTTTTTGACCTATGAACTCATAATGGGACTTAACTAATAGCCTAGTAATTGAGATAATGCTATCCTTTTTAAAATGTTTAAACTTGCAAGGTTAGGGAAGAAGGAATGCTTGACAAAAGCTATAAAAGATACAGAGTGACCTTTGCAACTCGTTGGGCAGAGCCACACATTCTAATGTGGGCTGGAATTAAATAAGAAGCTAACAATTACCTGCATTGTAATGCAGACTCAATCATTTCTGGCATTTTCATAAATTGCTGGAAATCAGCACTACATAATTACCTGACATTTCCTTATACAGGTAGCAGACCAAGGAATCTAGATAGGGCACTACACACTGAGATGCTTGAAATCTTAAAAGCTAAAAAAAAAAAGCCTCTATATTATTTAGAATAACAGTACTGGCTATATAATTAGAAAGAGTAGGCAAAGCTACATAGTTTTATCTCACAACATGGCTTATTCTGACCGGGATTAGTTTCAATAATACAGTAATTGAACTTTCAAATTATATGACATTTTTTATGCCAGACTACATGCATTTGCTTCCATGCACTGTAAAATAATGTTTAAATATGGATGTCAAAATGCTCTATAAAAATAATAGACTATAGAAGGGTTTGGATTTTTTTTTTATTTTTTTTGGGGGGGGGGGTTTAGTAGGCGGTTTTGAAGGATGGTTAAATACCCCTCTTAGTTTGTTAGACACAGATATTTGATAAGATGCAAGTACTATAATCTCTTGTTGTGTCTGTGAATAGTGGTAATTGAATTCTAAAATTTGTCCATAGATAGCAGCTGCAGCAAAAGTTAAAAAAATGTAAAGAACCTCAACTTAAGTGAAACAAGTTGTATGAATTTCAGTCATTCTTCAAATTAGATAAAATAAATAATCAAATTGTAGGGAAACATCAAAAGGGCTCAGCTTTCCATACAACATCTATCCTAAAGCAACATTTGGCATTGTATTTTTTATGTTTCAGTATAAAATTATTATTTTTTTGCCAAAAAACAAGGGTGGGGGAATTTCATCCCTAGAAGTCCTGACTCATGATCTCTCTTCATTACTGTAGTCTTTCTAGATAACCGTATAAAGTAGTCATCTATGGCATTTCCAGTCTAGAAAATTACATGTGATCATCTGAATGTAAAGGCAGTACTAACTAATGAGGCATATCATATATGTCTAGTGATGAGTAGAGGCTTTAAGTAGAGTAGGTTAAATTTCCAGCTACAGTTCTGCTCCAAAACAGATAAATTGAATTGAATCTTTTTTTCCTCCTCAATGAAGCTATGGCTCGGGCATCTACTTTATTTGGATAAGACAGTCCTAAATCAGGGAATCTGGATAACTTGCTGATTAACTTAATTTACTTTTCAGTGCAACACAGCTGAAGCCATCTTGACAACTTTCTGCCAAGTAAAACATACAGTGGCAGGATATTCTGCTGAAAGAAATGTTGTTAACACCGAGTATACAGTATCAGTTGCATATAGGTTAAGTAAAGAAAATACAAAATATTAGCTAGCTCAAGTTCTTAAAACACCTAATAATATACTGTAGATGTATAGTTTAAGTATTCATATTGATTAATTATTTTCTGAGAAAAGTATGGGAAGACCATCTGTACCATTCATTAGCTATAAAAGTTATCAATATCCTACAAATCACAACTTCTCTTAAACCAATTATACTTTTTTACTCCAATGTTAATGGATTTGAATTGCGGATTCCTTATTTCTGAAGAAATCACTGCCAGCCCTTTGTGTGAGCACTATACAGTAGGTGATAAGAAACCAATGTTCCTACAGATCATTGAAATCTGAGGACTTTCATACAAATATAACATACAATAATTTCTCCATTGATTAGAAGACAAGAACTTTGTTGTTTCCTTCAAAATATTGCCACATTCAGAGTCATCCTGCAGCATCGTCTGATATCCCTGCTGGTGCACAGTCTCTCACAATTCCTGAAATTGATAAACCATTTCCCAATCATGAATTTGGAGATCACAAGAATACTGATCAACCACTTTCCCAATTACTTTATGATCATCACATTTGATGTCTGCTACACTTTGTAAATTAGAGGTAAAAGTTGTCATGGAATATTTGAAGAAGAATACAGCTAATGAACTTATCTGACCTTCAACTCTTTTGCTTGAACACTAATATTTTCTGTGGAGCATAAAAGACAGAACATTGTATTCCTATATTGACTACCGTGAACTATACTAAAGTAATAGTTAAAAACTGCCAAACTTCCTTAGTTACTGGAAAGATTATGATTGGAGAAGATCCTTATTAAATTGTATAAATTAGACCAGTGGATGAATGAAAGATAATTTTCTGGATGCGTTAAGGGCACTATGCCTTTTTAACTCTTTAACTTCTCTGCAATTCTAACATTTTACAACCATGGGATTTTCTTGGATCAGTTGTTGGTGCGCTATCTTGTTGACATCCTGTATTACTGATTTTGATATTCAAGCAAAAAGTAAATCTTGTATCAGCAACAACAACAATTATATATTTAGATATTTAAAATTGAATTATTAAGATACAATTCCATTTTCTTGGATACATCACCTATCCTGAAGGTCTAAGTATGCACCCAAGCAAAATAATTATTTATTGGACTGTCTTATCTCCAAAAAATGAGAGACAAGTGTGGGAATTTATAAGGTTGGAATTTTGTATATACGATTTATTAAAAACATTTCTACAATTATTGCTCTTGTTATGCAATTTATTCACTATCAGGAGCATTAAACGCAAGCAATACAACAATGTAATCCAGGGCTTGACAAATAACTTGTTGTCATGGCTACTAGATATGTAGGATTTCCAGTGTGGTCCGAAGAAGCAGAGCAGCATAGTGGGCAATTATGCTTCTAACAAGCAAAATCAGACTTGCTATTTTTAAGGTTTTGGGGGATTTTTTTCAATATTTTTTTTACAATTATTGTAATTAATCTTGATGAAGATCCAGCACCTGTGAAATGAAAAAGATCCTAGTATTTGAGGGGTCTTTAAAAAATATTTAATTAAATGTAACTTTAGCGCAAATATCTATTTTAGATTGACTGGCGTTCGACATCACAGGATTTAAGGCAAATATTGATCGCAAAAGGGTATGTTAATCTGTTTTCCACCCTAACAGCAATATAAAATAGAGTTGTGAATTATGTCTTGAAACTTAAATCAAAATACATCCAGGAAATAAGTGATTTTAAAGTGATGGTGGGTCAGTGGGGGAAATTTTCTGCAGCATTTAATAAATGGACCTTTACTGCTAATAAAGGATATATGAATATTATATGGGCAAAACAAATTCTGGAGTTTGGATTTGATCAGTCACAGATCGATAGCTGCAGAAAAATGTCTTTCAATTTTGAAAACATGTTTAAATGAGTTTAATGTGACACTTAAAATTAATATTGTTCCAGTCATCATAAATGGTCCAAATGTAATGGTACGAGTTGGAAAGCTTGTGGCTGCTAAATACCAGTTGTATCTAGTGCATGGTGTTCACCTAGCAGTATGTGATTTTCTCTACAAAAAGTTTGCTTCTGAACTTTAACAATTTAGAAAGCCGTCTTCATCCAAATTAAATGCTGATCAGTCCTTCTCTTCTGTAGACGTTGTCAAGGATGATGATGATAATCATCATATGCCTGATATAGATGATGATGGTGGTGATGATAATGCATCTAACACAGTTGAATCTGCAGGTGATATCACAGCTGAAAAGATGGTCATGGGCTTAACTGTACTTCCAGCCTCAAATAAAAATAGTATCTTTCATCCAAAAATATGTAAAAGCTGAGAAAGCTAAAGAATCGTTACTAAGAGTGGATTGCAAACCTAGGTGGAACTCAGTGTTGGCAAAGCTTGAATGCTTTCTCGATTTAGATTTGAAGTATCCTGGTATCTTTAGAAAAACACAATTTCAAACTTGCTGAAATAGGGGATGTACTCACTCCAATAAAAGTAGTTGTAGAAACGCTGTGTCGACAAGATGCAAATTTGTGTATGGCAGATGCTGTTCTATAATAAAGAAATCTATATCTTCTTTTTCAAATTATGTTTCATGCCTTAAATAATCTAATAGGTCAACGGTGCAATGTAGTAAATTCAGGAGTCTTGAAATAATTGCAAAATCCCATATACGATGACTCGGAAGTCAAATTTTTAATTTATTCACTATAACGTAGCCAATCAAAAATAAGGAAGCAAAGATACAACTGTACTAAAGATGCAGGAGGTGGAACATCAAATAATACCTCATGAAGAGTTGGACTTGGACCAGCCACAGACACAGACACCGACTTACTGTAACTTAAAGCAAATGTTTGCTCTTGAAATTCAAAAATCAATAAAACTAGCACAGCCAGAAGAAACTCAATTGGCTGGAATAGCAGCAACAATAAAAAAGAAATAACTCTGTTCGAGGGTAGAGGTAAATGAGGCCACCATTTGGAACTGGTATACCAGAACCTCCTGTCTATTTCACCCACTAGCGTACACCTTGAAGATGTTTTCTCTGGAGTTGAATATACAAGGAATAAAATCCGAAGCTGCCTTAGCAATTACACCCAGGACGCCTTGCTTTTTCAGAAAAAATAATAATAATTATGCAACAAGCTCATCTATTGTCCTCTCTACGCTTTATGAATTTTGGCTCATTCTCAAATGCTCTTGAAAGAATGTTTGCATTGCATGACCATTGATTTTATATTTTGAACAATTTTTGACATTTCTAAAAGATAAACAGTCAAAAAGGAAAACAATAATAAATATATATTGTGCATTTCAGTGATCCAATACACAAAACAGATTTTCCTCAGCACACCTAGAGGCATTAGCATTTTCCCACAATCTAAAAGAATGCATATCAAACAAGAAAAAAAATCCTAATTGGGCATGCAGGGACATCACACTTCCATTATATATTGCATACCTAGTTATTATTATTGGGGGATCATTTACATTTACTCGATATTCATACCAAGTTGTAGAGAAAAAAAACAATCTCTTATGCATCTCTGATGGTGTTTGGATAAAATTGAGATATAACTTTCCCAAATTTCAAAACATTTTTGTATATCTTTCCTTCTGAAGGTAGGACTCTTCTCAGTCCATGCGAAAAATATCCTATAATCTAATTTATCTAAAAACATTGACATAATTGGTGGTGTTGGATGGATCCACATCTGTAGAATAGTTATCCTTGCAGCCACAGATATTATCAAAAGTAACTTCCCATAGATGCCCTGGTACCCTGTGGCAACATTCCAAGTATGGCCCACTCTGCCATTACAGGAAAATGATTAATTAAATGTGCATTAGCAAACTGGACAAAATGTTTAACATTTGGGGAATCCCATAATCCATTAAAACATCAGCTCTACCAGAGAGTACCATTTCACACCATCCTAATGGAGATAAATATGCCCTATTGGAATTTTTTTTTTTTAAACATTTCCACATAGGTTGGAGCAGATAATAACTGAAATGTAATTTTTTAAGTTTTGAAAACATTATCAACAGATAATTGGGGAAATGTAACTATCCATTTACTCAAGCCAGTTGAAAAAGTACCGTAGTCTAAAGATTCCCTTAAAAAGCCATAATGGTATGGTATTGCCTTTCAAGGGGGTGTACAATAGGAAAGTAATATGTCTACCTTGTAATCCAAGTTATTAAATGACCGAATCACCTTACTGATCTAATATTGAGCTGGAAAAAAGGCTACATTTTGAAAGTTTAACCCTGGAAAGGCTTCACTTGCTGGATTCAAGGTCATTCATTTTCTATCCTGTTTACATAAAAGATGTCCAAATGATAACAGACCCATTGGTTTTCCTATCTGAAAATTTTGATTATTTAGAAAAGGCAAGGGTACAGATAAATATGGATGCAATTTAAATGTATGACGTAAGATGTGCTATCTTTTACTAGTATTCATCAAGAGTGGATTCAAAGCAACAACTGATGGTATCTTACAATCTAAAGCATGGAGAAATGTAAGGAATCCCATCTCCGGTATAAATAAATGTTCCTAAAATGTATTGACATCATTATCGTGTAGCCAATCCCTAATATAAAGAAGTTGAACAGAGTAATTATAAAGGTCCAAATTAGGCAGATTAGGTCTTCCATTAGAACTGGTCTCCTGGAGTTTCATAAATCCAATCCTAGACCATGTTTTCTCCATATAAATTGGCTAAATATAATGTTACTTGTTCAAGCATCTTTGCGTGTAAGCAATACTGGAAGAGATTGCAATGACTATAAAAGTCTAGGAAAGGTTACCATTTTTAATAGGTTTATTCACCATAGAAAAGAGATAGGGAGACGATTCCACACCATTAATTATTTTTCACATACCTTTATTGCAGCTTTGACATTAGGATTATCTAGAAAGCTTAAAACTTTCGGAAGTTGTGCTTCTAAATAGGTTATAGACTTGGTTGCTAATGGGTAAATCTTGATCCCAGGCTGGTTTCCTTTATCCTTGCTTAAGGTAAAGAGCCACTGATTTATTAACAATTATCATAAATCCAGATATTTTGCCAGATTCTGAAAGCTTTTGCATCAAATGGCTAAGTGAAAATGCCGGGTTTGTTATATAGAATAACAAGTCATCAACAAATGCAGTTATTTTAATTTTCACAAGCACAATTCTTAATACTTTCAGCATTGAATAGTTCTGCAAATATCACAATATGGGGTTCAGCACTAAACTAAATAATAATGGGGAGAGTGGGCATCCCTGACATGTGCCCCTACTCATATTAATCTTATGACTAATATTTCCATTTATTAGCAAAGATGTAGTAGGTGACGTATATAGAAATTTAATGAAATCAATAAAATTTTCCACAAAATTACCTCTCTCTCAAAATGTCATATAGGTAAGACCATGATATCGTATTGAATACCTTTTTAGCATCTAAACTGCACTGTATGTAAGCTTTAACAATAATAATAATAATAATAATAAACTAAACCCCAAACTTACAACTGTTGTACATGTATTACAGGCAATTACATTAGAATACTGCAAAGTGAAATTAGTGTATCAGTGTACTGTATATGCATATTGAACACCAATTAACAAAATATACATACATTATGTATATTATTTTTGACATTTACTAGTTATGGCGTCCTATACACAATACTGATCTACTACATGGAGTACTGAATGATTACTGTGTACATTTGAAAACATTAACCAGCACAATTTCGAATAATACCACCTGAATAAAACATGCCTTTACTCACTACTGTTACCACCTATAAATATGCCATCTGCTCATTTACGTAGGGAGAGATTTATCAAGACTTCTAAAAAGGAGAAGTTACCCAATGAAACCAGTAAGAATCAAGCTATAATTTTACAAAATGTACTAGATAAACAAAAGCTAGAATCGGATTCGTTGCATGGACATCTCAGCTTTTCATCTATTTAATGTTTGATAACTCTCCCCCTATAAGATGATAATATTAATAAGATGATATATTTTTCCTCCCAGAAAATGGTGATACAGTATTTTTGCTACTGTTTTCTATATACAGAAATGCATATCACTGTTGATCATTGGTATCAGAGCCTTATCAGACCCGTGTGTACCGTTGCCATCATCTTCCACATGTGAGTGGAATAGAACCACATGTCCATCCATCCATCTATTTGTACTTTTGTATTTCCACATGTAGCATTCCTTTGTATTGGAGGAAATTGCTTTGTACAATTCTCCATATGTGCTATAAGCATAAAACATTATAATGTGCAGATGGAAAACTAGATTGAAAAACAAATAGCGGTCATCTAATCACATTTAATTCAGTTGCATTTATGTCATTGCAACTGATGCTATTAAAATGTGTGTTATATGTATTATTAATATAAATTCCACATTGTATATTGCTTTATTTAGTGGGCTATAATGACAGCTCATAGTTTCATGTTCCAGAAGGAGCAGTGGTTGGATGTTGCATTCATTTCCAACTAAATTGTTATTAGATTTCTTGATTCCCTATTATAATAAAACTTTAGGAGTACATTATTATATACACTTAAAAAATGGCTAAACCCATTATGTACTCTAAAACTGTAGATAAACTTTCCATGCTCCAATTACTTAGAAGACATCAATGTTCTAACTGTACTTGGGGCTTTTCAACTTATTCTTGTTAACTGCTTGTTAACTGTAGACTTTCCTTGAAAATATTCAAGTATCTAGAATATTATGCACAGAATAGGTACACATTTACACAATGACTTGGCCAATTACATAGTTCATCCAGTCCATATATATATATATATATATATATATATATATATACTGAATAGCAGAAAACTGTGGCACTCCAGAGTTTGTAATGAATAGTTTACTGGTTTACATCAAAAAACCTTCTCACATGCCTATAATGGCCAACGTTTCGGTGCCTGAAACACCGTTGTCAAGGCAGGCATAACGGAACTCTTTGTGAGTTCCGTTATGCCTGCCTTGACAACGGTGTTTCAGGCACCGAAACGTTGGCCATTATAGGCATGTGAGAAGGTTTTTTGATGTAAACCAGTAAACTATTCATTACAAACTCTGGAGTGCCACAGTTTTCTGCTATTCAGTATCCTTGTTCCACTGAAGGCACCCACCAGATGCAGTGTAAGCTATGAGTGACGGTTCTATCTCGAATAAATATATATATATATATATATATATATATATATATACTTTACATTTCTTATATCGATGGCTTTGTCGAAATATGACATTTGTTGCAAATAAAAGAAAAGGTTTCAGGTTTTTTTTAATACTGAAACAAATCAGTAACCTTCACTTTATTTAAAATATACAAAAACACATTTCTGTCCGACAACAGAGCTACTTGAAAAGCTATTATAAGATTTTCAAATTGAATTTGGGAGGTGCTATGCATTTCATTTGACACTAAAAGGAATACTGATTGATCTGTAAATTAAAATACATACACTTTTGAAAGACCTTGCTTGTTCTCTTTGGCATAAAAAGCATCTTTATTGTTCTGCTAACACTTTGACTTTTCTCAAGAACAGCTAATTGCAACATCTCTGTGCAGCTCCTATCTAGCACACTGCTGCTGAAAATTGTGGTAAATGCATAAACTGTGCCTTATTGATTTTTGTTGACATTTTACATGCCTCTTATGTATTCTTAACCTCTGTTTAGTAATTGCCAGTACGGAACACACTCATGGATAATAAGATCAAATTAGGTAACTAAAAGGATTCCTTGGCAACAAAGTGCCATGTTATTCAAGAATGCGGAATGTGTATATACTACTATAAGATAATAATCTTCACATTTAAATCAGTAGAAAGAAAATGGGATTTCTAAGTGCCATATCTTGCATTAAAGTAAACCACCTACTTCTTCTGTTAAACGGATAGAAATCCATTTTTTATTCAGCTTTATCTTGCAACATTTATCTAGTTAATATCTGAAATGTTGCTTTACCCACCGTTTTAATTTTGTCAACTGCACCCCCCACCCTTTCGGCAGGGGGTTATGCTGTAAATCTGTTATCACAAACAGGTTGAAGCTTGTAATAGACTTTTTTGGCACAGTTGTGGGTACTAGATGGAATCTGTGCAGTTACCATGTTAGGAAGTGGGATGCCAATAGTAACAGTGATAAGAATTGGGACAACATCTTAGAGAAGCATTATCGCAAGTGTTTTCACAAGTGAATACTGATGATTATACTATGCCCCTGGCATTTTTTTTTAAATGAATATGTTATTGCTGAGTATCTCCAGATAATTCCTGCTCTCAAAAATTGCATGTAAGGATTTATTCATATATATATTTTTCTTTAAAAAGAAAGAAATGACAGCATAATATAACTAACTAAAGAGCCATAGTTGCCATAGTTATTCCTTTGAGAAAAAGGTTACAAAACAACAGATGTCAATTTTCTGCTAGTGCTATTTTATGTCTGAATGCTTGCCATTCTTTGTGTAACTTCCAAGTAGATTAAAGGGGCAAAACCATAAGTACTTATTATCTAGAATCGGATAAGGAAACCTTTTATATGTTTTATTCAAGGAAGAAGGAAATAATATCTGTAAACATCATTATTAGAATGGCCCAATTGCATTACTCTGCAGATGTAGCTATTAATACACATACTGCACATTTACATACATGTACCACACTCATTTTAATATGTACTGAATGTTTACGGGAGTGCTTCCATTTATTAAGATTCTTCTAATGCCCTTCAGTTTAATTCTGATTGAAATAGCCACTAAAACTAAAATACATGATGTCTTACACGGACTATGAGTGCTGCAGCAATGAAGGCAATAATGGGCAACTTACCCATTATAATTGTATGATTCATAGGGGAGCATATTCACCAACGTTAATCCAAAAATAATCACCTGGATTCAGAGAAGAGGGGGGCCCATGTGCAGTCTCCATGAGGGTTCCCATCTCTCTTGTGGGTGGCACATGTGTGTATACTCTGGCACTGTGCAAGAGTTTAATGAATATGTGGGCACCATATTCCAAGTGACTTTTAAACTGTACATGCACAAATCTGTAGGAAAATGGCCACCATGCTGTTTTCCTGGAGATTTGTTCATTGCAGAATCAAGACTCCGGAGAGATGAGTATATTATATGGGTGCAGAGTGTGCGTTATGAGCCCATGTGCACAGCACATCCTATACCCATTATAGATACACTGCTGTCTGGACAACTATCTACCATATTTAAATCTGATTAGGGTGTGATTGATATCTACCCTAATGCGTTCATCTTGCAACCACACTAGTTCAATGAGCTCCTGAGCTGATAACCCTGACAGTCAGGTCTCTTGTCCAGTTTTGTTACCAATCTGTGTGGGCACATTGGACATTGATCCTGATGCATATTGTTCTGGGCAAGTGGCATGGTTTTCCTGTATTTGACCAGTTTCAGTGGAGAACAGTAATGGCTTTCCTTTAAATAAATTACTGTTCAAAATGACAATGTTGTGGTGGCACATGTGCTATAAGATTCATATGTTACCTTTTGAGTTTGATCATAAACATGAGCCCTTTTTAATTTTAGTGCCCAGCAGCAATATGGAATCTAGCAGAGGTACTGTGTAACTTTATTTCCCATTTATACTCCTTCTTTTCTTTTCTCACTACTAGATTGTATGCACGTTCTTTGCTCACTTTAAATCTGCACAACAAAGTCAACTAAATTACACATAAATGTGCAATACTGCACATGGCAAAATACTGTAAATGGTAAATGTGAAATAATGTACTCCTAACCAAACATGAGATCAATATTTTAAACATGAACTCTATTGGAATTACTTAATGAAAAAAAAAAAAAACAATTGTACTGAATATAAAGAGGACATGTTGAAGTAGAACTTCTTTACATTTTAAATTATCTAGACTAGTGGTTATCAACCTCAACCCTCAACTTTCTCCAACAGGTCATGTTTTGAGAGTTTCTGTCAGTGGATGCAGGTGGGATAATTGCTCAGCCAGCAAAATAGATTAACTCATCTGTGCACTATTAAAGCCATCCACAAGCAATAAAAATTGCTGTGAGTGCAGTCATATGTCTAAGGGTGATCAAAAGAGGTCTGCTAATGCACCACGGGAATATTTAAAACATATGTCCTTAAGTATATTATACATACACTTTCTAAACTCAAAGGAAAAAAAGTATTATATAATGTTTCAATTATATTTAATGCTAAATAAGTTAATTAGAAGTTTTGTTCTTAAACATTAAATGTCCAGGAACCATGGCATGACCAATAAATTGGTTTCTTTTTAATAAACAGTAAAACATTTATAATACGAAGAGTAAGTTCAAATAATATATAACTTATTATGTTCGATATTCCAAGCTAGTTAATACAGTTGTATTGGTATTTGTTAAGAATGTCAACACCATATTGACATGACCTCTGAATGTCAACATTCAAAACATCAACATAGACGGGAGGTTGACATTAAGCATGTCAACATCCACAATGTAGACAATGATACAATGTCGATATGGCCCAATTTTTCACTATTTTAGGATTAGAAAATGGGGTGGTCTTCACTTTGCCGGTGGCTGAGCTCCCGACGACCAGCATAACGGCGCCGGAATCCCGACCGCCTGCATACCAACACTTCTTCTCCCTCTTGGGGGTCCACGACCCCCCTGGAGGGAGAATAGATAGCATGGCAAGTGCAGCGAGCCTGCAAGGGGCTGATTTGCACTTGCCCAGCTGTTGGTATTCCAGCGCTGGTATGCTGGTCGCTGGGAGCCCGACTGCTGGCAACACATACTACACCCTGGAAAATGGTGTGGTCAAGATGTCGAATGTCCCATGCACATTCTGAAAGCTGACATATTCTACCTCACCCACTGTATTCAGGGTAATGATCATTCCATTTTTTAATCTTCATTCTAAAGGTCATCTAATCTTTGCATTTGAGTGACATACTACAATACATTCAGTACAGTATAAAATACAGTTCTACTAATTTTGATAATCCGTGAGGAGTAAGAATTGTAGAATTTTAACACACAAATAAAATTTTAGAGGCATAAACCAACACTGTCCTGGGAAAATGAGGCCAAGCTGAAGCAACAGCATACATGAAAGAATGTCCATTACATCAGATAAAGTAACTCCTTTTCATTATACTGTATATTAAAAATGATGTTCATAGAGAATAAAAATTGAAGATGCAGTCCATACAGATGTGGCCTCATACATCTAGCCTTAATACACTGTACATCGCAAGATGAATGGCGTAAGTGAGCTGCCAGGTCCCGTGCAACTCTGCTAATTACGGGCATCTTTTTTTTCAGAAAATGCGTATTAATCACAATGTGACACACAAGGAGACTGTGCTGATTGATTAGATATATGACACTTGTATATTGTGTGTGATTAAGTCTGAAAATGGAGCAGAACAGGACTTGTTTTGGAAAAAAAACTGTGGCTGCTACAGATGTGTCCTCATACATCTTACCTCAATGCGCAACACAGCCTGAGATGACTGGTGTGAGTGAGAAAACAGGTCCCCATGCATTACGAGTCTCTTTTACTGAAAATGTGTCTTATTCACATTGCTATGCAAATAAGATGCACAAGCAGACTCTATTGATTAAAATGATATGCGCCATGCCTATATTCTGTGTGAAACCAAGGTCGCACACATAATATAGGCATGCCGCATATCATTTAATCAGCAAAAGCATCCTATTTGCATCATTTTGTGAAAAAAAATGCATTGTAATGGAAAAAATTACACATGAAAATACGATCAGCGCAACCAAGTCACGCCACGGTATGGCATGACTAGAAGGGTTGTTTAACCTGCAAGGAGACCAGATGTAAGTGGACGCATCTGTACATTGTAGCACTACTTATACAGAATGAGAGTCGCACACAGGTATGCAAGTGTCATATATCAAATTAATCAGCACAGTTTCCTTGTGCATCCTAATTTCATTGCATTGTGATTAAGTTGCATTTTTGGCAAAACAGATGACCAACGCTAGACAATTCTCACGCAACCTGGTGTGCCAAGAGGGCTGTTTGGCATGACTGCAACAAAGAGGAGACATCTGTATATAACCTGTGTAGAGAAATACGTTGTATCCCTTATCTATGTACATACTGTAAGCGTGACAGATTTATTCACATGATTTACCAGTGTGTTGTCCTGTGAATAGATAACACAAAGGTTTGTGCTTCTTAAATGCTGTACATTAGGGGTGCAATTTATGCCTCTGCTAATTATGGATGTGAACTACAGTATTAAATGAATTAGTTTGTACAGTGGGATCATTTAAGGTCTCTGACCATCTGTTGCATGGGACATTCTTTTCTGCATGATTGTGGCTGAAGATGTGCAGGGTCCTAAAAGGTAACATAACTAATGTAAAATATGTGATTGAATTAAGCAGTAGAGTCCTAACTAAAGTGTTAGGAAAAAAGTATTGACTTTACGAGACCCACAGGTAAAGTTCTACTTTAAGATGTCTAACGAGCATAGGCACTGATGGCCTTTCTTGTAATCATGGTGCAGTGTGAGCTGTCCTTTCTACTTTTCTTTTTCCATTGTTTGCTACAGTTATGACTTGTCAATCTCATCAGTTGTGCACAAGGGAAGTAAAGAACCAAAATAAACTATGTAAATTTGTATTATTATTATTATTATTATTATTATTATATTTAGCCAGCTGATTGATTTGGCCATTCCTACAAATCCTTTAGTTGCTGGAACATGTAATAGCATAAATAAATATAGAACTGTTACGTTGCCATCACTGGCCACTGGGGCAGCTGATATACGTGCATTGCCAAGAACAGGATTCCACGCATTAGCTCTGAAATGACAATATGCTGGAACCACTCAGTGTTTTGATTTGCTTCATTTGGAAATCTTTTAAGTAGTAATAATAATGTTTTGAGGAAATTGAGTGGAAAACTAAATTATTCTCTGAAACCCAAGTTCAAACTGTGCAAGGCTAAAGAAGCTGAAAATCAATGCACTTTTAAAGTCATTAGAGAGCAAGAGTCAAACGTGTTTGTGTGGCTCTGCCGAAGCTTTTAGTGAGCCATAGTATTATTACAGAATCAGCCAGAATCTGCATTCATTTCACAGTCTTTTTCTTCAAGATACCCAAGGGTGCTTGATGAATAAAATGGGAAAAGGCAGTGTTTTTATTACTTAGGGGGGCAATGAGCCTTGAAAGTGCTGTATTTGACCCACAGAGTAGCCAGCACTGACACTGGTAGCATTCAAGAATTATATATTCTAGGTGCAGAAACACTTTATTTGAAGCTGTACATACAAACAAGAGCTAAAGTCAGTAAAGGATAATTTATATACAGTACTATATAATCAAATATATAGACAAGTGCATATATTAACTGTATTACTAAGTGCATGTGTCTATTGAATAGGTTGCTGGAAAGCACAAGAGATTTGCATTATATGAGATAGCCAACCAGCTGCTGCGTAACATAGTGAAGCTAGAGACCTGTCTTTCCTTATAAATATAAAATGGTTACAAATATTGCATTAAATTAAGTACAAATATTTCCTCATTATTTATCAATGGGGTTTTTTTTTTCAAGGAATTCTTTTTCATTTTTTTCAAATCATTGATTTGTAGATTCATATTGCATTGTTAAAGGGATACACTGCAAAATAATACTAGACTAAATATTACAAATTCCAGCAGCTGAATGATTTTCTCCTTTTGAATACTAACAAGAGTCTATATTGCTATGTCTGAGCACTAATATTATACTGTATACTGTATACTGCTATGTTTACAGTATATAAAGCTTATTATATAAATGTCTGTTAGAGATGGGCAACCTCTGATTCTCTAAATGTTGCTGAGTTATCTAGCTTCCATGAAGCACAGCCACTTGCCAGAGTTCTAAAGGTTGTCCATAACTAGTGTTTACTAACTTAACTTTGCTTGTAAGCTTCTCTAATATGTGTCTTGTTTAGAGGATTTTTGTATGGAAATTCAACTACAATTGTTCACTTGAAATGAATTAAAATATATAATAAAAATGCATTCCATCAATGAGTTATAGATGTAACATTGTCTTAAAAGGACACCAACACATCATATACCATATACTGTCCCTGCAATGATTTCAGTGCTTCAAAAAACTATTTGTGAAATAAAAATGTACTTGAAATATGTGCTTCCAGTTCCTATGTGTATAAGCAAAGATTAGCAATCTTACTAAAGCATTGTTTAAACACAGAGGCTGATGATGATAATTATTTTAATATATAAATATCTATGAATACTTTTAATTGAGGATATGTTTTTTAAACTGTTGCTGTCCTTTTAAGGGAACTGTCTAAGAATTGTAATTATATTTGTTTTAAATAATACTGTATATACAATTTTTCTTCACTAAGTACTGTAATAATGTTTTACAAATGCTGTGCATAAAATATCAAAGAGGTCATATATGAAGGGAACCAACTAAATAGTTAAAAAGTAAGCTTGTTTACATATTTTGGTACTTAATAAAGAACTTTTTTAATAAGGTTGTACCATATCACATTGCCTAACAAAAGATAACATTGGACACACACCAAGTTTCATATATTATATCTGGGCAGTCTGGTGAACCATCGAATAAAAATAATTTGCTTTGTGAAGCTGTGCATTCTTCAGAGACTGACAATATACTATGTACTGTACATAAATGCATTTTAAACTTTAATCTTGATCTTGAGCAAAACTTTATATAATAGCAGCTTGTTCTTTTTTTATTGTTTTTTTGATTCAAACTAAGAAGTTACATGAGAATACCAGTAAACACTGAATATAATGTTAAATGTACTGTAGTATTATTATTATTATTATTATTATTATTATTATTATTACTATTGTACGTGTGATGGGCAATTTGTTTTAGTCACTCTTTGTCTGATATCCATTAAGTTATAGCGTTTATCAGTTCCTTAATATATTGACTACAATTCTGCATCAGGAGCAATTGCAGATGGCCTGCCTCCTAGTGCCTATAGAACCAATGTTACACTCATCCTGTGGGCTTTAGAATGTACCAAGAGAGAACAGTGAGGTCAGAGGCTCAATGCATGAGATTGTCACTCACTCGTAATGAATGCACTAGGGGAGGTGCAACAACAACCTAATGAAAGCAGACGAGCAATTGTCTTGGGATAGTTAGAGAATGGGATTATCAGGAAAACAGCAGCACAAATGAAAAGGAAACAAGTTTACAGGTCCAATTACCATAGTAAGCTGCATTTAACAATAAATGTTTAATGTTCTCTGGATTTTCTCTTTTAGATATGGTGCTCATTGGAGTGCCAATCAAATGACAATGCAAATAGAACATGTTACACATCGGATCTCTTTCTAAAAAGGGACGTTTAATCAATTTTTTTATGTAATTTCTATGCATTATATGTGTAGTACAGTGACAGATATAAACTTTGACTAAACATTGAGATATTCTATGAAGCTAAAAGTTTGTAATGTTAACATAGTATTGTAAATTATAAAACCAGCTAGAAGTGTTCTCACTATTACTAAACCTCTATTATTTAGCACCAGACTGTCAAATGTCACACTTGGTCCCTTTATAAATGGTCTTATTTTATCCTATAACAGTCATGAAAAGTGAAATTCCTGTGACTGAATATCTGTAGATCTTTCGCTCTCTAATTATATGTAACCACCTGTGGCTGAAAAGAACACTTCCCCATTTTGTTTTGTTTTTTGTTTTTTTTTCCTTTCTTCTATGGTCGGATTAGCAAGTCAACACTGTAAGTACCAAACCACTAAAAAATTTCAGGAGTTGTTACTTTTATGTACTACTGAGAACAGTGTCGTCTTGTGGCCGTTCTCGTAGACTGTGTTGGTTTAACAAGCGTCCAACCCTTTTGTCTTGTTGTTTTTTTTGTCTTTCCTGCTCCCTGTCCCCTTGTCCCCACAGGCTGTGCGTTTGTTACATTTTCTACAAGGGCAATGGCACAGAATGCAATCAAAGCCATGCACCAGTCTCAGACCATGGAGGTACTGTATCATCTGCCCTTTCTTTGTTTTCTTTGTGCAAATGATTGGGTAAAAAGAAAGTCATTCTCTCCTGTACAGGCTGTTAACATGACAATCACAGATGCCAGACATCTCTCTGACACTTATTACACCACTCATTGTTGCTGTTCCATTGCAAGCGATAGGGTTGCCAGGTCTCACAGCACTGCATATTGTCGATTAATTCAGGTACAGTGCATCCTGATAGGATTTGCACATACATTTCAAATAGAAAGCAGCTGGCTATAAAAGATTTACTAATGTCTCATGAAACTGAATTATGATAGCTTTCTACCATGATTTAGACCTTTCTACGAGGCAGTTATTATGTCATTTAGTGGAAAAGGTCCGGCCCATTGTTCAACTAGAGATGTAAGGGTTCCAGCACATGAACCATTGGAGGAGTAATTGCACATTCAGGGCTGGCTCAGGAGACAGGCAAGCTAATAACAGCAGCAGTTATTGAATATTCTCTATAACCATAAGCATGACAACAGGCTGAAAATATTGCTTGCCACGCACTTTCTTCTAGATTAGTCTTCTATGCTGATCCTCAGTGTGCAGATACTGCCCTTAATGGTTTAACTAACACATCTAGACTATTCTTTTTTTTTCTCCAAGATCTGCCATTGTACAGAAAATACAGCTAGGCACTGTAAGACTGGTAGAGCAGCATTACCCTCTCTCACTTCTTACATACATGTACAAAAATCAACTTCTGTGTGGTTTATATATATATATATATATATATATACACACACACAGACAGACAATTTTACCATAATGTCTGTACCCTGAGTCCTGCCAATACTGGAGAGAAGAAACATGTTTTTTAACAATTTAGAAAGTGTGGCAGCTGACTTAATATTATCTGCAGTCCACCCCTAATGTGTGACATACTGATCACTGGCTATATATTGCCTTTAATCTCCATAGCCGAAGCAGCAGGGTGAGCTCTTTTATTTCTCATAAATGAGCCTTCAAAAGACAATATGGCTGATTAATATCACCACTCTCTGTCAAATAACCTTGCAATTACCAGACTTTAGGTCACCATGGTTCAACAAACCTAAATCAACAGCCAGCAGGCAGTTTCTCAAGAGAGTTTCCTATTTTAAATCACCAGTGACACCTAGTCTGTGACTTGTAGTCAAGCATCAGACCAGCCTTTACTTCACTGGACACAGTTTTTTTTTATCTCCAGTCTATATAGCTGCTGTTTTAACACTAACATTCCATATATAATTGAATGGCATCTTGTAATCCGATATTCTCAGCTCAATAAAAAGGAGCCATAGTGTATAGCGATAACACCACAGAACCTCCAAAATAAAGCCAAAACAATGAGTATAAATGATGGAGAAATAATAATTAAAAAAACATAAAATTGAACTGTTCCCTGAATTTTTATCCCTTAAAGAGTGAACTAAAAAGTGCAAGGCCCTAGGACAAATCCCATTCATTTGTTGTCAGTTATCTAAATGTTCTCTATTTCTATAGCATGGCATATAGGTTTAGAGGAATTTGAAATATGGTGTTTATTTAAAACCCGCTGAAAAAAAATCTGTACAAGTGAAATGCCGCATTGCTACAATACCACCTGTGTTTGTTGCACAATTATCCCAAACATTAAAAGAAAGGTTCGTTTTGATACAGAGCACTGACTTCTAAAATTACAGCTTGGCCCGCTGCGGTCGTGCAATTATATCTTTGAAATCCTGCACAGAAAATTGGTTCCCACTTTATCAAAGTGATATTTAACCTGTCTAAGTGAAGACATCTTTTTTTAACTGCTTCAACTGAGAAATAACTTGCAAAAATAGATTTAAGAGGCAAGCACTACAGAAACTTAAAGCATAAAACCCAAAGCACTTGTATGTAACATTTTATGGCAACATAGCAATGTACTGAGATGAATGTAGCGTACAGTATGTACAATATACATCATGTATATTGCAAAAAAGCAGCTCAAAGTGTTTCTAATCTAAAATATTGGCAGTATAGCAATATGAAGCTTACAATATCTAACCTAAAAATAACATAACTTTAATAAGGTGAAAACATTTTAGTTTAATATTATAGTTATTATACATTTCCTTATATATTACAGGAAACACAGCATTGTCACCATTGGTAAATGTAAGGGCTAGGGTTGAACTATAAAGATAATGGCATACAATGCCATTGATATCATTTACATATTTTAATTATACGTGTAGATAGAGGGAGGGGAAATATTTTGTAATACAGGAAGTCATCACTATGGATAGAGAACTTGGTTCAGATACTGTAACAGAAGCAAGACATCAGACCTCTAATATAGTAGATGTCTTGGTGTTAGCTTTCGTAAATATGTGCACGTACAGTATTCATTTTCTTTATTTCCATTCTGTTAATGGTGACACTTGTTTTTATGTTTGTATAATGCACAAGGCATTATATACATAAATAAATAATAAAAAAACTCCAGCTCCCAACCTTATGAAAAATTATCTTTAAGCATAAATTTAACTACCTAGCAGATTATTCAAACTTAATTCACACTCTAGTTACTAGAGTACATTAATCCCCGATATAATGCACTCACATTTATTGCCCTCTAGTGGACATAAATCAAATAACCAAAATGGTGACAATTTCCAATTACGGAACTATGCCTAAACGCCAAAAACTCACACGTCACTTACATTTATTTAAAAAAAAAATCTATTTAGTCTGTGATTCTGTCATGGCCTTTCAGAATTTTGCACAAAAAACAGTAATAATTAATTTTTTGTTACTGGTTAATTTCAGCATGCATGTATACTGTGTTCTGTATATTGTAATTTTGTGTATAATAATTTTCTTGGTTATGATATTGTGATGTTCTGTGCAGTGTTTTCAAATCATAATCTGTCAGTATACTTGATTTGATTTCTCTTGCTTTTTTTCTTGTTTGTTTGTTTTGTTTGCAATGCTAGTCTCTCCCAGAGCATGTTGGGTACTAAATCATCATTATGGCATCATGTTGTGACCCATTAATCTATGGCTTTGTTAAATGAGAGGTGAAAAGCACAGTGCATGAAAAATGTCATAATTTAATTGTTTTCCGTTTTCCAGATGTAATGAGATTGGCATCATAAATCTGTCTTCTCTTTTTGAGCAGCACATTTGAACTTTGGTTGAAAATCTTCAACTTGTAATCAAACTGTTTTTCTTCCAGGACTGTGCCTTTATGGCAGTAAAACACAGCCAGATTTTCACATTAAAAAGGGGCCGCATTATATTTGTACAAAAATCATAGCTGCATAAACTGTCATTAGTATGGCTATTGATACTCAGGGTGGGTGCGATAGTTACTGTCTGGATTAACATATTAACATGTGTCACTCGTTTATACCTTAATCCAATTGTACCGCAGTCCCCCTGCTGGATGTCTTTACGAATGGGCATCTTTCAGAGCTATTCAGTTGTTTCTCCAACCAGTTTTAATTGCAGCCTCCAGAGGTGCAAGAAAAAAAATTGTGATAAGTCTGCAGTTTGGGCGCCCAAACCCAGACTTAAGACACACATATAAGAACTGTAGGCGGGTTTAGCAGCTTTGTGCGGCTAAATTCATAGCTTTCAGGTGCGTTAAATGCTAATAGGCGTCTCACCGGAGCAGGAGGCACGTGGCACATTTAAATTGCACCTTTAAACTGTCAACTCATAATGTTTAGATGTTTTTACATATCTAGCATCACCCCCAAAGCATAATGACTGTTAATTTTAACTTTTAAACAACTATCATACTACTGATTATAACCCCTACCTTTCATTTATATAACAAAAAAACATTGCAGGGGCTAGTCCATGTCTTTTTTCACAGGCTTAACCCAGCATTACTGGGTTGAACATGCTCTGGAAGCAGGGCTGGTTCTAGGGTGCTCGGCACACCCCTGCAAACTATAAATTTGGGCCTTCCCATATTAAATGACTGTGGTCTCAGAAGAAAGCAGCATGGCCACACAATAGTACCTCTAATTCAAATTAAATACCACAGTAGCACAATCTTATTCACATGACACTGCATGTAGTGTCCCTGATTCATACAGCACTACATAGCAGTGTACCTTATTCACGTTATGACACACAGTAGCTTACCATTTAGATACAACTAACTTAGACATTTTCTGGAAAATTATATTTTAGATGCGGACATTTCACTGCCCTCTATTAGGCTCCATGCTAACTAGCTGACTAAGGCCTAGTACACACTAGGCAATCTCCGCCGATGCCAAAATTGGCAGTGGCGGGGAGCCGGCAGGGTGCTGGCATGAGCAAATGCATACATACACACTTGCCGATGCTGGTGGGGAAGGCAGCGACGGTGGGTGGGGTGGTGGTGGGGGAGTGATGGACATGCTGCATCTGCAGCATAGCTGTCATTAATGAGGACCTCCCTCATCTGTACATGTTCAGACAAGGGAGGGGGTCATTAACGATGCGTGGGAGCGCGCATCTTTAACTACATTGAGTGTATACACTGGATGAGATTGTGAAAGATCTCGCTCAGATCGGCCTTTCTGAGTCTAGTGTGTATGGGGCTTGAGACTTCTGCTTTAGAGTTCTTTATTGCAAATATACCCTTAAGCCCACCAGTATATTTAGTTAAGGTGCCTGATGCGGACTTGATGGTAAAATAATACTGAATATGAACTGGATCCTTGAGAAATTCTAGTCCTTCCCTGATTTTGGTAGACTAAATGCGGAAATTAGAGTTCCAGTTACAATAGAATTTGTTAGAGATCCTGCCTGTTAGAATGCCTGCCTGCAAGAGTGTCTTGTCTTTTTGACTATTTAATCTACCTTAAAAGCAGACATTGCAAAAGGCACATTGTAGGGCAGTGATGTCGAACCTTGACACTCCAGCTGTTGTTGAACTACACATCCCAGCATGCCCTGCATCTGTTTTAGCATGGCCAAATAACAAAACTGTAGTAGGGCATGCTGGGATATGTAGTTCAACAACAGCTGGAGTGTCAAGGTTAGCCATCAATGTTGTAGGTGATGCAAAATCAAATCTAAGATCTAGAAAGGAACATTATATACTGTACTTTGGTATTTTACACTAAATAAAACTGCATTAGGATTATGGGAGAGCTAATTTCTGTTGGGTAAATAACTCATACATCCCCCCTCTCTTCCCCTTTACCTTTTAGAATTCACTCATTTAGACTCTGTAGAAATGCAGAATGATGTTTTATTTTCTCCAGAATTTTCTGCCTGGTATCCATTGGAGATCAGGAAGTACTCAGACTGGCTAACAGGGAATTAATTAAATGTGTTTACTTGTGGCATTTTTGTAATGTGAGGCACTAATTAGTATTGATAATTGCTGTGACTAATACAGAACTTGTAACCCCTTGGAGTCCAGCAATTTCCCATTAAAAATGCTTTGTGTCCAAAGCATGCCTGAAAAGTACTTAGCCTGTCATTTATCTCGGTGGCAGGTTTGCTTCTTCAGATAATGATGTGCACTTAACTGTGATTTTAACCCTGCTGGTACTTACTGTATAGATCTCTTGCAGTACTAAAGTTGCTTTCTAAGTAGCCTTATGACCCTGGTCAACTATTCCTTTCTGCATGTACTGCAGCATATAGAAAATTAATCTCTACCCAAAGAACAATAATTGATGCATTTTATTTAAGAAATGCATTTCAATTTGAACCGATATAAAACATAGACAACAGTGTATATTGTTGTAAAGGAATGCTAAATCTCACTTTGTAATTAGTAATCTATTCACAGTATGTCATATATATGTACAGACGGAGGGTATGAGCAAAGTACAATAGGACATATCCACACCGGGATCACTACGTAATCCCGCTGGACGGGATCCCGGCGGTCGAAATACCGACGCCGGAATCCCGACCACACAATCCCGACAGGGGTGGCGAGCGGATCGCAGCCCCTTGCGGGCTCGCTTCGCTCGCCACGCTGCGGGCACTATTATATTCTCCCTCTATGGGTGTCTTGGACACCCACGGATGGAGAATATGTCGGGATTCCGGCGTCGGTATTTCGACCACTGGGATCCCGTCCAGCGGGATGTTGACCGCATCCCTCCACACCGATCTATCTTTTCCCCACAGTACAATGAAAGCATGGAAATGCAGTACAGATAGAGGAAATTGGTACTACTGACAGGTGTTTAATTTATTTGTTTGTGTAAAAGACATGTAATCAGTCTGTAGGGTATATAATAAATTGGAATATACATATGTTTTATGATTTATAGATTACAAACTGAAGTTCCCGGCACTGCAAGGTTTACATTTTCCAGCTATTATATCAATGAGTTGGATGTAACTGTCAAAATATTAAAAATAATGTGTAGCTTAGTAGCTCTTCAAACACACCCATGAGGTGGCTGCCCAGTGTCGTTTTTGTTTTTGGGGTGTTGCCAGTAACAATGACCAGCTTTCCTTTCTGTTCAGTTTTTCAATCACTTTTCCATTGCAATATGGGTTTAAAGTTTTCCTTCTGTTATCAATGTTGTTATTCCAAGGCTGCCCAGTGTACACGAATGGGAGGTACAACCGGGACCCCAACTCCCTATTATGTTTTCTGGGACCAAGATTACCAATCTGTGATGTTTTCTTTCAAATCCATCCAGTGGAATGCCCAGAACAGGCTCCCTGGGTCAAAGTTCATACTGATGCATTTTGCCATAACTGGTGACCAACCCCAAACCCCTACAATAGCGGATCTTGCTATGGGCACGCAGGATTTTTGCCCGGGGTGCCGCCGCCATGGCAAGATCCGCTACTGGTGCCCCCCGGTGCTCGCTAGATGTGGTGCTGTGCAGTGCACGATGAAGCCATCATGCACTGCACTGCATTGTGGGAGCGGCACATAGACACTAAGGGTCATAATTGACCTCTAGTGTCCATGCGGTGCTATGGGAGAGACGTTATGATGTCTCTCCCATAGATCAGAGGAGCGACGCCGGCGGCCGGAGACAGAGGGTAGCAGCAGTCGGGAAGCAGTAGCGGGGATTGTAAGTATTCATTTTTTTTATTACATTTTTTTATTTTTTAAGCGGCGCAACTAGGGGGCACAACTCTACAGGGGCACAGTAATGGGACACGGTGCAACTAGGGGGCACAACTCTACAGGGGGCATAGTACTGGGGGCACAGCACAACTAGGGGGCATAACTCTACTGGGGGCACAACTCTACAGGGGGCAAAACTGACCACACCCCTTCTCCATGAAGCCACGCCCCTATTTTTGCCCGAGGCGCCACAAAGTCTAGATCCGGCCCTGAACCCCTAGTTTGTCTTCTGGGATCCAATGTTACCACTTTGTGAACATTTCTTCCAAATACATCCAGTGGAAGGCCCAGAACAGGCTCCCTAGGTCAAAGTTCTGCCCAGCATATTCCACCTTGAGGTCCAACTGACCCCAACCCCCTAATATATATTTTGGGATCCAATGTTACCACTCTGTGAAGTTTTCTTCCAAATCCATCCAGTAGAAGGGCCCAGAACAGGCTCTTTGGGTCAAAGTATTGCCTGGCGCATTCCACGGTGAGGTCTGACTGGGACCCTAACCCGCTAAAACCTCGCCAGGATCCAACTGGAACACCTTGCACTGACTTCATCCCAATCAGTGCAGGGATGTTTGAATGCATAACCGGAAAAAACAGACCAATGAATTTAATCTATATTTATATATAAGATTAGATTAGGATAATGTTTACAGTATACACACTAGGTAAGGAATACATATATAGTTTATTAAATTCTAATTGACGTATAAAAAGTCAATATTTTTGTAAGTTACAAAATTATAACATTGTACAACATAACGTAGGACATGGAAATTGAAAGTTCGTATGTTCATGTTAACATCATCTGTTTAAGAAACAGCAGACTTTCAAGAGAGTTCTTTTATCTAATTGAAGTTTGATTAGTACTGTTAGCAAATAATAATAATAATAATAATAATACAACTGTAGTAGAAACAAGCTATAGGATAGCTAGTAAAATAAGTATGGTGTCTTGTACAGCTACAGCATTGAACACAAATTAGAAAAGGATTGCAACACTATTCACACTGTGGTTGAAAGCATAATTCTTTCACTCGGAACATTAAATTAATACAGCCTCCACTTTAATCATTCTAACAGGTCTGTTAGTGTGACACAAAGCATGCAATGTGACTAAAGATGGAAGTTGCTTAATCATCCATTTCTGTCTTGGACCATAGATATTCAGTGGCCTCTGACTGTGTAATGCCATCATTACAGAATTAAATAGTCTGCATTTCTCTCTTGTATTTTATGTCACAATAGTCTATGCAGGTTGTTCTGTTACAAATTCTTCATTATAGTTTATTTTAATATTGAGTACACAAAAGCTGTCAGTGTCAATTATGAAAGTATTTTTTTAAATGTTTACTAATAAAATAATGTTTCAGAAATCAAATCTTTGCAGTTTATGAGTCTGTTGTATTAACTGTACGAAGTGGCAGAAGCAGGCTTTGCAGGGGGGTTGTATACTAATATATATATATATATATATATATATATATACGGAGAAGAAAGGCGGCACTCGGAGACTGGCGAATTTGGTGAAACAAACCGTCAAGTGTTTTAATCACATCTACGTTTCGGGGGACGTACCCCCTTCCTCAGGACAAACCAAACACAAGTGCAAACAGTGTGAGAATGACATTAAATACCTCACCATACCAAAAGACGCCAACCCCCGTCGCGGCGACGCCAGCCGGAGCTCCGGACCCCGCACTTCCGGACGCGTCTCACTGTCTAACCAGGAAGTGTCGTCGTCCCGCCCCCGGACGTCATCCCGCGACGGCTATGGGCGTGCACACGTTCTGTAACCATGGAAACAATAGAAACAGCCTTAGTTGATAATCCACTACAAAAACATAGAATAGACATACATAAATACTTCACAACATTGCTATGTGTAGCAGTGCAACTCACTGATAGTGATAATCATTAAAAAACAAGTGACCATTAAAAATTAATCCATAAGACACATTCGGGTGTTAACCCTTATGTGATGTGTGAACATAACAAATGCACCCTCACACTCATAAAAATGCAACATAGTGTTAAAATATAATGTTATAAATATTCAAAGTGTGTAAAATTTACTGTGAGACACCGCTCTCTATACTGTCAGTGACACATCTTTTCAGCAGCTAGGTACTATACTAACATCTCTAATGAACTACGGTTCAATAATATTTATCTCTATTTCTACATTAAATAGTGTAAAAAATAGTGTAAAAATCCAAAACTAGAAGTAGCATACCTAAGACACTAGTATGTGGACATGAGATAATTTTCTGCAATAACATTTGAAGAAGAAGTTATTTCATAAAAAGCAGCTTAAACCTAGATTTTCGTTAAGACCCCTAGGGTGAATAGTATCAAGCCTGTGGATCCACCGCGATTCAAGTTGTAGCAATTTTTTAGGTCTATTGCCTCCACGCTGCGATAATGGGACCTGGTCCACGATTTTATAACGCAGCGAGGTGAGGCTGTGTCTATTCTGCGCGAAATGCCGTGCGACCGGTTGTTCACTAGTGCCAGAATGGAGAGCTGCCCTGATGGCCGACCTATGCTGGGCCATTCTTTCTTTAAATTGGCATTGGGTCTTGCCAATGTAGTACAGAATGCAAGGACATACCAGTACATATACTACAAAGGTCGAGCTGCAGGTGAGAGGCCATCGTATTGGAAACTTCTTACCAGTGTGTGGGTGTAATATGTAGTCACCTGTCTGCATATAGCTGCAGGTGGTACACCCCAGGCATCTGTAACATCCCGGTCTACGGGTAAGAAAATGTGTACCTGTTGAGGGGTTATTAAAAGTTGTCACATCACTCTTAACTAATAAATCCCTTAAGTTTGCACTTCTAGTGTAGCAGGGCATAATTATACTATTGCGTAAAGATGGTAAATTTGAATCGGAAGTGACCATAGGCCACATCTGTCGAACCTTTTTACATGTACTCATGCTTGCTGTGTTAAATTCGTTAACCCATGGTAATCTTGCAGTCTTAGATTTGGGAGGGTTGCCCTGCAATAGTTCCTCTCTGGTTTCACAGATGCTTTAGACCTGGCTGATTTCAGGAGATCATGGGGATACCCCCTCTCTAAAAATTTGTTGGTCATAATGTCCAACTGTATCTCCCGTTCTTCCATTTCACTCGTGGTTCTACACACCCTCAAATACTGTGAATATGGTAATCCTTTAACGGTAGCTGGTGGATGGAAACTGTCATGCCTCAACAATGTGTTGCGGTCTGTGGGTTTGCTATAAAGCGAAGTTTGGATCCTACCCTCTTTGACCATGATCTTGATATCTAGGAAACAAATCTCACATGTACTGGTGGTGAGGGTTAATTTAACCGGACTAGGTGAGGTATTATGTTCCTTAATTAATGTGGTGAGAGGGTCCAGTGCTCCCTTCCAAAACAACAGTAGGTCATCTATGTATCTGTAATACAAGCTGATCTGACCTGTAATAACTGGGTCCTCAAAAAATAGCTGCCTCTCTACCTCCCACATGTATGCATTGGCTAGAGACGGGGCCACAGCGGACCCCATCGCACACCCAGTTTCCTGTATGTAATATTTACCATTGAAAAGGAAATAATTATGTGTGAGAGTGAACATCAGTAGTTGAAGAGAAAAATATCTATATCGGTGCCCTCATATAGATCATTGTGCATAATCAGTCGCTTTACTGCTGCGACACCCGCCTTGTGCGGAATGCACGTATATAAGCTGGTGACGTCTAAAGTTGCCAAAATCAAATTACTAGACACCCGCTCAATGGTCATTAACTTTTTCAATAACATGGTAGAATCTTTCAAATGTGTAAATGTTGCCTGGATGCAAGGTTGAAGAAAAGCATCCAGAAAAATGGAAATCGATTCGCAGAGAGAACCCCTGGCTGATATAATCGGCCGGCCAGGGAGGCTCCTTGCATCTTTATGAATTTTAGGTATTGCGTAGAATATCGGGACTACCGGATATGGATTAATTAATTTAGTGTACACATCAGGGGTAATTAGTCCATCTTTTTTAGCATCCATCAGGATGGAATCCAATTCAGCTTTAAAACTACTAGTGGGATCATCCTCTAAGGGACTGTAGGTATGTCTGTCTGATAACAGGCGGTCACACTCCATGATGTAATTCGTGGTGTCCTGGACTACAATAGCCCCCCCTTTGTCCGCTCCCCGAATTATAATGTCCTTTCTATCCCGGAGGGACTTCAGGGCCAGGTTCTCTTCTTTAGTCAAATTTTTGTAGACTTGTGGAGGGGGATATCCTGTAAAGAGTCCATCATTCTTGTAAAAGTCCTTATAGAGGCATTGTTTGATATAGGATCAAATTTGGAACTCGGTCCCAGTTTTCTGATCTGAGGCTTCAACTGGCAGACGTTAGTATTCTCAGGATGTTTCCCAAAATGCTCATGTAATTTGAGTGTTCTATTAAATTTATATGTCTCTATTTTCCAGACAAACTTATTCGGCAAATTGGTTGGTATGTATGAAAGACCCTTATTCAAAACTGCTGTCTCAGCTGAAGAGAGGGGAGTGGTGAGTGCCGGACCACACAGAGAATTGGATATATGGGGTCCACCGTAGATTGACCAGTGGACCCACATAGGTCAAGGCACCTCCATTACTTTTCCACCCATCTTGGCATCTCAGGAGTACAGCCAACCCAGCAGCACTGGGATTTTGACACGTTGCACAGCACAGCATTGCACAGCACCTGGTCACTTTGACACTATTCACTGCTCTCTGTGACTGCACTAAGCACTTTCCAGCAGTAAGTATACAGCATGGCTACTTCAGATCCGGACCCAGGTGATGCCCTGTCCTACATATTACAATGTGAGAACCATGAAACTTTAAGTTTCTTGGATATAGAGGCAGAGAACATCCTGGTGAAGGAATCTGTGTTTGACGACAGCACTACACCAGCTAATGAGGATTTATTTCGTGAAATGTACAAATTAAAAAAACGTGAAATAGATTTCATTTATCATGGCAGGACCTTGTCCGACTATTTTAGGAATAAGCAAATCCCACGAGGATTCCGGGTCCAGAATACCCCTACAATTGGGCGCCATAACGCCACATTTTGTAAGCGTTGGATATCAGTGTTAAATAAATGTGCAATGGACCTCATGTTGCTCGTAATAGAGGAATCCACTAAAGAGGTCAATTTGACCAGAGAAAAATTACAGAAATTTGAGGAACAACATCTCAGACCCTGACTGACGATAAGACGACCAATTGGCTTGATAAATTAAAATCACAGGTGGATGCATACAGATTAGATCTGGTAAAATATAAAAAAGAAAAACTGCGCAAAGTGCAGTCTGATTATGAACAGCACCAGGTATACACCTGGCTTACCAACAATTCCACCAATCCAGAGAAGGGTCGCCCAGTGGGATTTCACCGGCGCAGACCATTCAGGCAACAATACAGTACATCAGCCAGCGAAACGGATGATACACTGCACTCTGACACAGCTGCATTTGCACAAGGTGCCCCTTTAGGGGTTACTACCCGGGACATCGCATCTGGCAAGAGAAAAAACCCACCAGAAGGGGCGGGCAGTCGAGGAGGCAGACGAAGAGGGAGGACACCAAGGTCGAAACGGACCTGATTTTCAATCTGTCCTCCACTCCCCTCTCTTCAGCTGAGACAGCAGTTTTGAATAATGGTCTTTCATACATACCAACCAATTTGACGAATAAGTTTGGCTGGAAAATAGAGACATATAAATTTAATAGAACACTCAAATTACGTGAGCATTTTGGGAAACATCCTGAGAATACCAACGTCTGCCAGTTGAAGCCTCAGATCAGAAAACTGGGACCGAGTTCCAAATTTGATCCTATATCAAACAATGCCTCTATAAGGACTTTTACAAGAATGATGGACTCTTTACAGGATATCCCCCCTCCACAAGTCTACAAAAATTTGACTAAAGAAGAGAACCTGGCCCTGAAGTCCCTCCAGGATAGAAAGGACATTATAATTCGGGGAGCGGACAAAGGGGGGCTATTGTAGTCCAGGACACCACGAATTACATCATGGAGTGTGACCGCCTGTTATCAGACAGACATACCTACAGTCCCTTAGAGGGTGATCCCCCTAGTAGTTTTAAAGCTAAATTGGATTCCATCCTGATGGATGCTAAAAAAGATGGACAAATTACCCCTGATGTGTACACTAAATTAATTAATCCATATCCGGTAGTCCCGATATTCTACGTAATACCTAAAATTCATAAAGATGCAAGGAGCCCCCCTGTCCGGCCGATTATATCAGCCAGGGTTCTCTCTGCGAATCGATTTCCATTTTTCTGGATGCTTTTCTTCAACCTTGCATCCAGGCAACATTTACACATTTGAAAGATTCTACCATGTTAATAAAAAAGTTAATGACCATTGAGCGGGTGTCTAGTAATTTGGTTTTGGCAACTTTAGACGTCACCAGCTTATATACGTGCATTCCGCACAAGGCGGGTGTCGCAGTGGTAAAGCGACTGATTACGCACAATGATCTATATGAGGGCCCTGATATAGATATTTTTCTCTTCAACTACTGATGTTCACTCTCACACATAATTATTTCCTTTTCAATGGTAAATATTACATACAGGAAACTGGGTGTGCGATGGGGTCCGCTGTGGCCCCGTCTCTAGCCAATGCATACATGTGGGAGGTAGAGAGGCAGCTATTTTTTGAGGACCCAGTTATTACAGGTCAGATCAGCTTGTATTACAGATACATAGATGACCTACTGTTGTTTTGGGAGGGAGCACTGGACCCTCTCACCACATTAATTAAGGAATATAATACCTCACCTAGTCCGGTTAAATTAACCCTCACCACCAGTACATGTGAGATTTGTTTCCTAGATATCAAGATCATGGTCAAAGAGGGTAGGATCCAGACTTCGCTTTATAGCAAACCCACAGACCGCAACACATTGTTGAGGCATGACCGTTTCCATCCACCAGCTACCGTTAAAGGATTACCATATTCACAGTATTTGAGGGTGTGTAGAACTACCAGTGAAATGGAAGAACGGGAGATACAGTTGGACATTATGACCAACAAATTTTTAGAGAGGGGGTATCCCCGTGATCTCCTGAAATCAGCCAGGTCTAAAGCATCTGTGAAAACCAGAGAGGAACTATTGCAGGGCAACCCTCCCAAATCTAAGACTGCAAGATTACCATGGGTTAACGAATTTAACACAGCAAGCATGAGTACATGTAAAAAGGTTCGACAGATGTGGCCTATGGTCACTTCCGATTCAAATTTACCATCTTTACGCAATAGTAAAATTATGCCCTGCTACACTAGAAGTGCAAACTTAAGGGATTTATTAGTTAAGAGTGATGTGACAACTTTTAATAACCCCTCAACAGGTACACATTTTCTTACCCGTAGACCGAGATGTTACTGATGCCTGGGGTGTACCACCTGCAGCTATATGCAGACAGGTGACTACATATTACACCCACACACTGGTAAGAAGTTTCCAATAAGATGGCCTCTCACCTGCAGCTCGACCTTTGTAGTATATGTACTGGTATGTCCTTGCAGTCTGTACTACATTGGCAAGACCCAATGCCAATTTAAAGAAAGAATGGCCCAGCGTAGGTCGGCCATCAGGGCAGCTCTCCATTCTGGCACTAGTGAACAACCGGTCGCACGGCATTTCGCGCAGAATAGACACAGCCTCACCTCGCTGCGTTATAAAATCGTGGACCAGGTCCCATTATCGCAGCGTGGAGGCAATAGACCTAAAAAATTGCTACAACTTGAATCGCGGTGGATCCACAGGCTTGATACTATTCACCCTAGGGGTCTTAACGAAAATCTAGGTTTAAGCTGCTTTTTATGAAATAACTTCTTCTTCAAATGTTATTGCAGAAAATTATCTCATGTCCACATACTAGTGTCTTAGGTATGCTACTTCTAGTTTTGGATTTTTACACTATTTTTTACACTATTTAATGTAGAAATAGAGATAAATATTATTGAACCGTAGTTCATTAGAGATGTTAGTATAGTACCTAGCTGCTGAAAAGATGTGTCACTGACAGTATAGAGAGCGGTGTCTCACAGTAAATTTTACACACTTTGAATATTTATAACATTATATTTTAACACTATGTTGCATTTTTATGAGTGTGAGGGTGCATTTGTTATGTTCACACATCACATAAGGGTTAACACCCGAATGTGTCTTATGGATTAATTTTTAATGGTCACTTGTTTTTTAATGATTATCACTATCAGTGAGTTGCACTGCTACACATAGCAATGTTGTGAAGTATTTATGTATGTCTATTCTATGTTTTTGTAGTGGATTATCAACTAAGGCTGTTTCTATTGTTTCCATGGTTACAGAACGTGTGCACGTCCACAGCCGTCACGGGATGACGTCCGGGGGCGGGACGACGACACTTCCTGGTTAGACAGTGAGACGCGTCCGGAAGTGCGGGGTCCGGAGCTCCGGCTGGCGTCGCCACGACGGGGGTTGGCGTCTTTTGGTATGGTAAGGTATTTAATGTCATTCTCACACTGTTTGCACTTGTGTTTGGTTTGTCCTGAGGAAGGGGGTACGTCACCCGAAACGTAGATGTGATTAAAACACTTAACAGTTTGTTTCACCAAATTCGCCAGTCTCCGAGTGCCGCCTTTCTTCTCCGTATATATTGAGGTAGCAATAACCTCTAAGGAGGGCACCGGAGCCAGTAACCTGCCGGGAGCGGTGAGTGCCGGACCACACAGAGGATTGTGTGTGTGTATATATATATATATATATATATATAAAAGATCGATATACCCTTATCCTGCGCTAAGTTAGGGCTGCACCTCTAGAATAACCCTTCTGCTAGAACAGGGTTCAAGAAACACGTAGAAAACAAATTCAGAGAGCGCACAATAATACAAAATTAAAACAATGAAGTATCCAATTAAAATTAGAAACCAACCAGCAACCAAATACATAGAAATGCATTAAAATTTATTAAAAAAACATGACAAATGGACAAATATAAACCCCTACGAGACTGGTATTTTCTGGGGCTTGTTGTCCTTAAGAAGAGAAGAGAACATAGATTAATTCTCTTCTTAAGGACAACAAGCCCCAGAAAATACCAGTCTCGTAGGGGTTTATATTTGTCCATTTATCATGTTTTTTAATACATTTTAATGAATTTCTATGTATTTGGTTGCTGGTTGGTTTCTAATTTTAATTGGATACTTCATTGTTTTAATTTTGTATTATTGTGCGCCCTCTGAATTTGTTTTCTACATTTATATATAAATATATATATATATATATACTTACACAAACAAGTATAGAGAGAATAGTGCCCTTGGAGAACTGAAAAGGGGCAGAACAGTATATAGGGGGTAATTCAAACCTGATCGCTGCTGTGTATTTTCACACAGCGTGCTTTCAGATCTGAACTGCACATGCGTATGCACCGCAATGCGCAGGTGTGATGGAACACAGCAACGGGGATCGCCGGTCAACGACGGGATTGTGCGAAGGATCCATTTGCGCGGGCGTTCACAAGGAGATTGACATGAAGAGGGCGTTTGTGGGTGTCAACTGACCGTTTTCAGGGAGTGTCCGGAAAAACACAGGCATATCCAAGCATTTGAAGGGAAGGAGTCTGATGTCAAATCTGTCCCCGATCAGCAGGAAACAATCGCCGCAGCTGAGTAAGTCCTGGGCTGCGCAGAGACTGCACAAAATCAGTTTGTGCAGCTCTGCTACACTTCCGAACACACACTTGCACAGCGATTTAATCCTCCCCTGCAGGCGGCGACTATCTGATCTCAGGGCAGCAAAAAAAATTTGCCCAGCGATCAGGTATGAATTACCACCATAGTCAGTTCCCATTGCTAAATCTGGAGAGGACCCATTGCATCAATAAGTAAGGTAACAAAACCTTCCAAGTGTAAATGTTCTCTGTTGCATTGTAATTTCCCACCAGAGCAGGTAGCCCACTGCTTCCTCTCATGGCCATTAGACTGCACCTCATATTAGTCATGCTGTCCCATGCCATGCATAAAAAAATATGGGCCTGGCTTCATGGGGAAAGGGGCGTAACCACAAAATAATACCTATTCATATTACGCTGTGCAGTAGTCTCCATTCAAATGACACCACACAGTAGTGCCACTTACACAGATTACACCAGGTAGAGCCCCTTTTACACATTATGCCAGGTAGAGCCTCAGTCATACATTATGCCAGGTAGAGTCCCGGTCACATATTATGCCATGTAGAGCCCCGGTCACACATTATGCCAGGTAGAACCCCATTTTACACATTAGTCCAAGTAGAGCCCCTATCACACATTACGCCAGGTTCATCCTCCTTTTACCCATTACCCCAGGTAGAGTCCCCTTTTACACAGTAGGTCAGGTAGAGCTCCCTTTTACACATTACAGCATACAGAGCTCCCTTTTACACATTATGGCAGGAAGAGTCCCCTTTTACATATTAGGCTGCTCGGGCTTTTAGCCTGCCTGCCTGCGTCACTTTACAGTGACCTGGGCCTAGTGCCCACAGTCACCCTATTCACCTGGGACACATACAAGTTGGGCCTAGTGCCCCCTACATGTACACAGGTCTGAGGCCTGACAATTACCCACGGGCCTAGCGCATGCCTAGCATGGTGTCAGTTGGGTGACCTGGGCCTAATGCCCAGAGTCACCTTATATACCTAATGGGGGGACACTTCAGCTATTAGGGCCTAGTGCCATCTATTATGGCCACAGGCCTAGTGCTCACCTACTGCCTTGTCCTTTGTGGCTTAGGGAGGAAAGATGTAGGCTCTTAGAAGGGCCTACCTCATGGTGGGGAGCTTCACTGGGCTCTTTTCCTTCCCACCACTGCAGGCATTCCCATAGTCTTCTGGACTCTTCCACGGCAACTGGAGCGCATCGTCTGGCATCTTCTTCCAGCTCCGGCCACCATGCTTCCTCTTCCTCTCCTCCATGGTGTCTCCTTTCTTCGTCCCTCCAGCGGCGTCTGACGTCAAATACGGGAGTGAAGCAGCTATTGCATGGCATGCTCTGATTGGCTCGCCGCAGCTGTTATCCATTGGCTGCTGCTCCGCGGCACAGCTTCGATCATCTTCCCTGACATGCGGGAGGACACCCAGCACAGGGCTAGTTCGCTATGCATGTCAGTCCGGCCCACCCGCACAAGTACAAAAGCATTGCACAGCGGCGATGCTTTTGTACTTGTAGAGAAACTCCCAGCCAACGCAGCTCCTGCTGCCGGGCAGCTACTCGTCACTGCCCAGCTCACAGTGGGTGTTCCCCCGCATGGTCCAGCCACGCCTGCATTGGCCAGACCACACCGACAAAACAGCGGCCAAACGCCGCCATGCCGCTCCCTCTCGCCTAGCAACCGCCTCTGCCTGTCAATTAGGCAGAGGCGATTGCTAGGCAACAACAGCCATCGGCTGTCAGCCATGCGCCGTGGACTGCGGCGCCGGCGCATGCACAGTTCTGACCTGAACGCTGCGCTGCGAAGAACTGCAGCGAGCGTTCAGGTCAGAATAATCCCCAATGTCCGTGCCACTCCAAACAGTCCTGATATGAGAATAGGTGCATGTGGACACAGCTGTATACTAAATTCAATTTCATGACTAGATCATGGAGAGTCAAGGTGTTATATTATTGCATTCAAAAGGTTTCTCCCCAGCTCAGGCGTTGCCCAAGACTATAACTCTACTTTTATCAGACCCCACAATGTTTAATTATTTTTTTCTTTTTTTGCATCAAAAGTGTGCCCTAGCTAGTAATCCCTAGCAAGATATAAATATAGCGTAATAATAACATGCTTTTCAGATCTAAAGCATCTGCTAGGTATGGCTCTTCTATTTCTCATTTCTGCTAAACATATTTCATTCAGCAACAAAAAACACTTTCTCATATCATTACAATTTTGATAATGGCTTCTGCTTTTGAAATTCACAAACTTGTGAAATATGGAGGAGGCGCAGAAGGATGAATAAGATGGGCATACAATGAAGAAATTGTTTTTATGCATTGTATTGAAAAGGAAATTCCAGAAATGAAATGTCAGGTCGCAGTCAAGATATCAAGCCAACCTGCATTGTATTTCAATTTCATATATTTACAATTATTTATTTTGTTTCTTCTTAGATAAGCCCCATCTGTCTATTATTAGACCATAAGATAAACCTCTTTTATAACCGATTGTGCTACATAATTGCTGAATTTCATAGAATAGAAATTCACAGCAGATCATTTACTTATACAATTGGATTTCTTATTTACCTCCAATTATGTATGTAACAATGGGGTCTATTTACTAAGCCTTGGATGGAGATAAAGTGGATGGAGATAAAGTATTAGCCAATCAGCTCCTAACTGCCATGTCACAGGCTGGCTTTGAAAAATGACAGCTATGAGCTGATTGGTTGGAACTTTATCTCCGACCACTCTATCTCCATCCAAGGCTTAGTAAATAGACCCCAACGTGTCATTTGGCAAGTCAGAAATATTAGCTTAAAAGTATATTTGCTGACTTTGCAAGTGGTATTTACCTAATTCACCCTCATAATCTGTGGGGGTGAAGAAAAAAAACTATTATTGAATTGCACCTGATGGGCTGAATGAACATTTGTATTCATTTTCTCTTATACTTTTCAAAAACAAATATATATATATTTTTTTTGCATGAGTTAAATGTTTTCAATGTCATAAATTACCTTTCATATGTGTACTGTGCTTGGGCTCCAACCATTCTCAATTTTCCAATGGCTTTATTCAGTTGTTGAGACCTGAGCTTAAAGAGTAAGTAAAGTTAGCCTCCGATTTCTAGCATTTTAATAAATTTGACATGAAAGAAACACAGGTAGGCTTTTATGGCATAAAACATTTATATTATTTCAATGGGATACTTTGATATTCTGAGTCCACACCGACTTAACATGCAGCTTGCATTGCTGATAACTTATTATTAAATCTATAAACTGTTAATAAATAATAATTTAAGATTGCAAAATTGTTATAATATAACTTAGTTTTGTATATAACATTTAGCATGCATACTATTTCTATTAGATAACCTGCAAAGCCACTGCAAACTGATTGGTTAAATGTAGTCATACGGAATCAGTAAGTAAAAAGGACAATTATGCAAACAGTGGCAGTCATGAGTTGAATATTGTATATTTTGTTAAATGTTGCTATGATCTATCCATTCTAGGGGTGTTCTTCACCAATAGTGGTGAAGTTTGCTGATACCCAGAAAGACAAGGAACAGAGGCGTCTACAGCAGCAGTTAGCACAACAAATGCAACAGCTTAATACTGCCACATGGGGGAACCTCACTGGACTCGGAGGGCTTACCCCACAGTACTTAGCAGTAAGTATATGTTATTGCCTGTAAAATAGATTATAAAATAGGAGGGTTTGTTACAGCTCTCTATTTCCTGTGAATGTTTAAAAATTTCTCCAAATGGGTATCCTGGAATATGTGGGCAAAAAGTTGTGACAATAGTGTGTACCATAATGATTTTCCAATATTCTTTAAATGTAAGTATATCAACTTACCCTTGATTGGTGGTAAACAAGTGTTGGGCAGAAATCACACCATTGTCCTATGGTGGTTGATTAAGCAGCGCTGCTCTCTCTGTAGTCCTGTGATTTCCTTACTCCATAATGATATAGGAGGTCATTCCGAGTTGATCGCTAGCTGCATTCATTCGCTGTGCAGTGATGAGGCAAAAAAAAGGCACTTCTGCGCATGTGTATGCGGCGCAATGCACACGCGCAATGTACTATTACAACAAACTATGTACTTTCACACAGGGTCTAGCGAAGCTTTTCAGTCGCACTGCTGGCCGCAGAGTGATTGACAGGAAGAGGGCATTTCTGGGTGTCAACTGACCGTTTTCAGGGAGTGTTCGGAAAAACGCAGGCGTGGCTGGGCGAACGCAGGGAGAGTTTGTGACATCAAAACAGGAACTGAACAGTCTGAAGTCATCGCAAGCACTGAGTAGGTTTTGAGCTACTCTAAAACTGCACAAAAAAACTTTGCCACTGCTCTGCGATCCTTTCGTTCGCACTTCTGCTAAGCTGAAATACACTCCCAGTGGGAGGCGGCATAGCATTTGCACGGCTGCTAAAAACTGCTAGCGAGCAAACAACTCAGAATGACCACCCTAGTACAGACCTGTCCAACCTGTGGCCCTCCAGCTGTTGTGAAACTACACATCCCAGCATGCCCTGCTACAGTTTTAGCATTTCCTGACAGCAAAACTGTGGCTAGGCATGCTGGGAATTGTAGTTTCACAACAGCTGGTGGGCCGCAGGTTGGCAGGTAGGAGACATAATGTGGTGCTACTGTGGTGCAGATCAATTTGGAACCAATATAATATACTCTACAGATGATTTGTAATGTCAATTGGATATACATGGGCCTTGGCCATACATTTATTAGATCTGTATTTAGAGTGATATCGAAAATATAGGCCGATTCAGAGATGATAAAGGGTCACATCGCTGTTGTGTCCTTGGATGCAGCAGTGATGTGAAAATATGCTAATGCCACAGGAAGTAAATGAGGGATCTGTGTGCTGCATCTAAGTGGATTATCTGTGAGATCATTGGTCATCTGAGTTACACAGATAGACCTTCACAGTTCCGTGGCTCTCACAGCTCCGTTGCTACTCCCAAAATATTGGGGCAACATTCCCCCATTTTTTGGGAACTTTGCACAACCTGTCAATCGAGCTGCAGCTTAGGAAGCACTGTGTGCAATGATGCAGGACCCGTAGAAACATAGAATTAAGATAACAACCACTTGGCCCATCTAGTCTGCCTCTTTTTTTTACCGTTTTTTTTTTACCTCAAACCTTATTTTATCCTTATTTATTTGTAAGGATATCCTTATGTCTATCCCATGCATGTTTAAATTGCTCTACTGTCTTAGCCTATACCACTTCTGATGGGAGGCTATTCCACTTGTCCACTACCCATTCTGTGAAGTAATGTTTCCTCAAATTTCCCCTGAACCTCCCACCCTCCAGTTTCAGTACATGTCCTCGTGTTCTAATTCTTTTCTTCATTTTAAGAATGTTTCCCTCCTGGACTTTGTTAAAACCCTTGATATATTTGAAAGCTTCTATCATGTCCCCCTTTTCCCTTCTCTGCTCCAAACTATACATTTTAGTTACCCTTCTTTGTACAGTTTCTAATGTATTAATATCCTTCTGAAGATATGGCCTCCAGAATTGAACAAGGTATTCTAGATGCGGCCGTACCAATGACCTATAGAGTGGCATTATTACTTCTTTCTTTTTGCTGCTGATTCCTCTCCCAATGCAACCAAGCATTTGCCTAGCCTTCCTCATTGCTTTGTTACATTGCTTACTTGCCTTTAAGTCATCTGAAATAGTGACTACTAGATCCCTTGCCTCCTCAGTAGTTTCCAGTATATTAATACTATATATAGCCTTTAAGTTTTTGAGACCCAAGTGCATGATTTTGCATTTTGTGGCATTAAACTGCAAACTGCACATACACAGAATGGGTCCTGTGTATACTCAGGTGTCCCACCATCACACCATCAGAGATGTACACAAAGCTTCAGGTTTTCATGCAGATGTGTCCTAATTGGGGCCGCCATCAGAGAGGGACTGACAGGAGTTATGTCCTGGGCCCAGAGAGAGAGAAACCAATTGCTCACTGGTAAACAGGTATGGACTTTGCCCTGACTCTGTATTACCCTGAAGACCTACTTGTCTCCAGTTCAGAAGAAACATTACATCACAGCGAACCTCCACACCAGCTTCATAGTAGGAAATTTGGACAGCTTCCATGAGATACTGTACCTTGGACACCCCTGTACCTCAGAATCTGCATAGGGGGCACATATTGTATGCTCCCTTCAGTGTTCGCTAATCCATCACTGCAGTTACCTGCGACGCACCCGTGAGTCTCGGTGAGCCCTGCCTGACCCCTTCCCAGTGTACGATTGCAGAATACATTGAAACTGGAACCCTCTCAGTCAATTCCTCTTACCTGCGTGTTCTGAACCCGGTGATAGTACATTATAATATCCATGTAAATTGCATGCTGAATTTTGTGTGGTGGGTGAGTGCATATACTGTAGCATCAGCTGGTGAGGAGACTGCAATTAGGGTGGACAATCTTGGGATCAGGGTCAGCAGGATCCTTGGATTTTGGCCTAAAATCAGTGTGATTTAAATCCCAGGATTGGAGCCTCCAATTCCGGGTTTTTGCGATCAGTGTTCGCAGAATTATTATTTTTGTTTATGCCAGGTAGTACTGAGCACCTGCAGCTCTCGCTCAGATGCTGCCCGGCTGCTCTGACCGCTGCTTGTGCATGACGTGACATCAGAGGTCACACTGAGCAGCCCCACTCTGGCCTGTAGTGTATCACAGGCTCACACAAAGCTGTTGAGCTGAGAGCAAAGCGCACAAGCAGAGGAGAGAGAGTCTGATTCCTGGCTGGTACTCGGAGGGGGTGATACTAGAGAGAGAGATATAAGGGCTGATGGGGATGATAAGGACTGATGGGGGGTGGAGAGAGAGTTATATAAGGATTGAAGGATGAGGGGGGAGAGAGATAACGACTGAGTGATGAGAGGAGGATGGAGTGCAGCCAGTGGGTCCTGCTGCTGCCTGCCAGTGCCACCATTAATTCAATACCGGGATGCTGGGAATCCTGGGATTGAGCGTTTTCTAATCCTGAATCCCAGGATTTTAAAAATGGCTGGGGATTGGCCTGTGTAAGGTATACAAAGCACCATTGACTACTATCACGCTGGCTCAGTCAGTGTATTGCTTACTATGTCAACCTATGCACTTCATTTTCCTACAGCAGCAGCCTGTGATTGACACATCAGATAAAGTACAGATCCCCCATCTGCATATACTGTATTTCACTCTAAACTTGCTAACCTGAAGGGATGTAAGTGTGCTCTGTTTCCCATGCCAGTTATGTAGCTCTGGGCTCGGTGTAGACTTTGCATGAGAGCCTTGGCCAGTAGTGACAACTGCGGTTACTAGGTGCTGTGAGGGGTAAGACTGGCTAGTCATGTCACAGCGCTCTCTGGTCAAGTGTTCTATTGCCCACGCCCCGCAGACAGCTGCATCAGGCTGCGAAACAACAGCTGGCCAATACGCAGGGAGGACTTCTTAAAAAAAAAAAGAAAGAAAAAGATTTTCCTGTACATCAGCCATTCACTGAATCGTTTTATAGGTTCACGACGCTCCACCTGTATGTGACTTCACAACGTGTGACATCATGTAGTGGTGGAGTGCCAGGACAGAACACTGCTCCCTAGACATCCAAGTAAGCAAAGATTTTTCTGTGTAAGAATAAGATAGTGGGGGTCAGCGCCCTGCCTGTTTTGACAGTCCCGGGCCCCACAATTTCTGATGGCAGCCCTAGTCCTAATACAATGTTGCTGTGATACGTGCGCAGAGGCGCATGCCGCGGCAGGCTACTTATGCTTACACCTGTGGTTTTATCATGCACCTGATCTCCCGACACACGCATGCTGCGATGCATACTCAACGGAGCATCGTTATAAAAGCACTCATCTGTACATCTCTTAATTAGGACCATAATTTGGATTGATAGCGTAGGTTCTGCAAAACATGTATACAATTGTTTTATTGTATATATTATTTATTACAATAAATGGACCAGTGTTTTTTTAAAACACACTGTATAATCTTTTGGTTTTCAATTATCAGATATTCATCAAACCAAATTCTATTTTTGTGTCACTCTAAATACGGACAGGCATTGGATTAATAAATTAATGTCCAAAGTGCATGTACCGTACATCCAATTGAGGTTGATATCATCTGGTTATATATCATCTGCAAAGAATATTGTATTGGTTCCAAATTGATCTGCACCATGGAATCTCCACATTATGGGGGTGATTCAGAGTTGATTGTAGCTGTGCTAAATTTAGCACAGCTACGATCAGGCAAACTGACATGCGGGGGTACACCCAGCACAGGGCTAACCTGCATGTCAGTCCCTGCCCCGTCGCAGAAGTACAAAAGCATCGCACGGCGATGCTTTTGTACTTCAGGAGTAGCTCCTGGCCAGCGCAGCTCCTGCGCTCTGGCAGGCAGCTACTCATCGCTGCCCGGATTGCAGCGACTGCGTGTGATGTCATGCAGCTGCCGCGGCCCGTCCCCGGCATGGTCCGGCCACGCCTGCATTGGCCGGACCCTCTTAAATGGCGGCTTAACGCCACCATCCCACCCCCTCCCACCCAGCAACCGCCTCTGCCTGTCAATCAGGCAGAGGGGATCGCAAGCTAAAGACAACCGTCGGCTGTCTGGCATACGCCGGCGTACTGCGGCGCCGGCGTAGGCCAGGCCTAATCGCTGCTGTGCAAACACACACAGCACCAATCAGGTCTGAATTAGCCCCTATGTCTCCCACTATATCATTATGGAATAAAAAAATCACAGGACTGCAGAGAGAGCAACACTGACTGACCAACCACCATAGGACAATGGTGTGATATTTGCCCAACGCTCGTTTACCTTTAATCAAGGGTAAGTTTATATATGTATATTTACAGGTTATCCAAATATCATTACGGTGCACACTATATGCACACCTCTCTTTTACCCAACATATTCCAGGATACCCATTTGGAAAAATTCTTAATCATTCAGAGAAAAGGGACAGTGCTGGAAAGCAAACGTGCTCGAGAGTGCTATATAAGGAGCACAGTGCAAAGGACCCAGCTGTTTCTGGCTGCACGTCCTTTTCTCAATTGTGCCCTAAGATGTATCTGGCGCCTGCCACTCATAATCCCATCTGTAACATTAGATGACATTTTATTATCAAATGTTGAGATTCAAGTTGATTCCAAGAATATTTAAAGTATAAAATCACGGCAATTTGTGGCTACGGAGAGTATCATTTGTGCCTATAATCCTCTGGAAAACGTAAAGAAAAATTAGTTATCCTCAATATAATTTTGACTTTAGCACATACAGTATTATTATTACTATTATTACCATCGTTTATTTATATGGCACCACATGGTTTCCCCTACGCCTTTCAATATACACACACTTCTGCAGTGGATGTGTCTTGCATCTCCATATTCCTTATATTATTTCTGGTACGTTCCCAATATGAGTGACCATGTGTAATTGCTAATGACCTATTTGAGCACGAAGAAGGTGCAGGGGAGGGTTAGCAATTTGGTCAGAGAGGTATAATCAATGTTTCTAAAATAAACTGTTCATGGCGAACTGCTAGAATGTATAGAGCAAATTATACATTTATTTTGTAAAATGGTTTTAAATGTATTTTCTACCTATTGATAATTATTCTGCAGTACTCCAAGTAATAATGAAAGAAGATTAGAACAACTGAATAACATGTATGCTTAACTTCTAGTTTTCTGCTACACTGACATTTAATGAGTAATTAGTATTTAACTCAAGGGGCCTTCAGGTTTATTAGTGCAAATCATAGTTAATGCTTGTTCAGTATTCACATAAGAGCTTTTCCACAGTTAAACTTTATCACATGTACTCATATAAACATGCCTGAGTATATCCCAGTCCATGGAAATAGAAGCCCAAACACCAGTATATTACTGAAAAAGAAACACATTTCAGAAAGAATAAAAAAAAAAAAAATATTCTTTGAAGATGAGTTATGGTAACTACAATACTACAGAGGGCTTTAATTAGTCGCGCTGTGTCGGTTTAAATGTATTTAACACCTGGCTGTTAAAAAGACTAAATTGATTAATTGTTTTTAAAGCAGTCATTTTATTGAGTCCCCCTAGTGTGTGCTCCTTTCTTTGCAGAGATTAGACATTGATATAGATTTACAGCTTCAACCCAGGGGACATCCTGTCCATCCATGAGCAAAAAGTCTTTAAGAAACAGAATATATGAAGAAGGGGGAAAAAAAAGCCTGTGTGCGACAATGCATATCAAGCAGCCAATTTGTCTCATTGTGGATGCCTCATTGCATGATTTCTTCTTCTTTTATGTACAGCTCCTGCAGCAAGCCACCTCTTCTAGTAACCTGGGTGCATTTAGCGGTATTCAGCAAATGGCTGGTAAGTGAAGAAAAAAGCATTTAATTTTAGCCAATTATGCTCTATTTTCTCTGGCTCTTAAGTTCTTTTGCACTAATGATGTTCTGTTAAAAAGGGACACCCCTCTGTTAAATTCTCAATTGAAACACTTGCTCTCTTAGAAATGGAAAATTGAACCAACTGCTCTGAGGTTGAACAAGTAGTTTATCCTGCATTAGTCACCCGCCATTTGTCCTAAGCAACCAATTGTAAAAGGCAGGAGAGCTTTTAGTCCCTGCAGCTGCATCATATTCTAATAATGGTGACGACAAAACAACCGCAGGACCTCAGTTTAACTTCTATGGAGATTGCAATGTCCTGGCAACCAATTCAGTGACAACGCAGGCATTTTACAGAAAGCAGTGAACGCTGGGAAGGAAAATGTTCTGACCTTCTTTGGCAAAAACTAAAATTACAGGCATTGAGTCGATACAGGATTAAAATACTTTTAAAACCTTGCAAAATGGACTAGTTGCGCAGGAAGCACAGACAACAAAATTACACAATAAACACATTTATTTTCTTTCCTTATTTAAACCCCAAAATATGAATTATTATCAAAAAATCAAAGCTATATTTGAAAGGCTGCGAGTTGAAGAATTTCTCTGTAATGAGCTCTGCCTGTAGTTGCTGATGTGTAGTGATTAGTAAAAGGTCATTCCCACTGTGTGACCTTCCATGCTGATATTTTAACTTAACATGGAGCTGCAGCAGGCAGGACGTGCGGTAAATCAGAGCTTGGATGCCCATTATGCCTGCCGTGAGAAGCCGCAAGAAAGCTTTCTCTTTGTTTGATGCAAAAGCAAAACAATTTGGAGCATTAATGTGGCTGTATTTTATTTTAATCATAACCCCCACTGCATCAATAAATATGTAATCTGCACAAACAAGGACAAAATGTCCTTTTTTTATTCTGAAGTCAGACTGGCAGTGTTCTGCCTGCTTAATATTGCAAAATAGGTCTAGCCCTTTATGTGTGTGTCACGCTCCTTTACCCTGGCTATGCAGGCATTTTTTATACATACTTTTCTATCATGTTTTACACTCTGGATAGTAATTTACTTCCCATTCTGCTAAATAATTACTGTTAAAAAACTGGTGAATTGTTAATGCGAGTTTGAAATAACTTGATACGTGACTGTCCGAGCCCTGGTAGAAAAAGAAGGTAAGTTGTTGACTTGAGAACAGTTATGTTGTAGTCATTAAAAACATTTATACTGTACTGTATATGAAATTCATGTATTACAGATACACTATGCAGCCATGTTAATAAACAGCACAAATCAGTGTTACAGGGAAATTAAAATCCGTTGTTCTATTAAGGGGTGAGAGGTAATCTGCTGTTGTGTGAGCCTGTCTTGTCTTCTGACACAGTTGGAGGGAGCAAGTGGGAGAATTGGAGAGAGCTCAAACCAGTCCCACTGTTCTCACTAATATGGATAAGGTCCGAAAACCTAAACTTTTCAGAACTTGTTGAATTGCTCCCGATCACAGTTCAGAATAAGGGGACTGTGATATTAAGTGCTGCTTTGCTGAACGGTGACATCTCCAGCTTTCGGCTGTTAAACCATCCCAGTACTTAAGATGGCCTCATTGTTTCTGCATGCTTTCAGGTTTTCACAATAGTCCTCTTAGACTCAACTGTCCTGTCTAATAACAGTAACTCAAGAAACTGAGAATTGAATATAGCACAAACTACTTTCCACGTAGATTATAACACCTGTATGTTAGACTCTGAAATATGTTGGTATCACACATTTATTATTTGTTAAGTATGTCATGACAACAGATATGGTGTAAGGAAGAGAGAGAGAACTGTATAGATCCATGATCAGTCCCACTGGAATATGATTGGACATGAGTATTTTATTATTATTATTATTATTATTATTATTATTATTAATATTACTACTACCAGTTATTTATACAGCGCACACATATTCCACAGCCCTTTACATAAAATATTTAGTCATTCACATCAGTCCCTGCCCCAGTGGAGCTTACAATCTATGTTCCCTATCACATGTACATGCAGACACTTTCATGCTAGGTTTCATTTTGTTGGGAGCCAATTAACCTACCAGTATATTTTTGGATTGTGGGAGGAAACTGAAGCACCCGGAGGAAACCCATGCAAGCACAGGTAGAATATACAAACTCCACACAGTTAGGGCCATGGTGGGACTCGAACTCCTGTGAGGCAGTAATACCAACCATTACACCATACGTACTGACCTTATGAGGTGCTACTGTGAAGAGCCTGCTGATGCGGTGTAAGAAGGGCAGAGAAAGAGATCTGAGTGGATCATGCATAAGTATATCTGTTGCAATGTCTACAAATTTTAAAGTGATGTCAGCATCTGCAGCTGTTAACTTGTTCTATCTACTTACACTGTACATGGAGATACAGTACTAAGTTTAATACTTGCATATTGCCTGATTTTAAGTATGCTCTTTTACATAATTCTGCCCTTTCTATTTATACTGTGCAAGACGGAGAAAGTACAAACCAGTCTTCATACTGTAATGACATAAGACTTTGGGGTGTATTCATGAAGCAGTGAAAAGAGTGGAGAAGTCAGCCTGTGGAGAAGTTGCCCATGGCAACCAATCACCTTCTCCATACAATTGTATAGTACGCAAATTTTAAATGTTACTTCAATGCTGATTGGTTGCCATGGGCAACTTCTCCACTGGCTCACTTCTCCACACTTTTCACTGCTTCGTGAATAGACCCCAGTGTTACTAAACATCCACTGAGCATGTCCTATGTAAGAAGTACAGTAGGTGCAAGGATATACAGTGTGCAGACCATCTAACTGACTGAGTGTATCAGATGTTTGCAGAAACATTTGCTCTGACTGCATATAAATAATAGGAAAAACTTGGACAGCAGTTACAGCTCAGGCACAAGTGGTGTAGATGGGAATAATGTGGAATATAGTACAAGCTTGAGCAAAGCTGTTCTGGACTGGATGGCCAGTGAATGGCCACTTTGTATTATTAATGTCTTTCAAAACAACCAAAAAGAGGTGCTGAAGCATTGATGGAATTAGAAGCATGCACTGCAACTGGCAATTGAGGTCTTACATTTTTAAGCTCAGGTATGATAGAGAGGATCAGGGGAGATGTAACATTTGAGCTGCTGTTTTGGTTCTTGTTGTGCTTTGGAGAGAACAGATCCGAAGGTGAACAACAGAGCTATATGTGTCGGGACCCTCTACATAGCCTTTATGTTGGCCATGCAGTACCTAGGAATGTGTCTAAACTCATTGTGGCTGTCAGTAATCCCACTCATTAGGCAAATGTTTGTGGTCCAGTTGCATGGGATTTGTGTTTACCCAAATGTATTTTTGGAATATGACTTACATTTAAGTTATAACAATATTTATATGCAATAGGCATGCAATATACATTCAACAAAGTTTTTTTTATGTAACGGAAAGGCGGATACTTGACATTTTTCAATCTTCATTCAAATAAACTGGTATATTATCTCACTTACATTGTTCACACTCTAAAATACAATGTATATCTTATCTTCAAGTATATCATATATCATGTTAAGTTAGAATAGAATAGTATAATGCAGGCAAGATCTTCCTAGTATTTCCTGTAATGACAAGATGTCTATTGTATAAGAAATTAATAAATTCACATTTAAATTTGTTTATTCATGAACATCAGTAATTCAAACATCAGTATCAAAACTCAATATAAATAAGTGCTTTTGTATATACATTTAATGCTTGCAAAACAACTAATATATAGTTATTCAGTATAAGAGGTTGGTTCTTTAAATGTGCATGACTGTTTTCTAATGGGAGCTTCCTGTTGGTGGCAAGAGTTTATCACTTGAGGGTTTCTCATCTGTGCGTTTTATTGTTTTCTAGATTCTAACTTCAGTTCCAATAAGACTTTCAATATTTTTACTGGTACAAGTCTTTCCCCACAGATATTCTGTGATCAGTTGGTACAGCAACTCATTATTGCACTGGCATCTTTGAGTAATCTAAACCCGCTGCCTGACAATATAAACTGGCCTGGAGATGTAAAGATCACAGAATTATTTTCTCATCTTAACACCTGCTGGCTGTTGATATTTTTTTCTTATTTTTTATATTTACTTTTAATCTATTATATAAGTAAAGACAGACCGTAAGACCTGAGAATGTACTGTAGAAAGCATGTAACCATTTTCCTTGACCAATGAGATACTTAACACTAGTGTAAAGTCAGATAATATATATTTTTGTTTTTTTCTTTTTAACTATATACATAGAGACACATATATAAAACATAAGGCACAAACTAAAATAAATGAAATATACTGTATAATAAACTACTTTGTCATAAAACAATAAGAATTTAGGAGTCAACAAATACAGATAGTATCAGATAGAAAAAAAAACACACACAACTGTGACATAATATGAGACCATGGTTTGGATTTAGAGAATAAATTATATTTTGGAGAAAGCAGCAGTAATAGACAATGACGGACTTTGGGCAAACTCTTTTAAGATATTATTGACAACACTGTCATAAATAGTGTTCTATATTTTGTGGCTTTTATGTTCAATGTTAATGTTTATTTTAGCCTACAACATATAATTGAGTGAATTAAAACAGTGGCTTTCATTACCTAAAGTAATTTTATAAAATGATTCTCTTTATTACTTTCTTAATGAACAGTCACTTGAGCTGTCATTAGCCTTTAGAATAATGTCTTCCACTGTACAAACTCTAGCTCAAAGTGTAAAACATCTAATTTATTTGTTAAGATTGCGTTAATAAAATCCAATCAAGTGAAGAGAAAATTGCACTCACTTTATCAAAAGAAAAACTCAATTTCAAATGTATTCTATTAGGTGCACACATACTGGTCATTATACGCTAGTCGATTTGACCGTAATTCCCACTGCTGTCAACAGTTTTTAACAGGAGAAAAAAAGTAGCATCTGCTTTCTCCTCATATAGAATAAGGCTCTGTGCAGTGTTAGCTTGATGTTTTATTTAACACCTGTTGTGCTGTTTGCTTCAGCTTTACAGCTGGGAGCTGTGATAAAGCACAAGTAGTATACTGTATGTATGTCTGACTTGCAGGTGAACATAGGTTAACAATACATACATAACTTCTGTCACTATGGCATCTTCTGTACATTATTCTTACAGCTGTTAACATTTGTATTGCCTATGTCAAACCACTGAGTTAGGGGTCTGTGATTACTAGATAAGAGCAAAATGTTCCAAACTGTAACATATTCTGCATTTGACTGCAGATCTTGTGTGTTTTTTTGCTGGCAGACTTTTACCGTAAGTGTTTCCATTCTTTCCCGAACCACACAAAACAGCAGAATAAACTGTCCATCTTAATCCCATCACTGTTAATAGACTACAAATTCTTATAAATGTGATTTTGCCACCTCCATTCCTGAAAGTTTATATTTTTTATATATTTTTTTTTTGCTTAATGTTTACAACAGGGTTTCTAACTGGATACCTAGGAGCACGATGACACTTTAAAAGGTTTCTTAATGTGCTTATTAGCTTCTCTGACAAACTCCATAGGTCTTTAGGTCTTATGGCGTGACATTATTATACTGTATGATGCTGGGAGCACACAAATGTAACATACAGTATACTTTCTAAATACGTTTCTAAATACTTGGACTGCAATGGTTGACATCACTGTTTTTTTTTTTTACAAGCTAATGATATATACTATTCCAATGGATGACAACATTATTCATTTCAGGGACACTGCAGAAGGGGGTCCTGTCATGTGGTCAACATATTTCACCTGTACACAGCATCAACTAAAATGAGACCAGGGCTTCAGAATGAATTATCCATGCAGGCAGAACAGTAGATTAGCTTATGGCTGGCCAATCAAGCTCATGATTAGATATCACCATCCAATCATGGATTCATTTGATTGTGTGAATGCACTGTGCTCACATACTGTATGTCAAGATTACTGAGAATACAGAGGTAGTTGCTCTGGTTGAAGGGTGAAACATAGAAACATAGAATTTGACAGCAGATAAGAACCACTTGTCCCATTTTGTCTGCCCATGTACATGCACACACTTACACACTAGGGTTATTTTTTGTTGTTGTTGGGAGCCAATTAACATAGGAGTGTATTTTTGGATTGTGGGAGGAAACCAGTGTACCCGGAGGAAACGGACGCCAGCACGGGAAAAATGTACAAACGCCAAACAGTTAGAGCTGTGTTGGGAATGGAACACTAGCGGTGGAATGTATTGGCATCGAGGTTGCTGGAGGTGTGGGATGCCGGGTGAAGTCGGACTTTTTTTTTTTACGATGCGGTGATTTAAGAGGCAAAACCATGCCTCGCAAACGAATGATACTTTTTTAAAAAAAAACTATCTGAGTTCGGCAGGCAGTCCCGCACCTCCTGCAAATTAGGATACCAATACATCCCGCTGATGATCTCTGTTGTGAGTGCTAACCATTACACCATCCGCACTGTCCACTTTTCTTGCAAATATCCTATATGCTTAATTTACAATAAAGAAATAACTCTAATGGTACTTGCGTTTTAATTGTGATGACATTGTCCCTAAAAATAATATTTATATTTGTCTAGTAATCTGGATAAATTTAAACAATCCATCTACATGGTAGACTCAAAAGTTTAAATTAAAATATATTCTTAATAAAGTAATGTATTGCAGTGTGTACTGAAGTAGATCATTCAATTTATAATTAAACAATCTGGCTTTCATTATGTACTGTATATTAGACATACATATATTATGTATTTGTACAATCAATGCTTGTTTACTGCTATATTACTATTTGGGAAAGACCATGTAAATGTCATGTTTTCAAAACTTGTATTGTGTACACATGTACCTACTGAATTAAAGATGGTATGTCAGTCATATAAACATGCCTTCAACAGACAAAACACTTCACACTTACACTTTTTCAAGAATCTACTTATATTGCATATTTTAAATACAAAAATAAAAAATGCATGCTTTACTCATAACTAAAATCTATAACTGTAAAAAATAGTTTCAAATGATTACATCTGCAAGTATGTAGAAATAATACTGTGTGTGTGTGTGTGTGTGTGTGTGTGTGTGTGTGTGTGTGTGTGTGTGTGTGTGTGTGTGTATCTATATATATGTATGTGTGTATGGGTATATCTATATATATATATATATATATATAGAACAAAAATGAGGCGGCACTCAGAGATTTATTGAAAAGCAAACAGGTGTGTATTCAAATCATCACATCACATCAACGTTTCGGGGAACAAATCCCCTTCATCAGGATGAACAAACAGTGCAGAAAGTGAAATATATAGACAAACTCACCCAAGGAGACTTCCCACTGCACATCACCGCAGTCCCAGCATCCCTGGCTCCGCCTCCCTCACTTCCGGGTATGTCACTTCCTGCGGAAGTGACAAAACGGGTCCCTGGCTGGTAACCACGGTGATGCTGTAAACAAAACAGAGGATCATCAATGGGACCAATAATCAGCACTCCGTGACAGACATTTCCAAGACATTATGTCTTATTCTATATTATAATTCATCAAAAAAGCTTATTTAGAGTAAGACCCACTCTGGGGATAGAAAGTGCATCTAGTGCTTTTGTGCTTTTCTATCCCCAGAGTGGGTCAACTCTAAATAAGCTTTTTTGATAAATTATAATATAGAATAAGACATAATGTCTTGGAAATGTCTGTCACGGAGTGCTGATTATTGGTCCCATTGATGATCCTCTGTTTTGTTTACAGCATCACCGTGGTTACCAGCCAGGGACCCGTTTTGTCACTTCCGCAGGAAGTGACATACCCGGAAGTGAGGGAGGCGGAGCCAGGGATGCTGGGACTGCGGTGATGTGCAGTGGGAAGTCTCCTTGGGTGAGTTTGTCTATATATTTCACTTTCTGCACTGTTTGTTCATCCTGATGAAGGGGATTTGTTCCCCGAAACATTGATGTGATGTGATGATTTGAATACACACCTGTTTGCTTTTCAACAAATCTCTGAGTGCCGCCTCATTTTTGATCTACATATGGGGGTTGCCAAACCCAGATGGAGGGCACCAGAGTAAGCAAGCCCTAGGGGGCATCCAGAGTGCCGGCGTTACGCTGTATGGATAGATAGATAGATAGATAGATAGATAGATAGATAGATAGATAGATAGATAGATAGATAGATAGATAGATATTTGATTGAAAGACAGCTATTAGATCATTAGCTATACTATAGATATGTAACAGATAAATATGTAGTAGATATATATAATGTATGAAATAAACACATGACTCCCCAGGAAGTAAAAATAATGCAGTCTGCTAATGCCTATTTATCATTGTATATGGAAAAAAGAATAATTGTCAATTTGATAATTATTTTCCGGTTTGACTGAGCACGTCTGTAAAGGGCAGCCTGTAACATGGAGAAATGCACATATCGTACTTGTAAACAGATCCTTATTTTCATAGAGCTGCATCTGTGACTGTACAGACTCACTCCAAAATTTTTCTGTGAATGTGCTAATAGGTCTTGTGAGAATGTTTTTATAACCACCCATCTGTCACTTTTTAACAGGCCTGATTGGCAAGCACTCCTAACAACTGACATCTGTTTGAGCTTATTGATATGCAGATTTATGATAATGGCTATGAACAATAAGATAAAAAATACCTAAGGTAAATGTTACATTTCTGCCATACCAACCCTAAAGAAAGAAACTAATACATATTAAGAAATTAATCAATCGCCTTGTTTAAACTGATCTTGAATAAAGTTTTTTAAAAAACGACAAGAAATTCAGGTACAGTATACCAACATTTAAACAAAACCAACAGCATATATGTAATATCTATTAAAACAGCACAGTTAGTGTTCTTTATTTGCACAATATCAATTCTGATAATAATCAGACACCTGCACATGGTCAATGCGGATCTGCATTCTCCATGATATGTAAAGTATATTTATACATAAGCAAGGTACTTGTAATGCAGACACATTCTGCTTTTGCGTACGTACATATGATTTTTACACACTTACTAGATCACCAGTAATTACAGAATATTGTAAATCCTTTATTAAAACACACAGTAAACACATTGGGGTACATTTACTAAGGTGTGAGGATTTTTTTAGAACTAGTGATGTTGCTCATAGCAACCAATCAGATATACTTAACATTTATCTAGCTGCTTCTAGAAGATAATAGAATCTGATTGGTTGCTATGGGCAACATCACTAGTTCTAAAAAAAAAAAACACCCACCTTAGTAAATTTACCCCATTGAGATCATTTTATTAAAACGTGTTGCAGATGCAGCTTTTTAGAATAAAATTGTAATGGTGTTGTTGGCATTCATTAGCTTTAGTAAAGTGGCTATATGAACATATGAGCCTATACCAAACCTTAGGAGCCAATGTACATATTAGGAATAGTATAAAAGGTCCATGCACTGATGGTATGTTACGTGCATAAAACGTAAGAATGGAAAGCAGTTGCTGGATATAGAGTAAATGTAGAATAGACGTTGTAATATTTATATTACAATAAACACTTTATAAATGAGTTTAGATGCATAAAATCCTCAGCAGTAAATATATGATGAACAAGGCAACAAGCAAGAGCAAATATCATATGCTGGTAAAGATGCAGCATTGCGGCATTACAAGTAAGATATAATGTAATGTGGTGTTTGGTTTTCTTCTAAACTATTATTAACATTTCACATTTTTAGACGAGAAAATAAAACGTAGATTTAAGTGAAAAGGTATGTGGAAAAAAATCGACAAAGAAGCAAGGAGTGTTATCTTGGCTAAAGTATAGAAAGCATTATAGAGTAATAATGCAGCAGAATTTAAGAAACTGTATGTGAGACAAAAAGCCTCATTTAAAATAAGCTGAATGGCCATGGCAGAGTGTAATGCCTCTTAGGAGGTGCTGTGACTCTAGTTATTAAGGTGTGGTTAGAGTCTGCCAATTGCTGTGTATAGAAGCATTCACCTAGGAGCAACTATTTGTATTGACCAATGGGAGAAGGTGGACATAGCACGGAGCAGACGCATTATTGTGCCTAATTTTCAAGAGCAGTGCATAAACATTATTTTGTTTTGCTGCGCAAGATCATTAAAATAGGTTATTTGCAAGGAAAGGGCACATTTGGGTTTTTGTTAGGTGTCCCTTGCTATGCACTGCCATTTCTATCCTGCACACACACTTGCATTTTGTATCAGATATGAGTTGGTGGAGTTCAGATCTAATAATATACCTTAATATGATGCATAATGCGCTTGCCAGGTGCACTTCAGATAAGAGGGATATTTTGCCCATTGTAATGAAAAAAAAAAAGTCTTGAAACACAAAATGTAATATAGTCGTGATGATGAACTATCATGATCATTGGAAGTGAATGAGGCTAAACACAGCAGTGGAGAAAAATTCAAGCGCTTTATTGAATGATATGGTTGGGTGCACGGTGGTACAGTAAAAGGTTGAACTGTTTTGAAGTGCACCAGTTTGGATTTTTTCACCTATCTGCAAACTTAGGCACACTTCAACTTTGCAGCGGAACTCCTAAGAACAAAGATTAGATGTTCACCTTCATTTTGGAATATACGCACTAAAGGAATGCACCACTATTTCCTCCACATATGCCTGGATATATAGGCACCGTTGTCTGGTGTATAGTTTGAAGTAGTTATATATGGAGAAAACCAGTGCCGGATTAAACCTTGTGGAGGCCCCTGGGCAGTCAAAATCGCAGGGCCCCCTTGCAAATTATCTTCTAATATATTTTTAATATTACCGTCAGTCTATGATCTGGAAACTGTAATGGTTATATAATGTCTATGGTTTATGTACTTTAAGTTGTTAATGGGTACATTACATTAATACAGTATTTTCTCTATACAGTCTTTAATGTAAAGCTTCCATTTCTTTGAATTGATTCATTTTTTCTATTTTTTGGAACCAATTTAAGAAAGCTTGATTGTCATTTTCTTTCAAGATCAAATCCGTATTATTTTGATCCTTTGTCGCGGGGCCCTAAAATAGGTTGGTGCCTACTCTGCTTATTTGGTAAACCAGCACTGAAGATAACAGTACTGTTTGAATAGTCTCTATTAATGAAAACTTTTGTAGGGTACACTCAGTGTTACAAAGAGTGATGTCAATCGTTTATCAAAGCCATTAATACCCAATTATTATTAGAACAGGTATGTATTGCAGTTGCATTTTGCTTGTATGTTGCAACCAGATGAAAATAATGGGTGGCTATTGAATAAAGGTGTCTGTTTATTACTACTTCTTCAGCCTCTGAGTGCCGCCTTCTATACCTATTTACTCATGGACCATTGATGTTCCAAGTAAGGAAAGCAACGGAGCAAGTTTGACTTTATTTATTTCTCGATTGAGTGAGTGCCTTGGCTTTTGTCTTATGTAATCAATATATTCCCACCAGAAACCCCCCATTTTACTTCTGCCACTGGAGAGTATGCAGAGTAAGATGCTGTGTCACATGCACACATGTCCTTCCTCTAGCCATGACCCGTGAACATACTTCTTCTACCAGCAGAGAGCCAATAATGCATGGCATGTCTGGTAAGCATGCCGGGGGTGTAGAATCAGGTTTTTTAATGTTTTCTAGATTTTAATTTTCATGCCTATCCCTTGTTGTAGAAAAGACATATATTACAAATATAACTTTGAATTCAAATTGAAATGCGTCTGCATAAGATCAAGATGTAGATACTGCTGTAGAAACGTTTATTTATGAAAGGGCAAAACGTCTATGTGCAGAGATTGTATACTAGTCAGCTTAGTGCCTTTATAGGTGCCCACCCATGTCCCAATTTCCAGAACTGCCCCTGGAAAATCAATCTGCACCTACACTTGCAGAAATGACAGTACATCGGGCAGAGCACAAAGTAGAAAGAGTTCAATATCCATGCACAGTACATTCACCCTCCTTCTTTATCTCCTAAAACACTGTTTAGTTTAACTCTCATTTATAGTTTTATTTTCATTTAAATATACTTTTTCCACAAAAAGAAATATCTTTTTTTCTTGTAAGGGCATAAATAGACCATATTCTGCACAATGCACCCTTAATACACCCATCTCCTCCTATCAGGAGATTCTACGTTTTACAATCTCAGATACTACCCTCCAAAGGATTACCAATACAGATGGTGCAGTAGTGCAGATATAAGTGCAAATGGATAGGCACTGCAGGATGTGAACATTTTGTACATTGTAGAGAAAGTTTTACATTGAAGTTTCATTACATGGCCAGATTTACACTGCAGGAACCTATAATTGTGTCATTTCTGACGTGATATATGTTTATAAATACAAATGCAAGATACTGTATATAAAGGAGTGTGGCCAGCCCGCGAAAGGGTCATAATTAGCAGTCAATAAGTTATAGTCTGCCTCATGCAAAGTGCAGTATATGGAATATTTCTGAAATATACAGGGCAGTGATCATGGTAAACCGTTAGATAAATGTTCTCGTTTACATTTGTTTCTGATGTGGGCACAATCTAAGTACTCTGCTCTGCAGAGCATTGGAGCAAGTCTGGAAGTCTACAAGGAGCAGACGAAGCACATTGTATGGCCCAGACATACTCTACATTGTGCAATATGGGTTCACTACGGCTGGCCGGCGGTCGGGCTCCCGGCGACCAGCATCCCGGCGCCGGGAGCCCGACCGCCGGCTTACCGACAGCTTGGCGAGCGCAAATGAGCCCCTTGCGCGCCACACTATTTTATTCTCCCTCTATGGGGGTCGTGGACCCCCACGAGGGAAAATAATTGTCGGTATTCCGGCTGTCGGGCTCCCGGCGCCGGTATACTGAGCGCCGGGAGCCCGACCGCCGGCAAACAGAAGACCACCCGTGCAATATAACACTATCTGTGGGCTATTGCAGTGTTTCACAAAGTCTAAGGCTCCTCTAACAGTACATGTTTTACAGATTGCCTAGCAGGTGCATGAGTGTATTCATTACTGGCTGACACTGTTTAAAAGATGGAGTGTTATAGAATCAGCACTGGAAACAACATTTTTTTATAATGATATGATTGACCAACCTTATTAGAACTAGTTATAATAGGTTTCACAAGTCACCACATACTGCATATAACTGGTTGGTGGTGCACTGAAGTTAGGTACTGAATACTGGGCCTAATTCTGAGTTGATCGCAGCAGCAAATTTGTTAGCAATTGGGCAAAACCATGTGCACTGCAGGGGGGACAAATATAACATGTGCAGAGAGAGTTAGATTTGGGTGGGGTGTATTCAAACTGAAATCTAAATTGCAGTGTAAAAATAAAGCAGCCAGTATTTACGCTGCACAGAAACGAAATAACCCACCCAAATCTAACTCTCTCTGTACATGTTATATCTGCCCCCCCCCCTGCAGTGCACATGGGGGGTCATTCCGAGTTGTTCGCACGCAAGCTGCTTTTAGCAGCTTTACACACGCTAAGCCGCCGCCTACTGGGAGTGAATCTTAGCTTCTTAAAATTGCGAACGAAAGATTCTAAATTGCGACCACACACCTCTTAGCAGTTTCTGAGTAGCTCCAGACTTACTCGGCATCTGCGATCAGTTCAGTGCTTGTCGTTCCTGGTTTGACGTCACAAACACACCCAGCGTTCGCCCAGACACTCCTCTGTTTCTCCAGCCACTCCCGCGTTTTTCCCAGAAACGGTAGCGTTTTTTCGCACACACCCATAAAACGGCCTGTTTCCGCCCAGAAACACCCACTTCCTGTCAATCACTCTCCGATCACCAGAACGAAGAAAAAACCTTGTAATGCCGTGAGTAAAATTCCTAACTGCATAGCAAATTTACTTGGCGCAGTCGCACTGTGGACATTGCGCATGCGCATTAGCGACTAATCGCTCCGTTGCGAGAAAAAAATACCGAGCGAACAACTCGGAATGACCCCCATGGTTTTGCCCAATTGCTAACAAACTTGCTGCTGTGATCAACTCAGAATTACCCCCACTGTGTATACAAGTGTGAAGGACCGTAAGAATTGGTCCCACATTAGATAAACTCCTTTTTGGTGTACTCTTTTGTGTAATAGAAATATTTTTGTCTTAATAAAACTACTTTTAATCATATGCTATTTAAAAAGTTTACTACAAGGCTGCAAAGAACACAAAATGTCATGCTATATCCATTTGCTATGTGATCCACAATTAAGGGATAGTCCCTTAATCAATAATTGACAATATCAAATTTTAACAATTCAATCAAGTTTATAAGCACATAAATGGGGGCTAATCCCTTACTAGACAATTGGCTCTCAGCGAGATATCATATTCATAATTAGATATAAATGTCTTAATTAACATATGTATTAAGACATCCATTAAGGGGATGCAATTATGTGAACGCCGGTCACAATACCGATGCTGGGATCCCGAATCCTCATTATCTCACCAGTCGGCATGCCGACCAACAGGGGACTATTCCCACTTGTGGGTGTCCACAACACCCATAGAGTGGGAAAAGAACCTGTGGTGAGTGTAGTGAGCCACCAAGCCTGCTGCATGGCAAGCGCTGGTCACACAAACCCAACCCTTACTGTCCTAATGTATGGCAATAACTGACAACTGTGAGCCCAGGTGGATACCAGTGTATGGTGTCACAGAATTTATCTGTCAATCAAATGGGATATCTTATTATATATGCTCAATAAAAAAAATGTACATAAGTTGTGAAGAAGATATTCTATCATTTACAACTTGGTACTGGATAGTGGCCACACTGTTTGATTACTTTCCACCTGCTATACCGCTGTCTAACTCTATTAACTACAATCAATTATATTGTTAATATCTGTGTTTGCTTTAAAACTGTATTGTTATAATATTTAACCTATTATTCTTCAGGGCTATCTTAATGCATATGTTCATTAACACAGTTCCGTCTAATTTTGAATGAGATATCTCACCACTGAGAGGCAGTGTTTCTCAAACTGGGTGCCATGGCAAGCCGAGGTGCCTCAGACCATTTGCAGGGTTGTGCTGAGTTAGTGGTCCAGAACCAATTCAAATTACTGTAGTTATGGTCACTGTACTAGTCCAAACTACTGCTTGTGGCTTCCAATGAGTGCCGGCTCCAGAGTTGGGGCTACAGTGCAGTCCAAAATTAAGATATGGGTGCCACATAAACTACCAGCGAGTCTTAGTTGGTGATGTTTGTCAGCGTTTGGGGTGGCAGTTGGTGTGGCTTCCCTGTTTGAATTTTGGACTGTGCTACAGCCCCACCTCTGCAGCCGTAGCTTCCAATCATAAATATGTGGACAAACAGAAGAGAATCCTGTCCCTCACCACATAACTGAACCCAAGGTTGACAATATAAACACAATTTACTCCATTTAACATATTTTCTGAATTTCTCCATAAGAAACATTGGGCCTAGGGGTGCTGTGAAAAAAAATCTGATACTCTAGGGCTCTGTGATTCAGAAATGTTTGGGAACCACTGTAATAAAGGATTATCTCTCAATTATGTGCTAATAAACAACTTTACTGAATTGTTTATTATATAGCAATTCTATATTGGCAATTATTGAATAGAGAGCTATCCATTAACTGTGCATTACATAGCAAATTCACATTGCATGAAACCTTGTACTATATGTGTCCTTTAAGTAAACTTTTTAAATAGCATAAAAGTTGAGTTTTATTAAGAAAAAAAGAAATTATGTTACAAAAAAAGAATGCTCTAAAAAGGAGTTTACGTTTGTGGGACCAATTCATATACTGTTTAAAAGATTTACAGGTGTTAATTAACTCAGTTGTGATACTGAGAATGTAAGTACGAGGTCCCTCAAGACTAAAGGGACCCATACATCAGCAATTAAGTGGCCGTTCTGTGACTGACTGGCTCGGGGGATTGACGAAATCCAGTATGTTGGACAAATTCAATTCATGATCAGGGATTTTTAACATGTAGTATTCTGCCGATCCCCATCAAAATCGCTGATCATCAGAGTACGACCACCAGTGAGCCAGATTAGTATCTGTTAGATGTATGGTATGCATAAGAAGTAGATGTACTAAAGCAAAGAAATTCTTATAAAATATGTACAGCTGTGTCCTCAAACACTGTGGTTTCAGTCATGCAATAAACGGGTTCGGTATGTTATCCTGGTTGTCGGGATGCTGACAGTCACATGACCAACACTGGCAGCCCAACATTGAAGATCCCATGATGGGGTAAGTATTTTTACACCCACACTCCCTCCCCTAACCCACTGGGGGTGACAGCTAGGGCCAACCCTCAGAAGGTGGTGGCTAGGGCTAACCCTGTAGGGGTAGCATCTGGGGATAACCCCCCTAGTGCCTAAACCTAATCCCCCTAGTGCTTAACCCTTACCCCCGAGCTCTAACCCTAACAGTGTCCCTGACACTTACTTTGGGATTGTTGGCTGTCGGTCTTGTCTTCGGTCTCCTGAGTGGGGTCTGGATTCCGGCACCAGTCACATGGCCCCTGGTATCCCATCCATCGGGATGCTGTATGCATCCCCAATAAACACCCCCTGTCAGCATGTCAGGTCCCAGGCAACTTTGCTGCACCAAGCATGTTTCTTGCTCAAAGTGTGCATCTTATTCACATAAACAAAACAACTGAAAGTGACAAAGCTAATTTAAAGATTACACTACAATTTGATGTGCAACATTTGGACATTTGTGTGTAACTGAGTCTGAATCTGCATATGAAATGCTGCAATGGAACAAACGCTACATGTGCTCATGTCAAGTTCCACTGTGCTTCACCTGCAACTATGTACGTGTTTAAAACTAGTTCTTGAAGTGTAGGGCATTTCTTTCTGCTACAGTATGTCCAAAACAGTCTCCCTATGTAAACCTTGATCATCATTTATTAAACAACAAAAAGTAAGTGGATTTTCCACATACTTACTTATATCTTTAACATGCAATTATATTAACATTTAGATTAGAGAACATTTAAATGTTTGTACCAGTTTGAGTGAAGGCAAGTTCAGTTAGTTACGCAACAATGTTAAAATTCTAAAATATCAAAAAGTTAAGAGTTGATATATAGAAGTATAAGACTAGCTACACACTAGAACGATTTTTTTGTTCATATCAGCAGAAAGGACAATTTTTCTGCCAATGAAAGGTCCCAAAATTGGCACTGCATGTCAAATAGTTTTTTGTTTTGTTGAAACCTGATGATTTTCTGCTGAATTTGTACAAGGAGGATGACTTGGTCATGAAAAAGCATAGGAAATGTGAGCAGGTTATTGAGAATGCCCACACACTGCAGAATATTGGGATTTTTTGGACAATATCTTGTGGAAAATCTAAATAATCTGATAATCAAAACCAAGCTTTTATGGACATTTTTGGGGCTTTTTTTGGTGTTTGCCCAAAATCATCATGCCTACAAACAGGTTGATCACTGGATTATTGGCAATTTGCCCTATAATTGCTTATTGTGTACATAGCTATAGTGTGTATCTAATTATGTTGTACAATATAATGCACAAATAGGATATATGGATATTTAATCTACTGCCCATTCTAATCAAAAGACATATTCTGTCTATAATAAAGAACTAAGGCATGTTTGTAATTTCACTACAAACCCAAAATTTCATCATTAATATAGGATTTTTGTGTAAATAAACCACTATGTAGATCATTTCTCAAAACTAAAAGCATGCAAACCTTCCATTCAGACTTTACATTTGTCAACTGTAAGCAGACAAATGATATGTAGCAACTGAAATTATTATGTATAAACCACTTACTTCAGGTATACTATTTGATTTTAATAATGGACAGCCATCAATATACTGTAAATATCCATTTGCTAGTCTTCATTTTCTTCTAAATTATTTTACATTGAAGATATTCTTGAGTGAGAATGTATTCATTAAACTTTGGAAATAAATGACCATGCCCAAGATCATCATGTACATTAGAAACAGGAACAATTTTATCCAGATTAGGGATTCTTTCATATTCCTCCCTTTTATGTGTTTAGGTCAAGAATTTTAGCCTATTTCAGAATGGCTTCTGTTGTTTTTGTATTTATTTTTGAATATAAATTATTATTTTTTTCTAGCATGTGTTACAGAGGAACTGATGACATGGCAGATACTTCCTAGTTACTGAAATATACATTAGACTCCCTTTAACTGAGCATTACCATTTCCATTAGACTTGTCTATTTTCAGATATCATCACAGTGCATGAAGCAGGAAGCCTGTTCACAAAGCAAGTGAATTATTTTGTGACATTGTCCCTGAAGGTTTCTTTTGTCTCCTACACAGGCATGAATGCTTTGCAATTACAGAATTTGGCTACTTTAGCAGCTGCAGCAGCCGCAGCCCAAACCTCAGCTACCACCAATGCAAATCCTCTCTCCACAACGACTAGCGCACTGGGAGCGCTAACAAGCCCGGGTGAGACGTGTTTTCTGTCTGTCACACAGAGCATTCTTCCTGGATGTTCAAAGAAAACATTTGTGTCTCCAATTGCATTATTTTTCCATTGCTAAATATTATTCAGAGAGCATGTTTTGTGGGGCTTTTAAACTCCATATATCTCACCACTTCCATCGTAGTTGTCTTTATTTCCCCATTGTTCTGATTCATTTTGAGTTTCCTTTGGTGGGCTGGCTGCACATGCAATATAAATTGTTTCCCTTCTACTTTACGTATAATCATTCAACTATTTTGGCATACAGGTATAGCAGAAGAATGTTGATAGAATACTTTTTTTTAGGGTTTTTAATATTTTAAAAAGAATAAGTATAATTGTACAGCAAAAATATGCCTTTGAAAATTGTGAATGGGAAAAAACTCTCTTTGCAATAAATTTCGCAAAAACTGCAGGACAAAAAAATCAATATAAAACACAAATACTTAAAATCATAATGATTTATTCAACATAAAAAGAGCAGGTATGGGGCAGAGAGAGAAAGAGAAAGAAAGAAGCGCATTAAGAGAAGTAGATTAAAGAGATCACTACAGTACCTCTACATAAAAGTTCCTGGAGAAGAACAAGATTGCACTGTTTATGTAGGATTAGCCTATTTCGTCAATGCCTTATAAAAAAAAATTGTGTTTGTCCCAAGGCATCCACTATGTAACAATCATTGACTTGGTCCTATATGGACTAAATCAATAAAGTACCAAGAGTTTGGGCAAATTATATTTCTTCCAAAAATCGATATGGAAGCAAGTAAACCTTTACTAAGAAAAAATCAAGAGAAATGTTGAACATTTTGATTGGGCGTTAAGCCAAGAGAAAATAATTGAGTTCTGTAGTGATATTGACTCCAAATATTTATGAACTTCCTAGCCGTCACCTGCCAGTAAGAGGTCACAATTATGCAAGACCTCCATAGATTGTAAAAGTAATCATTGCCCCACACCCATGGAAGCGACATGGGTCTGAAGGGTGATGATGGGAAGTGGTCAAATACCAGTGAAAAAACATATTGATAGCCCTTCCTATGTGAATTATGATTGAATTCTGAAAAGCAAACTTCAAAATCAAATCCCAATTTTCTTCAGTTAATTCTGTATGAGAATCATTGTCTTCCATTCGTTTCTAAGAACATGACCTAGTAGATGCATATACCTGTAATACATATACTATAAATGTAATAGAGTCCTATTAGAGGAAGACATATGTTGGTAAAATGTTTTAAATGAAGTTTGAGGTACAGTATTTGCACAAACCAAAATTACTAATTTGTAGGTAAGGAAAGTGTTCTGAGTTAGTGAGTTTGTTTCAGTAACATTTTGAAACAATCAGATAGTGGACTTATAACGAAAAATGTCATGTAGACCAGTTTGCCTTTATTTATCCATATGCTTAATAAATGTACCAGGGCAAATATCTTGATTCTAAAATATATTGTAGGTTTGTTGGTAAAACCACACCTCTCTATGTAGGTGCATCCATACTTGCTAACTGACTCCTGATTTTTGTGGCAGTTGCCCCCACACACGGATGAGTGGCTGGATCTTCAACATCCTGGCTACTTCCTAGTGAAGCAGGAGGAGATTATACAGGGAAATCGCTGCATCCTATGGTGGTGGGGCTAACTTACACAAATGTGCGTAATTTAACCTTGCCCTCTCCCCGCAGACCCACAAATCCTGTAATTTGGGGGGCAGGGCCTAATGACCGACAGCTCGGCCCACCCCCCTACAGTGGCAAGCAGCATCTCCTCTCCGGCCTTCTCCCAGAGAGGAAACTTCAAAAGGGTGTTTGAGCATTGTAGAACTATTCAATTACAATTGTCTGTCAGATTGCCAAAGACAACATAAAACAGCACTTTCAATTGCTCAGAAAGTCCACTTTCTATATTCATCTACTGTAGAGCAGTGGTGCCCACCTCAGGTCCTTAGGGTCCTGTAACAGTGCATGTTTTACAGGTCTTCTTAGTATCAGTATCAGTATAAGTGAAATAATTAGCTCCACCTGTGGATCTTTTAAAATGTGTCTGCCAGTAATGAATACACCTGTACACCTGCTAGGAGATCTGTAAAACATGCACTGATGAAACAAATGTGTCTGGACAACTGTTTTCATCTGCTTTCTAGTATTTGAGCGCAAATGGTCAATTGTCATTTGTTCCCACACATTACTAGATTTTCTTTCAAACCAGCCTACTAGTTGACTGGTTGGAAAGATAATCTTTAGGTTAATGGCCTGCTTTGCAGGTCCATGAGGACTGCAGGTGGGAAACACTGATTCAGAGTCAGAATACTTGAAAGTATTTCATAGAGCTTTTGAATTTGCCAAATTTATGTTTATGTTGGGAGGTAAGTATTAAGCACTTAGCTTGTCAGTTCAATACTGTCATGGTTTCTTATGCTGTGAAGAACTTTGAATGGAGACTTCTTGTCACACTGCTGTTATGAGCATCCAGTACTGTTGAAGTTGACAACTTATCTTATCAGTCTGAAAGTAAACCATCAAGGCCACCTATATCTTCTATGCCTTTACTGAATCATTATGGAAGAAATACATAAGTCTTCAACTGCTTCTGCAATCTTGGAAAGGGATGTGTACTTTCATCTTCATTAGTTCAGTCTTAAATTGCTGCACCTTTAGTCCAAGGCACAGTTTCTGATTTCTTAGGCAAAGCCTCAAGGACAAAGGAAAGTGGTTTGCTGGAATGTCTGTGTGCTATATAGTAAGACTTGAAAAATCATTATACCCCAATAACACTTTTATGTTTAGAATAGCTCTTCATGGGGCAGATGTAAAAACCTGGAGAAGGCATAAGGAAGTTATAAACTAGTGATATGTGCAAGGTGATAAAGGCACCAGCCAATCAGCTCCAATATGTAAATTAACAGTTAGGATCTGATTGGCTGGTGCCTTTATCACCTTGCACATATCACTGGTTTATCACTTCCTTATGCCTTCTCCAGGTTAATACATCTGCCCCCATATTCCAATGCACGCAGAGTACATTCTGAGCTGAATTTGCAGAGGATAAAGACTGGTTATAGACATTCCTCGGTGGTTAGTGAGAACATTCTACTAACAAGCAGCCATCTTCATATAGGCCATTATACCTTTTTGTTTACAATTTAAAAATGTGTTTGTATGCCTTGACAGATACCTCAACGGCATGGCACATATGTGTTTTTCTTTGTATGACTTTATCATTGGCTTGCTTAATGGCTAATAGACTTGCAGTTTCCATGTTGCATATTTTATTTATTTTGATATCTATAGAAGAGACTGGTACACTTCTCACAGCACAAATGCATTTCAGTTTTACTTCATACAAACTGTATCTGTATACACATTCATTTGTTTGTGGCTGTTTTGTTCAACTTTTTTTCAGCTCTTTTATATGTTTTTTTCCTCATTGCCTTGTTTGGAACAACACAGCTGTGTTTTGTATAATCCTGCTTAACTACTATCAATTAACCGATAAAAAAGAGTATGTTTGTCAATGCAACATTGATGTTTTAATGTACCAAGTTAATTGTGCTGTCTGTCATATTGATCTCTAGTAATACTAATAACAATTTCTATTAAATCTCTTTAGTAGCTTTAACCAATGTAGTTTATTTGTTTCAGAGCAGCCAATCTATATAATACGTATAATGTTGGATTATATTATTATTATTATTATTACTACCAGAGATCACAATTGTTTATAATTGAAAAATCTTTGTTTTCTATTTCCCAAATGTGAAACCCATAATGACATGATATCATGGTCTTAGGTATAAAATATCTCACTGTTTAGGAAAATTGGTAGGAACACGTCTCACCTGTGAGCACCTGACATGGTAGGTTACTGTAAGAGCTTCTTAAGTAATCAACACAATCTTGCACTTTACTAGGCTGTGGATTGAACACAAAATCATCAAAGTCATTGGCATCCATAGACACCTACTTCTTCCACCATCTGTTAAAAGAGGACATTAGGACCCCCCAAGAAAAGTTACAAAATGTACCCACTGTAGGCTCTTTGGTGTTAACAGTTATTATTACATCAACATTCAAAGGGTTAGCACAGCCTGTCACGCAGAGTTAATGTAGTGAAGCTTTAAAAAGGTAGCATAATTAAGAACTAATGCTCTTCAAAGAGGCATGTAAGTTAATTTAGAGTAACAAAGACAAACGTAATACAGATGTGTCCTCTTATATCTTTGCTTGCTCCGTGCACTACAAGTTGTGTTACATATAACACGTGAGTGCCGTGTGACTCAGTAGCACCCAGCGTCTTTTTTAGATTTTTTTTCCCATGAAAGTGCTTCTTAGACACAAAGTAACGTCATAGCATGTACAAGCAGCTTCTGTTGATTAAAAGGACATGTACCATGCCTATATTCTGTGTGTTACTGTGACTGTATTTGCATACAAAATGCTATGCTACAGTGTTTCATTGAAAACTAAAGTGGCATTTCGGATGCAGATAGCCGCAATTACATACAGAATATAGGCATGCTACGTATCAGTTTAATCAGCAGAAGCAGCATATGCGTCCTATTGCATTACTTTCCATCTAAGATGTACTTTCATGGAAAAATAAGAATTTACTCACCGGTAATTCTGTTTCTCGTAGTCCGTAGTGGATGCTGGGAACTCCGTAAGGACCATGGGGATAGCGGGCTCCGAAGGAGGCTGGGCACTCTAGAAAGATCTTAGACTACCTGGTGTGCACTGGCTCCTCCCACTATGACCCTCCTCCAAGCCTCAGTTAGGTACTGTGCCCGGACGAGCGTACACAATAAGGAAGGATTTTGAATCCTGGGTAAGACTCATACCAGCCACACCAATCACACCGAACAACTCGTGATATGAAACCCAGTTAACAGTATGAAACGATAGAGCCTCTCAACAGATGGCTCAACAATAACCCGATTTAGTTAACAATAACTATGTACAAGTATTGCAGATAGACCGCACTTGGGATGGGCGCCCAGCATCCACTACGGACTACGAGAAACAGAATTACCGGTGAGTAAATTCTTATTTTCTCTAACGTCCTAGTGGATGCTGGGAACTCCGTAAGGACCATGGGGATTATACCAAAGCTCCCAAACGGGCGGGAGAGTGCGGATGACTCTGCAGCACCGAATGAGAGAACTCCAGGTCCTCCTCAGCCAGGGTATCAAATTTATAGAATTTTGCAAACGTGTTTGCCCCTGACCAAGTAGCTGCTCGGCAAAGTTGTAAAGCCGAGACCCCTCGGGCAGCCGCCCAAGATGAGCCCACCTTCCTTGTGGAATGGGCATTGACAGATTTAGGCTGTAGCAGGCCTGCCACAGTATGTGCAAGCTGAATTGTACTACAAATCCAACGAGCAATAGTCTGCTTAGAAGCAGGAGCACCCAGCTTGTTGGGTGCATATAGGATAAACAGCGAGTCAGATTTTCTGACTCCAGCCGTCCTGGAAACATATATTTTCAGGGCCCTGACAACGTCTAGCAACTTGGAGTCCTCCAAATCCTTAGTAGCCGCAGGCACCACAATAGGCTGGTTCAGGTGAAACGCTGACACCACCTTAGGGAGAAACTGCGGACGAGTCCTCAATTCTGCCCTATCCATATGAAAAATCAGATAAGGGCTTTTACATGATAAAGCCGCCAATTCTGACACTCGCCTGGCTGATGCCAGGGCCAATAACATGACCACTTTCCACGTGAGATATTTCAGATCCACGGTTTTTAGTGGCTCAAACCAATGTGATTTCAAGAAATTCAACATCACGTTGAGATCCCACGGTGCCACAGGAGGCACAAATGGGGGCTGAATATGCAGCACTCCTTTCACAAATGTCTGAACTTCAGGTACTGAAGCTAGTTCCTTTTGAAAGAAAATCGACAGAGCCGAGATCTGTACTTTAATGGAGCCTAGTTTTAGGCCCATATTCACTCCTGCTTGCAGGAAATGCAGAAATCGACCCAGTTGAAATTCCTCTGTTGGGGCCTTTTTGGCCTCGCACCATGCAACATATTTCCGCCATATGCGGTGATAATGTTTTGCCGTAACATCTTTCCTGGCTTTAATAAGCGTAGGAATGACTTCCTCCGGAATGCCCTTTTCCTTCAGGATCCGGCGTTCAACCGCCATGCCGTCAAACGCAGCCGCGGTAAGTCTTGGAACAGGCAGGGGCCCTGCTGTAGCAGGTCCTGTCTGAGCGGCAGGGACCAAGGGTCCTCTGAGATCATCTCTTGAAGTTCCGGGTACCACGCTCTTCTTGGCCAATCCGGAACCACGAGAATTGTGTTTACTCCTCGCTTTCTTATTATTCTCAGTACCTTTGGTATGAGAGGTAGAGGAGGGAACACATACACTGACCGGTACACCCACGGTGTCACTAGGGCGTCCACCGCTATCGCCTGAGGGTCTCTTGACCTGGCGCAATACTTCTCTAGTTTTTTGTTTATGCGGGACGCCATCATGTCCACCTGTGGACGACCCCATTGATTTACAATCATTTGGAAGACTTCTGGATGAAGTCCCCACTCTCCCGGGTGGAGGTCGTGCCTGCTGAGAAAGTCTGCTTCCCAGTTGTCCACTCCCGGGATGAACACTGCTGACAGTGCTAGTACATGATTCTCCGCCCATCTGAGAATTTTTGTGGCTTCTGCCATCGCTGTCCTGCTTCTTGTGCCGCCTTGTCGATTCACATGGGCGACTGCCGTGATGTTGTCTGACTGGATCAGCACCGGCTGGTGTAGGAGCAGGGATTTTGCTTGACTTAGGGCATTGTAAATGGCCCTTAGTTCCAGAATATTTATGTGAAGGGCAGTTTCCTGACTTGACCATAGTCCCTGGAAATTTCTTCCCTTTGTGACTGCCCCCCAGCCCCGTAGGCTGGCATCCGTGGTCACCAGGACCCAGTCCTGTATGCCGAATCTGCGGCCCTCCAGAAGATGAGCACTGTTCAGCCACCACAGAAGAGACACCCTGGTTCGTGGAGACAAGGTTATTAAACGATGCATCTGAAGATGCGATCCGGACCACTTGTCCAACAGGTTCCACTGAAAGATTCTGGCATGGAACCTGCCGAATGGAATTGCTTCGTAAGAAGCTACCATCTTTCCCAGGACCCGCGTGCAGTGATGCACCGATACCTGTTTTGGTTTTAGGAGGTCTCTGACTAGAGAAGACAACTCCCTGGCTTTCTCCTCCGGGAGAAACACTTTTTTCTGGGCCGTGTCCAGAATCATTCCCAGGAACATTAGACGTGTCGTGGGGACCAGCTGTGACTTTGGGATATTCAGAATCCAACCGTGCTGGCTCAGCACTTCCTGAGATAGTGCTACTCCCACTAACAACTGTTCCTTGGATCGTGCCTTTATTAGGAGATCGTCCAAGTATGGGATAATTAAAACTCCCTTTTTTCGAAGGAGTATCATCATTTCCGCCATAACCTTGGTAAATACCCTCGGTGTCGTGGAGAGTCCAAACGGCAGCGTCTGGAATTGGTAATGGCAATCCTGTACCACAAATCTGAGGTACTCCTGGTGAGAATTGTAAATGGGGACATGCAGGTAAGCATCCTTGATGTCCAGGGATACCATGTAATCCCCCTCGTCCAGGCTTGCAATAACCGCCCTGAGCGATTCCATCTTGAACTTGAATTTTTTTATGTATGTGTTCAAGGACTTCAAATTTAGAATGGGTCTCACCAAACCGTCCGGTTTCGGTACCACAAATAGTGTGGAATAGTAACCCCGGCCTTGTTGAAGTAGGGGTACCTTGATTATCACCTGCTGGGAATACAGCTTGTGAATTGCCGCTAGCACTGCCTCCCTGTCTGAGGGAGCAATCGGCAAGGCGGATTTTAGGAAACGGCGGGGTGGAATCGCCTCGAATTCCAGCCTGTATCCCTGAGATACTATTTGAAGGATCCAGGGATCCTCCTGTGAGCGAACCCACTGATCGCTGAAATTCCTGAGGCAGGCCCCCACCGTACCTGGCTCCGCTTGTGAAGCCCCACCGTCATGCAGCGGACTTGGAAGAGGAAGCGGGGGAGGACTTTTGTTCCTGGGAACCTGCTGTTTGCTGCAGCCTTTTTCCCCTGCCTCTGCCTCTTGACAGAAAAGACCCTCCTTTTCCCCGCTTATTTTTCTGGGATCGAAAGGACTGAACCTGATAAAATGGCGCCTTCTTAGGCTGTGAGGGGACATGGGGTAAAAATGCTGACTTCCCAGACGTTGCTGTGGAAACTAGGTCGGAGAGACCATCCCCAAATAATTCCTCCCCTTTATAAGGCAAAACTTCCATGTGCCTTTTGGAATCTGCATCTCCAGTCCACTGGCGAGTCCATAAGCATCTCCTAGCAGAGATAGATAGTGCACTTACTTTAGATGCCAGCCGGCAGATTTCCCTCTGTGCATCTCTCATGTATAAGACTGAGTCTTTAATATGGTCAATTGTTAACAGGATCGTGTCTCTGTCTAGTGTGTCAATATTTTCTGACAGGTTATCTGACCATGCAGCGGCAGCACTGCACATCCAAGCTGACGCAATTGCTGGTCTGAGTATAATGCCTGAGTGTGTATATACAGACTTCAGGATCGCCTCCTGCCTTCTATCAGCAGGTTCCTTAAGGGCGGCCGTATCCTGGGACGGTAGTGCCACCTTTTTTGACAAACGTGTGAGCGCTTTATCCACCCTCGGGGGTGTTTCCCAACGTAACCTATCCTCTGGCGGGAAAGGGAACGCCATTAGTAATTTCTTAGGAATCACCAATTTCTTATCAGGGGAAGCCCACGCTTCTTCACACACTTCATTTAATTCATCTGACGGGGGAAAAACTACAGGTAGTTTTTTCTCCCCAAACATAATACCCTTTTTTGTGGTACCTGGATGTAAATCAGAAATATTTAACACCTCTTTCATTGCCTCAATCATGCAGCGAATGGCCTTAACGGGCATTAAATTTGACTCATCGTCGTCGACACTGGCGTCAGTATCCGTGTCGACATCTACTTGTGCCACCTGATATAACGGGCGTTTTAGAGCCCCTGATGACTTTTGAGACCCTTGGACCGGCACGAGCTGAAGACTCGGCTGTCCCACAGTCGGCATGTCGTCAAATTTTTTATGTAAGGAGTCTATACGTGCACTCATTTCTTGCCATAATACCATCCACTCAGGTGTCTGCCCCGCAGGGGGTGACATCTCTGCTAAAGGCATCTGCTCCCCCTCCACATCATTATCCTCCTCAAACATGTCGACACAGCCGTACCGACACACTCCCCACACACAGGGAATGCTCAAATAGAGGACAGGACCCACAAAAGCCCTTTGGGGGGACAGAGTAAGAGTATGCCAGCACACACCAGAGCGCTATATATATACAGGGACTAACTGAGTTATGTCCCTAATAGCTGCTTATACTGTATACAATGCCAATTTAGTGCCCCCCCTCTCTTTTTCCCTCTTACTGTATTGTAGAAATGCAGGGAAGAGCCAGGGAGCTTCCTTCCAGCCGAGCTGTGAGGGAAAAATGGCGCCAGTGTGCTGAGGAGATAGGCTCCGCCCCTTTTTCGCGGCCTATTCTCCCGCTTATTTTGGGATTCTGGCAGGGGTATTTACCTCATATATAGCCCCAGGGGCTATATATTGAGGTATTTTAGCCAGCCAAGGTGTTTTTATTGCTGCCTCAGAGCGCCCCCCCCCCCCAGCGCTCTGCACCCTCAGTGACCGGAGTGTGAAGTGTGTATGAGGAGCAATGGCGCACAGCTGCAGTGCTGTGCGCTACCTTGGTGAAGACAGGACGTCTTCATGCCGCCGATTTTCCGGACCATCTTCCTGCTTCTGGCTCTGTAAGGGGGACGGCGGCGCGGCTCCGGGACCGAACATCAAGGCTGGGCCTGCGGTCGATCCCTCTGGAGCTAATGGTGTCCAGTAGCCTAAGAAGCCCAATCCGGCTGCAAGCAGGCGAGTTCGCTTCTTCTCCCCTTAGTCCCTCGCTGCAGTGAGCCTGTTGCCAGCAGGTCTCACTGAAAAAAACAAATTCTAAGACTATAACTTTCTAAGAGCTCAGGAGAGCCCCTAGTGTGCATCCAACCTCGGCCGGGCACGAAATCTAACTGAGGCTTGGAGGAGGGTCATAGTGGGAGGAGCCAGTGCACACCAGGTAGTCTAAGATCTTTCTAGAGTGCCCAGCCTCCTTCGGAGCCCGCTATCCCCATGGTCCTTACGGAGTTCCCAGCATCCACTAGGACGTTAGAGAAAAATGCAAAAAGAGATGCTCAGTGCTACTGAGTCACACAGCACTCATGTGTTACGTCTAACGTGACTTGGAGCACCCAAAAAAATGCAAAAAAGATGCTCTGCGCTACTGAATCCTGCCACGGCATGGTGTGACTTCAATGACTGTTTAGCGTGACTGCAGCAAGGATGTAAGAGGACACATCTGTACATTTTAGTTTTAACATAACAAGGTACAGGGCATGGTATATAATAAAAAAAATTGACTTACAAGTGCTTATATAATCATAAAACGTAAAGAAATTGAAGAAATATAACAGACTCTCCAACATGACCCATTTCCACCAGGTACAAAATGCTCTGCCTCCAGACTTTCAGCTTAATTTACAATTTGAAGTCATCTGTTTTGAAGTGACTAAAGCAGTGTTCATTTTGACAAGAATTTTCTATTTAGTTTTAGTCTTAGTCACTTATATTTGTTTTGTTTTAGTTAAGATTTAGTCAGTGGATCTCCATTTTCATCTTTGTCCAATTTTAGTCCTGAAATAAACTGTAGTCGAATACTATTAGTTAAAATTTGAATTGACAATATTTACACTGGACTAAAGTAGGTCACACATCTAAAGATTATCAGTTCAACTAGCCAAATAGTTGACTGGTTGGAACTAACACCTAGTAATGTATGGAAACAAAACAAATGCAAATGGTTGTTCAGATAAATCCGTGTGTCTGAACAATTTACTATATCTGAACAACCATTTTGTTCATTTTCTGGCTTTTGTAAGAAAACAGCAGATTGTCATTTGCTTCCATATTGTACCAGCTTTTTGTTACAACCAGCCAATAAAATGGCCTGTTGGAATGATAATCTTTAGATATGTGACCAGCTTAATTGACGAAAAAGGTGTTTTTAACCCAGGTTACTGCAATCGTAATTTAATGGGAAAATCAGAATACAGAATTTTGTACCTCGTGGAAGGTGTCATGTTGGAGGGCCTGATATAATCTCAAAAACAATAAAAACAAATATATCCTGATATAATCTGTATGCCAGGAACAAGGTGAAATAATTGACCGTTCTTTAATTGTCAATTTGTCCACAGGGTATATAAACTTTGCTAATGTGGGTGAGTAAATGTCTACTAATTACAAACTCTAGTAGATAACTTCCCCATCTGTACATTACATTACTGCACATTTTCATGTAAAAAAAAAAAATACACTTTTTTCTTCTTAGGGTATTAATAAACTACATTATGTTCCTTATATGTAGATTATTTTTAATACACACCTTTATGCATTTCTTCTTCTGGAACCTAACTGGACAAACAAATTTTGCAAATGCTGAAATATGAAGTATACACCTTTAAGGTTCATATATTCTTCGGATAACTGAGTTATATTTAATTACACTAAGTCACACCCCTCATTCATTCTATTACATAGTAAGGGAAAATTGCTTGCAATTCACCAACCGGTGGCTATATGGTCAAATGACACAGATACAGTACCTGACTACTTGTTCCACTATGAAATGACTAGTTAGGGACAGGAGGACCTAGGCTTTGACATTTTTTGTTGATCATGACACTGAGATGATAGGTTCTGTTCCTAAGGGGCCAATTTATGACCATTCGCATCTGAGGATGCAATGTGCTGTGATAATATTGTCCCAATCCACAATGTGATAATTGTTTACATTGCACAGATGTATCAGTTATCACATGCAGGGACAGAGCTTGCAAAAAAGCTCTGTCCCTGCCAGGGGCATAGCCAGAGCTTTGTGGGCCCCATAGCAACATTATGAAGGGGCCCCTGTCCCAAAGACACCTCTCTGCAGCAGTTGTTAGTTTTATGCCCCATAACAGTGCCCTAGTTAATGTTATGCTCCATAGATGTGCCCTAGTTAATATTATGTCACATGTTTGTTAAGTAAAGTAAAAAAGCAAGCAGCTAGGCAAAACCATGCTGCGCTGCAGGTGGGGTAGATGTAACATGTGCAGAGACAGATTTGGGTGGGGTGTGTTCATACTGAAATGTAAATTACAGTGTAAACATAAAGCTGTCTAATATTTATGGGCTACATGCAAAAGCAGACAGTATTTACCCTGCACAGAAACATATAAATGTATTTGCTCCTTTGCATGGCAACATGGTTTGTTCCAGGCACAAGGTTATTTTCTGTTTTTTGCTTTACTTACAAACCTGAATCAGGTCCATAGTGTCCCCAATTTGCATAATGACATACAGTGTCCCCAGTTCATATTATATCACATTGCAGTGCCTCCATATCATATTGTGCCACATTACAGTGCCCCAGTTCATATTATGTAACATTATAATGCCCTCTAGTTCATTTTTTACCAGAACACAATGAGCAGGTCCAGGGGTGTAACTGGATATATATATATATTGTAGACGTAGAGGTAAAAGTGTGTAATGGTCCCTATGTACTGTACCATCCAATGGTGAAAAATGTATATAACACATGTAACTGTGACAGGGAAGGTGGGCCCCTCTCAGCTCTGGGCCCCACAGCAGCTGCACTCCCTGCACCTATGGTAGCTATGCCCTTGGTCCCTGCAATGTCACTCCACAGCCAATTAAGGATAAACAATATAAAAAAAACCTGATTATGTGCTGCGCATGCACCGCCGCCAGACATCGCCACCACCACCCATTTCGACAATAACCCCCTTCCAACTGCAACACCTTCCTCGACCATACTCACCAGCACCTGGTGATCGGTGATCAGAGCTCCTTGAGGACTGCTAGTTATTGGCTCTCCCTGCTGTTGTGACTTCAGGTGCTGTAAAGTGAGCTGCAGCTTTGCAGCATCACTTTACTGCACCGAGGGTCACAGGAGCAGCAGGGAGCCCAATGACTGGCAGACCTCACCGGAACACCGATCACCGGTCTCTGGGTAGGTATGAATTTTTATTTATTTAATTCTTCGTTTTAACTGTGATCAGCTTGTGTGTCCATCAGACACACATAGCTGATCACACTGGCCAGTTACCCCAACAGCATTCTCTCTTAGGGGCAGAGGAAGCTGTGCATGGGTACAGGATTTGCAGTGGGCCCTGTGATTACGCCAAATGAAACTGGCATTTATTATCACATGGCTCACTGCTGTTTTATTTTACAATTTTTTTTTTTTTTGTGTAAATTCTGACAGTTTACATTTGCCTTTATAAGTATGGGAAATGCATTGTGGTTACCAAAAAAAAAAAAATGAAAGGGTTTGGAGTAGTTTTTCACAAAAACTGCTCCAAAAACCCTTTAATACCTTCAGGTTATATTAAAATAATGTGAAAAGCTTTTCACTTTATTTTAGTAATAAAATTGTTAATAAATCTGCCCGTAAAACAGAAGTCAGGTCTGGAGATTTTTTTTTAGAATTCCTTGGAGGAAGCTAAAAGAATTTGCATGCTGCAGATTATGTACTAATGCTCATATTTTTAATATTAAAGGGTATATTTACTAATTACAGCCACTATTCACTGCCATAGGAAATTACCAGCAATGTGTAAAGTACTGACCAAGGGCGTAGCTACCATACGTGCAGGCAGTGCAGCTGCTATGGGGCCCAGTGCTGAGAGGGGCCTACCTTCCTTGTCAAAGTTACATGTGTTATATACATTTATTGCCATTGGGTGGTACGTAGGAGTCCTTTCAAACTTTTTTCTTGAGGCCAGCAATATATCTAGGTATGCTTCTGGACCTGCTCATTGTAGTGTGGTATAAAATGAATTGGAGGTAATTTTAATGTTACATAATATGAACTGGAACACTATCTAGGTTGACCACTATTGGTCAACAGTCACTAGGTCAACAGGGTTTCTAGGTCGACAGGGTTTCTAGGATGACATGTTCTAGGTCGACAGGTCAAAAGGTTGACGTGAGTTTTTCACAATATTTTTCATTTTTTTAACCTTTTCATACTTAACGATCCGCGTGGACTACAATTGGGAATGGTAACCTGTGCCGCACGCAGCGATAGCAGAGCAAGGCACCTTGCCGGAAGCTCGCGAGCCATGCGAGGGGACATGGTGCACTAATTGGGGTTCCCGGTCACTCTACGAAGAAAATGACACATAACCCCCATAAAAACTCATGTCGACCTAGACCATGTCGGCCTAAAGACCCTGTCAACCTAGAGACCCTGTCAACCTAGTTACTGTCGACCAATAGTGGTCGACCTAGTTACTATCTACCTTCCATACCACACCTGGCTCAGAAAATGAACTATGGCACTATTTATAGGGCATACAAATAGCTACTAATGCAGAAAAGTGTCTATCTAGAAGCCTTGGGACGGGGCCCCTCCAAAATGTTGCTATGGGGCCCACAAAATTCTGACTGGGACTGACCACACATGTGCAGCGGCCATTGCCGGACTCTCCTGGTCTGGTGTTTTTACAGAATATGAATTGTAGACCATAGACTACATCTGATGATGGCATTAAGCTGAAGGGCCAAATTTGGAGGTGGATCCATCTGTTATACATTCGGTGATCCTTAATAGTTTAGGGACATACTGTACAGGTAGACAAATGCAGAAGTACATTAGAAGCAGAATGCAGTGATTACCTTGTGGTGCACAATGGAAATTACATATTAAATATTTTATTTACAAATATTTACTTTAGAACTGTATATAATTAGAATTAGAGCAAATAAAAATAATGTTGTTTTTGCGACTGCTCATTTGCTCTGTATGAGCATGGTACTGTTGCTACAGTATTTGTGTGCACAAAGAAGCAATTGCCACCAAAATCACAAGAAGTTAAATTGTTACATTTTCAGTGAAGTAACAAGAGCAAGTTGGTATAATGTTTACGTAATATTCTAATTTGCATGGACTAATAAGTGAACTACTCCTGATACTGGTGAACTTGTGAGTAGTGCCACAGTGGTTTTTAGTAAGCTCACTTCTGTAATGCAATATACCTTACATTTATAGCAACTTTTCAGGATAATATTGAATGTATCACTTTTACAATATGTTTACTGGTTGGGTTTTTACCACACAAATGTATTTATTTACAAATATTAGCGGGATCAGTATGATATCCTGGCTGTCGGGATCCTGGCGCTCAGCAGACTGACGCCGGAATCCCAACAGCTGGAATACCGGTGGCAAGCGCAGCATGTTCCCTCATGGGCTCGCTGCACTCGCCACACAACAGGCCTGGTGGAGACCGACTAATCTATTCCCACTCGGCTGGTGGCGTGGACCACCAAGTGGGGATTCTGGGCGGCCGTCGGGATTTCGACCACCGGCATTTCACCGGGTGTCAGAATTCTGGTATCGGTATCCTGACTGTCGGGATCCCAACAGCCGGCAAATTGACCATATAACATATTAGCGATAGCACTAATATGGTAATGCAGCAGGAGGTGCCATGCCTTATGTTTGTATTAGTGATCCGACGCTGCTTCCTAAGACGCAGCATAAGATTATCTGCGACACCACTGATCAGCTTCATGAGCCATGTGATCCAACAAAAAGGACAGGAAATCCTTGTCCTCCAATGGAGATCCCGGCCTACTCCCTCCCACACAATGGTGGCAACACACCTCCGTTTTTGGAAATGGAGGCCATCACCACCCCTTCCCCACTACCAAATAGCATCAGACTTTCAATCATTGACAGTCTGATGCCGTACTGCGTCTTACATCACCGACCCATACTGCACATGCACAAAATACCAAACATCGGTTCTTTGCACTATGCACAGCACCTCCGTCCACATCTGAATAAGGCCCATTGTCTTACCTGGTACACCATCCTTTTTGTGTTTTCTCTCTAAACTGTCATTCTCCCTTAGACTGTATAACACTACAATTATATTTTTCTCACTTCTCATCAGTGTACTGCATTGTTGCTTTGTATGTGTGAATAGTAATATAGCATTGGCTCACTTTAACTGGGAGTTAAGTGGAAGTTGAGAATTTATCAATAGAAGTTTTAAAATCATTTTTTGGATAACAAAGGAATGGTTCTTGAAAATGTGGCTTTGTTAGAAAAATGGTATCACTTTGGCCTCTGCAGCTACGTATTTTTGTGAGAGAAAATAAGAAATAGCATGCCGCAACTCTTTCTATCTAAGAAAAAATATATAAAGTTCTACTTTAACAGAGCTTCTGTCATAATACAAGCTCCTTCTGTCATAATAAAAGCTCAGTGTCAATATCAAAAGGATTCTCTGTGCTGATTCTAGCGGGTTTCACTATATCTTTGTTCAGCTTTCTTTTGTATTATTTCACAATTCTGATTTTTCAGCAATGTCCTTTGAACACAGCTTGTGTATTGAGTGCATGTTTCTATAGCCCTGTAACAAACATTTATATGAAAGGTAGCCACACTCACTGAGCTCTGGAAATGTTCAGGACCCTATGCCATCCATTTGGATGTCCCTCACAGAGTTTAATTAAATTAGTACAAGTTCGTCATTATCTGATACCAGATACAATTAAATACATCCCTGGGTTTAATCATTATATATACAGGTTGAGTTTATCATTATATATACAGGTTGAGTATCCCTTATCCAAAATGCTTGGGACCAGAAGTATTTTGGATATCGGATTTTTCCGTATTTTGGAATAATTGCATACCATAATGAGATATCATGGCGATGGGACCTAAATCTAAGCACAGAATGCATTTATGTCACATATACACCTTATACACACAGCCTGAAGGTCATTTTAGCCAATATTTTTAATAACTCTGTGCATTAAACAAAGTGTGTGTACATTCACACAATTCATTTATGTTTCATATACACCTTATACACACAGCCTGAAGGTCATTTTATACAATTTTTTATAATTTTGTGTATTAAACAAAGTTTGTGTACATTGAGCCATCAGAAAACAAAGGTTTTACTATCACACTCTCACTCAAAAAATTCCGTATTTCAGAATATTTGGAGATGGGATACTCAACGTGTGTGTGTGTGTGTGTGTGTGTGTGTGTGTGTGTGTGTGTGTGTGTGTGTGTGTGTGTGTGTGTGTGTCTTTATAAAAAAATTTTTTGAGGGATATAATAAACCTGCATACATGTACGCAGGGGCTGATTGGGATGGAAAACCAACCTGATAAATTTATGGAAGCAGCCCTAATAGAGGTATGGTCAGATGTAGGGGGCAAGATCCCTCCTCATAGGGCCTGATTGTACGCAATGGCAGCCTTCTTTGTGTCTGTTGCTGTAGTTGCAGCGGTGGACTGGGAACTAAAAGTGGGCCTGTAAAATTTTGTAGAAGAGGCCCAACATGGGCAGCACAAGAGGCATAGCATACCGTGTAGCCATGGCAGCATCACTGGATGGCAGAGTTGCTGTACTGCAGAGATGGAACAACAGAATAAATGGGGACAATGCAGTGTACTGAGGGCGGTGGGCTGCCTGTCATGTGGGGAGTGGAACCACATGACAACACATAAAACAGGCTCCATAGATACGTCAGCCTACCAAGAATCTTCCTGGTGATCCCTATGGCCATTAACAAAATAAATAGATTGATGTTTCTTTGCGCCCTAACAAAACTGCTTCTGGGGCACCAACTCACAAGGGTACCAACACTTGACAAACTGATGAACACAGAAAAGAAGAGTAGTCAACCAGCACTGTTTGTATAAATCACCATACAATGTATCCTATATTTGTAATGTCTTGAGGATTAAAGGGAGACTGAAACTTCAGTCCAACACCATAAAACAATATGGGCTATATCGGAATTCCACTTATTGGATGTACCTCACTCACCGACGATCAGTGAGATTTGTCCATATAAAGGTATCTTTTCCTATGTCATTAGGTTAAAGATCCCAAGGTCATATGGAAATTAACTCACCAGTATTCTGGGCCCTATATTCATCCAAAGGTTTCTTTTAACTGCACCAACGATCTCTTCGGATGTGTGCCAAAAAGTCACTGCTCCAAAATAGTATAGCTGGACCACTGAGTCTTCATACAAAACTGTATTCATAGAACAGTTCTACCATAACAATCCAATTTTTTTTATAAAATACAATAATAAAAAACAGGGGTTGCATCACTCCACTCCATAAGGACCTCAAACATTTACCAATCACCAATTAAATCCCAGGGGGGAAAAAAGGAGATAAGGTAAGTTTAAGGAAAAAGATCTTACTCCCTAATAATAGATGAGGATGTATGCTCCCTGTGCATATAACCACCAATGCGTTTCGGAAATGTTTCCTTCCTCAGGGAGTGGAACCACATGACAACACACAAAAAAGGCCCCATAGACACGTCACCCTACCAAGAATCTTCCTCGTGATCCCTACGGCCAATCCGCCTCTGCATGTACGTACCTAGATAGTGCTGACACCTATGAGACGGGGTGGCTGCAGTCGGAAGCACATGGGTGTTAGCACTATAAAGGTATTCACATGTACTGTATGTTTTTTTATATTCCTTGAAAAAATGTTCTAAAGACATGAAACATTGGAGTTGAAACTTGTTGTAGTGACTTACAGGCAGATGTATTAACCTGGAAAACAGTGACGTGCGGTGAGGTCAGAGACTGGGGAGGCACAAATGGTGGAGGCTCTCAGTGCCAGGAGCCTTTCTTAATACAAAGAAGATGCTTATAAATTATAACTATCTTCTTTGTGTTATCCCAATCATTTTTATAGTGAGAACTCTGAGTATGATAGGGAGCATGACGGGTGAAGCTCTGCCTCCCCTGACTGCACGTCCCTGCTGGAGAAGGCATAAGGAAGTGATAAACCAGTGATAAGTGCAAGGTGATAAACGCACCAGTCAATCAGCTTCAATATGTAAATTAACAGGAGCTGATTGACTGGTTCATTTATCACCTGGCACTTATCATTGGTTTATCACTTCCTTATGCCATCTCCAGGCTTAATACATCTGCCCCTTACTGTCATACTGTACTTTGGTTTTGCGTTATTATATAGTGGTATAAAACAATGAGGGGGGAGAGCTCTTGCAGTGCAGTCTGTCAAGGTAACAATCCTATCTGAAGAGAGCCAAATGCATACCTACAGAGCTGGGAATTTTTTCTTTGAGAGAAAGATATGTAACACTGCTATTCACACACACTAATAATAGATAACCATAGCACACAATGGCTCGGGAAAAATTACAATATATAGTATAGTGTCATCTTGTTTTCAGTATTAGGTGGGTATTCTTGTTCAGATTATACTGAGATGCGATCGTATCTCCCTGTCTGCCCCCGCAACTCACATGTGTGAGCAGGAAGATGCAATTGCATCTCAGTTATGCGAAAACCTCTGTCTGATTAACAAGCAGAGGTGTTCACGTGATGGTACAGGGCAGCAACGCGTTGTTGCGGAGGCAGCAACATGGCATTGGGCGGGCATGTTGTCGGACACGGAGGTGGGTTTGTCACACATGGCCACTGCTACCCAAAAAATGGCAGCTCTGCACCTGCCATCGCAGCCTGGTTGCAGAGGCAGGGAGCCTTCCACAAATCAGCGATCTGATCTCAATTTCTCGTTGCAAGGTGTTTGCATGCTGGGCGGCCCCCTGCATGCGATTGCAGCCAGTTGCAGTTCTGGTAAAAAAAGCAAAATGAGGGCTTTGATCAAATTCATGTGAGGAAACAAATATATTTATAGTATAGTATATTTATAGTATAATATTTACTTTCTGTAGTCCTGTATAAAAAAGACATATAGTGATTAGCTGTTAACAAGCTATAGTCTGCCTCATACAAAGTGCGGTATCACAGTAGGCCGTTATTTATAGCAGAAGTGCCAGCCAAACACAGCACAGTGTATGTAATACATCAGACATATACAGAACCAGAGATCACAGTAAGCTGTTAAATGCAGCAGTAAGAGCAGACATACAGAGTGCAGTGTAGTTAATGCCAGTTATCCCAGTAAGTTGTTAGATGCGGAAGAAGAGTCGGTCTGCTTCAACAGAATGTTTTTTTGTGGGCACCGTTCCAGATTCCAAGTCCCCCACTCTGAGGAGCATTGGAGTAAGGTTGGAGTCTAGAGGAGTGGCCGAAGAACCTATTATCCAACCCTGGACATACTGTATACAGTATGAATAAATTAGATAGTCTCCACATACACTGAATAGTGTATGTAATACAGAATTGATAACACTATAAGGACATGTTCTCTTATGGTAAGACACCTGTCCCTTCTTGCTAGCAGCTCCTGTCTGTGGTCCGGTGCGCTGATTGACCACTCAGATCCATATACACACAACAGACTTGGTAGGAGAGGCTGTTGTTATGCCCAGTGGAAACGGCTTCCCTTACCAAGTCTCTGTTCTGTCCCCATGGCCAGTAAAATCATATTAGACAGTACTGCTGTTGTGATCGTGACTGGAGACACTGGCCAACACCGAAAAATAGGTTGTAGCTATAATGTAAACTGACGATCATAAAAAATACATTTCCCTAACAAATGGCACATTATTTGCCATCTTGTAATGTAACTTAAAATAACTATAGCCAGTGGCACTGCAAATAACTAATCTGATATTTGATAGTATTTTACTAATATTTTGACAAGACAATTTATTAACACTGTTTAATGACATTGCAATAAAACATAGTTACTATATTGTATTATTACTGCACAAAACAAAGATTAAAAGACTATCAACCGTCCCGTACTCTGTCATGGAGGACATGAAAATGTATCAGCCAATGTCTCAGTCACCAGAGAGTAGTAAAACATGCAAAAAAATAGGTAAACTTTAAACCTAAATCATGATAACAATGCCTTGTTTGTTGCTGTTTTTATTCTACTAAGTACCTTCCAATAGCATTCCCTTAGGTGATCTGTGGTAACTTTGTGCAGTATCTTGCAAAGTGAGATTCCCTTTGTTGAAAAGAACACCTAGGGCAATAAGCTGTTTCCTTTGTTTCATGGCTTTTAAAAAAAATAGAGTTGCATATTTCTAAATTGCCTTTGAACAAAGTAAATGTCCCCTTTAATTATAGCAGACATGCAAGGACAAACATAGACGTTCATACTGCAAAAACGGAATAAAACAGCAAGTACAGCAGCAAATATACTGTAGACTGATTTTTCTCTTACTATAATATTTAAAAAAAATAACTTATAACATGAAGTGATTCTTTTTTTCTCACAAGGACATTACGTAGAGTACCGACAGATAGCATATCTTTATTTAAATAAATGGTGGAATATGGTGTCTCCCAAAGGACATTGGGGGTAATTCAGAGTTGATTGTAGCAGCAAATTTGTTAGCATTTGGCCAAAACCATGTGCAGTGACAGGGGGGGGGGGCAGATATAACATGTGCAGAGAGAGTTAGATTTGGGTGGGTTATTTTGTTTCTGTGCAGGGTAAATACTGGCTGCTTTATTTTTACACTGCAATTTAGATTTCAGTTTGAACATACCACACCCAAATCTAAAAGGCCGTATTCACGGGCCGATTTGGGGAGAGATGTGTGCTGAGCGGTTCGCTCAGCACACATCTCTCCCCCTGCTCAGCACAGCGCAATGTGTGCTGAGCGTGCAGGGGCAGACGGGGGAGGCGCTCATTTCACCCAGCAGGTGAAATGAGTGACCTGCTAGATTGGCCTGCATGCATGCCAATCTAGTACCAGCGATAGCGATGTGCGGGGCTGTGCATCGCTATCGCTGTGGGGGCTACACACGGAGTGATCGCTGCTTAAAATCTAAGCAATCTAGTCAGATTGATTAGATTTTAAGCAGCGATCGCTCCGTGAGTACCCTCCTTAACTCTCTCTGCACGTTATATCTTCCCCACCTGCAGTGCACATGGTTTTGCCCATCTGCTAACAAATTTGCTGCCGCGATCAACTCTGAATTAGGCCCATTGAGCACACTGGATTATATTCAGCAATGGGTGTGGATCAATGAGTCGACCAGTATTAGCTCTACGGTTATTAGGTCACCCCCATTTGGTCAGCATGCAATTTGTCGACATGGTCAATAGGTCGACATTAGTGATGAGCAGGTTCGGTTTCTCGGTATCTGAACCACCCCGAACTTCACCTATTTTACACGGTTCCGAGGCAGACTCGGATCCTCCCGCCTTGCTCGGTAAACCCAAGCGCGCCCGAACGTCATCATCCCGCTGTCAGATTCTCGTGAGATTCATATTCTATATAAGGAGCCGCGCGTCGCCGCCATTTTCACTCGTGCATTGGAGATGATAGGAAGAGGATGTGCAGCGTTCTCTCAGTTTCTGTGTTCAGTGTGCTGCAAATATCTGTGCTCCGTGTGCTGCAAATATCTGTGCTCAGTGTGCTTGCAAATATCTGTGCTCAGTGTGCTGAAAATATCTACGTTCTCTGCCTGAAAACGCTCCATATTTGTGCTGCATTGTAGTATAGGAGGACAGTGCAGAATTTTGCTGACCAGTGACCACCAGTATTATATAGCAGTACGGTACAGTAGTCCACTGCTCTACCTACCTCTGTGTCGTCAAGTATACTATCCATCCATACCTGTGGTGCATTTTAGTTGTGCGCAGTATATATAGAAGGAGGACAGTGCAGAATTTTTCTGACCACCAGTATATAATATATAGCAGTATGGTACAGTAGTCCACTGCTCTACCTACCTCTGTGTCATCAAGTATCCTATCCATCCATACCTGTGGTGCATTTTAGTTGTGCGCAGTATTATATAGTAGGAGGACAGTGCAGAATTTTTGCTGACCACCAGTATATAATATATAGCAGTACGGTACAGTAGTCCACTGCTCTACCTACCTCTGTGTCGTCAAGTATACTATCCATCCATACCTGTGGTGCATTTTAGTTGTGCGTAGTATTATATAGTAGGAGGACAGTGCAGAATTTTGCTGACCACCAGTATATAATATATATCATTACGGTACAGTAGTCCATTGCTCTACCTCTGTGTCGTCAAGTATACTACAAAAGTTCAGTAAAATGACCCAAAAATCAAAATTAAAAGCATCTGATGAGAAGCGTAAACTTGCCAATATGCCATTTACGACACGGAGTGGCAAGGAACGGCTGAGGCCCTGGCCTATGTTCATGGCTAGTGGTTCAGATTCACATGAGGTTGGAAGCACTCATCCTCTCGCTAGAAAACTGCAGTGCCACTCCTAGGTTGGTCAGGTGTTTGTGTCGGCCACTTGGGTCGCTTAGCTTAGCCATCCAGCGACCTTGGTGCACCTCTTTTTTTCTTTGCATCATGTGCTGTTTGGGGACTATTTTTTAAATCGGCCATCCTGTCTGACACTGCAGTGCCACTCCTAGATGGGCCAGGTGTTTGTGTCGGCCACTTGGGTCACTTAGCTTAGCCATCCAGCGACCTTGGTGCACCTTTTTTTCTTTGCATCATGTGCTGTTTGGGGACTATTTTTTAAATCGGCCATCCTGTCTGACACTGCAGTGCCACTCCTAGATGGGCCAGGTGTTTGTGTCGGCCACTTGGGTCGCTTAGCTTAGTCATCCAGCGACCTCGGTGCAAATGTTAGGACTAAAAATAATATTGTGAGGTGTGAGGTGTTCAGAATAGACTGGAAATGAGTGGAAATTATGGTTATTGAGGTTAATAATACTATGGGATCAAAATGACCCCCAAATTCTATGATTTAAGCTGTTTTTGAGGGTTTTTTGTAAAGAAAAAAGAATCCAAAACACACCCGAATCCGACAAAAAAATTTCAGGGAGGTTTTGCCAAAACACGTCCGAATCCAAAACACGGCCGTGGAACCGAATCCAAAACCCGAAAAATTTCCATCGCTAGTCGACATGTGAAAGGTAGACATACAAAAAGGTTGATACAAGTTTTTACTTGTTGTATTGGGTGTCATTTTCAACAGTTAAACCACATGTAACCCCAATTAGTGTACCACTTTGCTCACCACGCTTCAGGCAAGGTTACTATTCCCAATTGTAGTCCATGTGGATGGTAAGGATGAAAACATTGGAAAAAAAAGGGAAAAAAACAAACCTTGTGTCGACCATATGTATATGATCATTTGAACCTGTCGGCCTATTGTACCTGTTGACGTAATGCATGTCAACCATATGGGGGCAACCTATTGACTGTCTATCTAATACTGGTCGACTTATCCTGATATCCTCAGCTATAACCCTCATAACTCTGTTGTATTTCAATGGTTGTTGGGTTAGTCTTAAATGATGAGATGGATTGTTTATTCTGTTCATCTGAAAGACGTGCTCCATCTCTTTGACAGTAAGTGATTTACTGTACCTTTTTAATAAATGATCCTGAAAACACATTACAAACCGCTATAAGGTGTATATTGCACTAATGGTGATTATACTTTAAGTCAAGTACATTTTGTTATTGGTTGGTGTTGTGACTCTTAATATAATAACCAATATAGTAGAAGACTGTTGTATGATGTCAGTGATAGGATACAGTATATGTGTCACACAATTTGTCATTAATAATGCAGTTGTATTAATAATACTGTGAGGATACGGATTCTCTGATCACTCAGGTAAACAGTTTAGTAAAGTGTAAATTGTGTATATTATAAATATAAATTGTGTATATTGTAAATATACACACACTGTACACAATAACATTAACAATTGCAAGCCAGGATGGTATCTTACTAATACCCCTTTTCCATCTACGATGCGGCTCGCAGCCGGGAGCCTGGCACGGGTGCTACCCGGCTACGACCCACATCAGCCCCCTTTCCTATCAGCAGTCTCCATCCCGGCATAATGCCGGGTTGGTGACGCTGCTGGTGACGTGGCAGGGGCGGCGTTGGGAGATCATATGATCTCCCAGCGCTGCCCTTCCATACACAGTGTAAACGGAAGCCATGTTGCATCGTCACGGCTTCCGTTTACACTACACCTTACCCGAATCATTCCCGTGTCCTACCCACCTACCCAGATAGCTACCTAGGTAGGATTCCCGGGTCTCCTTATCCAGGTTTTTCCTGAGGAAGCCGTTTCCACAAGCAAGAAACATGGGTAAATGCGCACCCCTGTGCATTTACCCGTGTTTTTTGAGCTAGTGGAAAAGGGGTATTACTAAGTGCCACAGTAGTAAAGGATTACAGTCTCCTGATGTTACATGCCAGCAGTAGTTCTCACCACTGATGGCACCGCAATGCCTAGCCAGTGCCTGCACTCCAGAAATACATCCACTCTCTCACCTTCTGTGCAGATCTCTCCTTCACCAGTAGAACTCACTCCTCTTGTTATACCCTCCCCTGTCTATTCATCACACAAGCAGGTCAGTGAGGAGGTCAAAGAGGAGTGGAGACAAGGTGTCTGGGCTCCTGTACACAATGGGGTGTATAGGATCAGATTACCTGCAGCTCCATACATAACCTGTTTACTACTGAACTACTCATCCTAATCGCAGCTGATTGTACAGCTAGGGGACTTACAGTACATTACAATGAACTGATTTAACTATGTTACTAATGGTGCCCATATAATTGTGCGATGCCCTGCGATGCGACATCGCAGGGCATCGCACCGGCAGTTCAGGTGCGATGCATGTTTATAGTATGCAAATTCTAAATGTTCAATGCTAATTGGTTGCCATGGACAACTTCTGCACTGGCTCACTTCTCCACTTTTATCACTACTTAGTGCATGTCCCCCGTAGAGGTAAAAGGACCATCTCGCAAGCTTACAATCTATAGGGAAACAGGTCCTGGAAGTGGTTCTGCAATCTAGTAAGCTTGCCTGAAGAAGTGAACACTTCAAGGTTTGGATATTAGAGAGTCTTATTGTGCATGGGAGGGCATTCCGCATAGTCCTGTAAATAGGAATTGAACAGGCAAATGCCTGTGGATGAGAGACACAGATCTTGTGCAGAGCAGAGGGGTCAAGATGTTTTGAGATAAGCAAAGAGATACAGTATATGTTGGTGTAGTTTGGCCTTGCATATATGTTAAAGATTTTTTATGTAAAATTTAGTGGAATACTGGTAACCAGTGGAGGGATTGACAGAGGGGATCAGCAGACGATAAATGTTTGGCAAGGAAGAGCAGTCTCATTCAAAATAGATTGTACAGTAGTGGTGAAAGTCTATTTTACGGAAGACCAGTAAGGAGACTATTGCAATAATCAATAAAGAGATAATGAGTGTATAATAATAATAATAATAATTTTATTTATATAGCGCTCTTTCTCCAATAGGACTCAAGGCGCTTAACAGATACATAGCAGAATATAGTACAGAGACAATGAAGTACAGAAAAGCTTTTCAGAAAATACAGAAGCATGTAGATACTAAAGGGACATTATGAAAATGCTTGAGTAAACAGGAAAGTCTTGAGTCTATTTTTGAAGGATTCTATAGTGCATGAATTATCATTTTTGCAGTGTCTTGTGTAAAATAAGATATTGCCATACTCTAGATATCTTTTATACTGTAGACTAAGATTAACTTTGATGTGGTGAGATGACAACCAGGATGAAATGGCAGAAAGACATTCAGTAGCACGGACCATTACAAATGGCGACAAATCTGGAGAGGATACATAGATTTAAGTATCACCCATATACAGATGATACTAAATATGATTATTATTATTATTATTATTATTATTATTATTATACTTTATTTATATGGCACTACAAGGGATCCGCAGCACCCATTACACAGTACATAATCAAATGAGCAAACAAGAAAACAGCACTTACAGTACAACCCGGGGTTAGGTGCCATCAATGGGAGTATGGAGTATAAGACAGTGTAAGTAAGAAAAGGAAAGGCACATGAGAGCTTACAATCTAAAAGGTGAGGGGCTAACAGACCAGAGTGACACAGACGGGGTAGACAGTGAGCATAAATATATTTAATAGTTACAATATTTTTGCATTTGCAGTGCCATATTATATTACATTTCCTAGTTTAATTTGTTTGAATGAAGGACTGTAGCTACTAGTTCACAGCAGTCACTGTGACATTTATTATATCGATCAAATCTATTAGCGATTTGGCCCTGGAGTGATTTATAAATAGTGGACTTTTTAGGTGAATGTACATGCCTGTAAGATGTTTCACATTAGCAATTCTCTATGAAGAGGAATTTATTACTACATAACAGTCGGTAAATAGCATGTGTAAGCATTTTACTGCTAAGGCATTTCACTATTGTCATGTAATTCTGGACATTCTACTGATACTGAAATGTGAACATGAGCAGTTTCATGGTAGAGTGTATGCATAATTGCATATATTAAATGAAGGAAAAAAATTAAACACAAAGCCATTGACATACTGTACTACAGTTAAGGCAGTATTCAGAAAATTAAATACCAAATTCTTTTGTGCTGGTCAGATCCTTAAAGTGTACTTGTTACCTTCTTGTAGGACCCTTAAAGAGCACCTGCCACAGTTGAGGTACCCAATTTGTGTTATCAAGATGTATAGCATTGTAGCTTATAAATTTACTGAAAACCAGTGCCATCATTGAGACCGGGTTACGGTCGTTAGGTCGACACAACTTAGGTCAACACTCATTAGGTTTACCACTTAAGGTCGACGATGCCATTAGGTCAACATGCATTAGGTCGACAGGTCAACATGCGTTTTTTATTTATTTAATTTTTTTGGATTTTTTCATACTTAAAGATCCACGTGGACTACGATTGTAACGGTAATCTGTACAAAGCATGCTAGGGGACACGGTGCACTAATTTGGGTTCCCCGTCACTTTACGGAGAAAACACCACCAAAAACAGTCAAAAACCTCATGTCGACCTTTTGACCTGTCGACCTAATGCCCATGTCAACCTATTGTCCCTGTCGACCTAATGCATGTCGACCTTCCATGGTAGACCTAATGACTGTCGACCTAAGTTGTGTCTATCCAACGACCCATACCCATTGAGACCATGGGCAGTATCCGTTTAACTGCGGTGAGTTACCGCAGCTAAAAGATTCCCCCGGGGTTATCCTATTAGTCCCGTAAGATGGCACTTATCAAGGCACGAGCAGCAGAATCCCCAATAACCAGCACCCGGCGACGAGTTATTGGATCGGATACCATATTTTATCGGCTGATAATGGATGAGTTACCGCACAGTAAAAACGGGCTGTGGTTGGAAAGCCTGATAGCGTTATTGAGCTAAAAAGCCTGTTATTACCATGCGGTAACTCACTGCACTTAATAGGATACCGCCCTAAAGCTGGGTACACACTAAAGTGATGTTGGGCCATTTACACTGCTCCAGCCTTGTAATAAAGTAGAGGTAAATGAGCAGTTTTTTAGGGGACAAGTGAAGTTCAGATTACTATTTGGTAGTCCACATTTTTATAGCAGTTGATGTTTTACTTCACATATTTTGACTTAAAGCCATGGGTCAAAAACACTCTGGAGCCTATTTATTAATATTAGCATCTAGTCACCAATAATCAGCATTCCTTATCACTGCATAGCATGTGCTAAACCAACCTAGCTCATGAGCAGTCTTGCTGGCAGCCTAACACTACCTGTGAGGAGCACTGCTGTTTCTGAATCAGTTTTGGAGGTGAAATTACTTTAGTAGATGAAGCCCTTTACGTTGTTCGGTAGCTTCTGCTGGAATGGACCATGAAACTACAGAATGAGCGCAATGCACACTTTAAAAAAAAATATCATAATTATTTCTGAATATAATTGAAATTATTGTGTTTACAGTTAATGCTACTATTCCGGCAGATATATACAGTAACTCCAAAAACACATGTTACTGCTAAATAAAACGAGGATAATATAGTGTGCCTTATAGGTATTTGCAGACTTGGAGCAGATATGCTACTACTGTACATATATAGAGAATATTTAAAGAGGAAGGACTTTAGAAGGTATTTCAAATTTTAAAGAAGAGTTATAATTTCATTCAAATGTCTTCATGCTCCCTTCCTTCTGCTTTTCTCCCATTAAGTCTATAAATTATTCAGTTTAATGAAAGTATCTACATCTGCAAATGTTTTGGATCATTGCAGCCCTGCATAATTGGTCTTAAAATCATCATTGCTGTAACTATGCTTGTAGCAAGTAGTTGGCTTGTTTTCAGTACTGCTATTTCAATTTAAATGTTATTTAAAGCAAGAGTTTAGCTAAAGAGGTTCATGGAAAAGTATTCATGGAATACTAGATAAAATTACCGTTTTTGTGAATGAAAGTAGGAATAGGCCAATTACGAAGTATCTGGAATTCTAAGCATGATCATAACTATATACTGTATTGTAAGACGGGATAGTGTGTGATGGAGATGTTAGTGTGTGTAGTATATGATGTAGTAAATGGGTTGAAAAGGTATCTTCATGTGTTATGTGCTATAATGTTATATGTTATAGGTCCAGCCTCCTATTTCCCTCTCTGAATGGAGGCTACCTTGGTTGGTATACTGTATGTTCACTGAACCAGTGTAATCTGTATATGCCTGCACAGCAAGTTCCAGATATGGCTAAGTAAAGAGTATGGTTAAGTAAAGAGCTGGCAGGACAGGTTCCAAGAGAGTCTTATCTGGTGCCATGATTGATGTGCTCAGCCACATTGATGTCAAGTTATTAAGAGCAGACATACAGTATCTGGTGACCAGACAAATGAGGATACCCATATCTAACATCAAATCTAAGGTTACCAAGACTATTATGCAGTACCATTACCTGTTGCCAAGATTAATATGTATGGTTATATCTAGGTATAATATTTTATTACAGCTGTTCCCCTACTCTGCTTAAATATGTTTATACTGTACCCAGCAGGATCTATGCAATAGACAATCACACTTAATTGTAAGTGAATCATTCAAAATTCTATAGTGCTGAATGGTTGCATCTTATTGATTACCCAGTTAATTATGGCTGTTGTTTGGAGATCTGTTGGGGAATAAATTTTAGGTTGAGGATGTAATCTATTATTTACAGTACTGACATTAACTGCAGTGCTGGACCAGAAAGTCCCAGTTCAGAATGTCATAAGGTAAGTATTTATCATTGTATTGGACATCGCCCCCTGCTTTAAGGGTGGGTTGTATTACTGCAGTCAAACCAAATGAAAGTAAAGGTTAAAAGTGAAGCGTTGATTATTGTTAGTTTGTATGGGCTAATCTGTCAAGTACAGTGGAATTTATGTAACATCTTACGCTGAATGTTGTGAGCTTTAGAAATTCTTTACCTCCCTACATTATGCTGGTCACATTTACCTCCTCATCAAAATGTATCACAGGCACCGTACACTGCTGCTTCATTCTCTCTAAGCCCTAGCTCTTAAATCATCATCTACCTGCCTTTCCTCATTCACCAAAAGTTTAAAAAAAATCCTTAAAGGAATGGATTCGAATTATGAGGTGTGGTTACCACAGAAATAATGAGACCCCGTGGGATAAGGAGCACTTGGCATTTCTATCACTCTTGGGCTGTGATTATTCAATAATGATGATACCTCTGTCATTGCTTAATTATTTCTCTCTTTTCTTTGTGTATTCACAGCACACCATTGGTTTAAACCAGAATGTAAGCAATCTCCCTAATGTAAATCACATTTCATTGTCTTCCTTTATATCTGGAAATAGGGAAAAAGAATAAGTAAGCTCATTGCATATGGTAAAACTATTATTGTTTTCTTAAATAATATAACACAGCAGATTCCTCTAAATGAAAGTCTTCCTCTGAGAACACTTGTTTCACCGCTCCAGTTCACATCTAACGGGACGTACATACTATTCTTATTACAGAGAAAGTATCGTTCTCATTCCTGTGCATGATTCATTTACCACCAGCAGCACCAGACAGATGAAAGCTCAGCATCTGGGGCTCAGTGTGTGACAGTAAAGACTTGGAATTAGTGACACTTAGGAACCCCCTATATACTGGCACCCTGGGAAACTGCCTAGATTTGCGGTAGTGCTGGCCCTGGACGTAAGGCAGGAACAGTTGGGTGAGAGCAGCCCACAAAGTGAAGTGATCAAAGCACTCAAACAAAAAAATATATAAAAATAATACAGTAGTACCTGCTTTGTCATGAATTGAAATATAGACATATGGAAAAGCTATTTTGCAATAACCATACAACACATTATGAGTAGAGGTTTAGGAAATTATATTTAAATATATACATTGACTAGAGTCCTTACACTTAGATGGCGTCAAACAAAGGGAGAGAGGAAACATTTCAAGTGAATTGTTCTAAATCAAGGGAGTAACTGGGCTTTGCTGGAAACTGTTAATATTAAACAGGAAAGCAAAGAACCAATATAGCAAATCAGAAGAATCAAAAATATTATACACCACAAAAACGCAAATGAAAATAAACAAATGTCCTTAATTTTCCACAAATTTTCCTTGTACTAAAATGGCTGGTATTTTAGAAACTACAGTAGTATAAAAATAAATGAAATTATATAATAAATAGATATAATATAGTATGTAGTCATAATGTTGATGGGTATGATGTTGACATTGATGAAATGTCCACATTGAACATTGCATGTGCATAATGTCGACATGCTCAAAATGTTGACATCTGAAATGTCGACATTCTGCATAGACTGGCAGCAGAGGGTTATGGTTAGACTGGAAGGGGAGGCTAAGGTTAGGTATTAGTGGGAGAGTGAGGCAATGGGAGGGGAGGTAAGGGTTAGGTACAAGGGAGAGGGGTTAAGATAAGTAATAGTCACCGCTGAAAGTCACCAGGACATCGCCGGACCCAAAAGACACAGCTGGAGATGCCAGATCCGCAGAACCAGGAAAGTCACCACTAGATCACCAGGGACGCTTTGTCTAATCATGTGGATATTTCATCAGTGCTGACAGAATATACCGCACCCATTTTCCCATTTTTTTTATATTTATATATATATATATATATATATATATATATATATATATATATTATGTGTTGCTGTGAGAGGCGCTCAATGGACTTCTCATAAAGAAACACACTGCACAAGTACAGTACTGATGTCTTGGAAATGTACTTCTTTCATCAGAGTACAAAACACAAGTGTAAACAGACTTACCTAAATAGATCCCAAAACCAGTGCATAGAGACACCCACAGCATGGCTTCCCGGGAGGCGGGCGGGCATGATGATGTCATCATCCTGTTCCCACCATCCTACATGGCTGACACCCCCTGGTTACCATGGAAACTGTGTAAACAGGAAATGCACAGAAATGAATAGTGCAAGTGAGAGGAGAACAAATTATTAAGCAAAAGCATATTATCTTCAATACCTGCATAATATAATCAGAAGAGCACTATGTACATAAGCATCAAGTGTGCTATGAACTAGGCACACAATTTCATAATGATCAGGGGAGTTAATTTGCCCCAGGAGAGCACGTATAAACTCTATTGTTATCTGAAAAAATTTAATAGAAAATATAACGTAAAATATATGTCTAAAACTACGTAGAAAGAGATTACTAACAAATCAATTAGTTAGCATAGCAGAACTGCAGTAGATAATACAAAAGAAGGGAAAGACTTAGGATGAGAAAACAGTAGCTTAAGCCCCAAAAGCAGCTGAGGGACAGGTTCTCATTTAATCCTGCAGGGGAGATGGTATTCAAATTAAAGATCCACTTTGCTTCCAATCTCAGGAGCACTCCATCCCTGTCACCACCACGGATTCTGGCTGGCACATGGTCGATCATCTTATACTGCATAAAAGTCAGAGAATGTTTAAACTCCCGAAAGTGCCTTGCCGCGGGCTGGTCACATGGCTGTCCATCCAGTGCTTGTCTCACACTGCATCGATATGCCGCCATACGCTCTTTGAATTGTCGCAATGTTTTGCCAATATAAAGCAAGCCACATGGGCTCCGAATTAAATAGATGACATACCTACTATTGCATGAAAAGATATGCCGTATCCGGAAAGTTCTACCGGTGTGCGGGTGAACAAATTGTGCCTCCCCTTTCTAGGTAACTGCAGGTGACACAGCCTGTGGATTTTTTGAAAGATGTAATGCCTGTTCGCACTACATAGTCACGAATGCTCTTGCCCCGTCGGAATCAGGAAAGTCACCACTAGATCACCAGGGACGCTTTGTCTAATCATGTGGATATTTCAAATTTCATCAGTGTTAACAGAATATACCACACTCATTTTCCCATTTTATATATATATATATATATATATATATATATATTTTCCTTCTAATTATGTATCTTGGTAAATGAGAAAAAGGAAAGCTGCCTATCACACAGCTCTATCTTGTGGTAGGTTACTGAAGTGGTGCTGCATGGGGTGGAACTGGAGCCAAGTGTTGGGGTGATGCTGAGGGCATTTTAATCAGTGGGATGTTGAAATGCGTTAATGCTAGATAAGCGTTGTAGTTTCTGTCAAAGACGTTAAATATTTGGAGTATTTTTATGTCTATTTTGCTAAATTATGTTTTATATTTCAAGACTTTCTGTTTAAGTGGATATTTATCAAAGCTTGGATAGAGATGTAAATATAAGGGATAAAGTACCAACCAATCAGTTCCTGTAATTTTTAAACACATTTTGTAAATTGTAAGGCTGAAGCTGATTGGCTGGTACTTTACCTCTCACAGTTTAATTTGTCTTTAAGCTTTGATAAATAGCCCCCTAAATATGAATTTCTGTGTTTTTATTGAGAGAATAGAAACGAATTATATGATCAGTGGCTGAGCTAATGTTATAGGTTGAAAGGAATACATGATTTGCAGTTTTTGACCAATAAATGTTAAAAAGTTGTTTTTTTTTTATTTCTTGCTAAGAAAGTTATGTTTTGGTATCCTTACATTTTTATAGTTTCCATTTTTTCATAAGTGAAAGGAGACCTGTCACGGCATTATTTTCTCAACCAAAATCTGTGGCACACTGCATCATGAAGGAGGAGCTTGGGTGGGGCCAAGTGACGTGATGTGTGTAGTGTAATGTGGCTGAGGTAAATTGATAGAGGAAGAATAAAGCTGAGAAGCAAAATTTATTGTGCAAAGGGATTGTATAAACAATTACAAAACAGAATATTATTATTATTATTATTATTATTATTATTATTATTATTTGTGTTTCAATGACATGGATGATATATATGTAAAATGGCCTCTGGGGACTCCTAATAGAATCTATGGTAATAAGACCCATGTAAGTAACAGAAGTTGATGAAAAATAAATGCTTTTTAAAACTGTCTATGCAATAATAAATATAGTAGAGATGGGCAACTAGAGTCAGCCAGAAGAAATGCATATTTTGTAGTGTCCAAAACTAGATAAAATAACATTATATTCAGAAAAGATAAAAAATAGTACAGAGAGCAGCATGTGTGCAGTAAATACTATAAGAAAACCGTAGTAATAATAATAATAATAATAATAATAATATTTTCCTCACTTTTATGAAATACCATATACTTTTGTAAAGGAGTTTGTTTGGTTAAGTCCTTTATCTCATTACATTTTTTAAGAACTGCATCAATCATAAATTTGAAAGTAATGTATTATTGGTGTACATACACACATTTATTCTAAGGAACTATTTGTTACATATTAGCCCTATAACACAAGTTATGCAGAATGAACAGTTACAATTGCAAGCACAATAACATTTTCAAACATTCACATTCTGTACAGTATTTCCACTTCACTTTGTTCTCTTTTTATATTTTTTACCTCAGTTATAAGATAATATTTTCCTCTTGGTATCTGAAAGAGAAGCCCTTGGGCAATGCTTTTTACAGCACTCATTCCCATTAACCTATTTTGTTCTAATGATACTTTTGCTAGCTCTTTCCAATTTCATCATGTTCTTTCCTTATATCCATCGTCTCTCTCTCTTTCTTTTTTTTTTTACTTTGCCCTTGTTCTTTTCCCCCTGTCAATTCAAACATCTTTCTTTATCCTATTTTTTATTGTGCCTGTGTTAATATGTCGATGTGTTCCAAAAGACTGCAATTTAATCCTATTGATCCAGGAGGTGTTTACAGATGTAATAGGTAAACACAGTTTATACCACATTCTATACACATTTCCTCAATTAGGGGTATATTTACTAAAGTGCTGGTTTATAGAAGTGGAGATTTTGCCCATAACAACCAATCAGATTCTAGGTATTATCTTCTGGAAGGTGCTGGATAAATGTTAAGTAGACTCTGATTGGTTGCTATGGGCAACATCTCCACATCTATAAATCCGCATTTTTGTAAATATACCCATTATTGTTTTAATCTCCAGGGCAAACTACTTTTTCGCTCTTCATCCTTATATATGTTTTGGTATAAAACAGAATTTAGACATGTAGAACATGGTTATTTCTTGTTCATATCCTGGCAATTTGCTGCCTTGGATTTAATGCTGTAAATGGTATACAGGAGGTAGTTATGCTGTCGTGTAATGTTGATCACGCAATGCCAACACGAAAGTAAAGTGACATAGGGGTCTATTTACTAAGCCTTGGGTAGAGATAGAGTGGCTGGAAGTAAAGTACCAGCCAATCAGCTCCTAACTGCCATTTTTCAAATACAGACTGTAACATGGTAGTTAGAAGCGGATTGGCTCTGTCCACTTTATCTCAGCCCAAGGCTTAGTAAATAAACCCTAAAGTTTTTAAACCTTGTTGCCATTGTAACTTTAAACATGATGTTAAAGCATTGTGTTTAAAGTTATCATGCTGTTACTGTGCAAACAACATTACATTTTATCTATCTATCTATCTATCTATCTATCTATCTATCTATCTATCTATCTATCTATCCTCACTCTGGCACTCCCAATAATAGCAATAAAATACTTAGTCGTTGCCTCCACAAATAAAGATCCAACATTCATTCCAATGATGGGCCTAAATTACATGACAGATAATCTGGCCTGCACCTGACCTACAGTAGTACATGCACCACTGATTCAGAACAGCTATTCTAAACATTTTGTTTAATCCTGATTTTGTTTTATTTATTAAAAAAAACAATTTAGTAAATATTTTTTTCTATAAATTATCTTTTTTGAAGCATTATATGAAAACAACATACAATGTAAGAAAAGACACTTTTACAATCCGTACGTCAGGGTAAAGCAAGTACTAAAATGTACAAAATCAAGATAAAAATTGAATATTTAAATTTGGATCATTATGACTTTCTTCAGCTATACAATAATAATATTTAATGCTGAATATAACAGAGGAGGAGAAAAACAAACAAAATACAAGAAAATACTCTCTCTCAGCCTCCCTCCCCCCATTGCTGACCAGTCAGGTCGCTTTAGGTATTTATAAATCTTTTAAGTTAAAATTGCTAAATTTGTTAGAGAATGGAACAAAATGGTAAACCAGCAAGAGTGGCGGAACAACGTAAAAAAGCTGTACTGTTCAGCGAAAATGGAACATACAGTATGGTCACCCTGAGTATTGCTTATTGTGAAAAAAAGAACTAAACTGCTGCACAAAGTAATTTTATTATTATTATTATCCTTTATTTATATGGCGCCACAAGGGTTCCGCAGCGCCCGATTACAGAGTACAAATGCACATAAAAAATAGGAAAACAGTGACTTACAGTTGAATACAATATAGGACAAGTACAGGGCAGCTAAGCATAACTACACCAGTAAACATAGAGATAAGTTCCAGGTGGTCAAAAAACTGTGGGATCTGGGCGGTTGAGGATTATTAAAGTAAGAAAAGTATAAGCACATGAGGGAAGAGGGCCCTACTCGTGAGAGCTTACATTCTAAGTAATCTGACAAAGATTAAAAAAAGGAATTATACCAGATATTTTTTTTCTTCCCTTTTGATCCCATTTTATGCATCAATGAGGATTTTAAAAGGGACATAACAATAAAGAGGAGATCTATTTCTTGTTGTTTGGTGAATGGAAATTCTTTTGAAACTTTTGGTCTAGTTATCATCAAAACCAATGGGGTGGTCAAAGGTGTGAGTGTCTCAAAATCAGAATATTGCACTTCCCGCACCATATTTCCTCTCTCCTGCCAACTGACCAGGCTGTTTTTTATATTAATTAAAAACTATTCAATGTTTCACATGGTCTTCTCTTAATTATAAGATCCAGTTTATCACTTAAAGGAGTTAGCTAGATACCTCCATCTATTGTCCAATAGTGATAGTCCCATTTGTATGTATTTTATGCACAGAAATGTAGGTGATGGCCTTATCTGCAAAGACAACAAAGGTGATGCTTCAAATAGGCTGTATCATTTAGGATATTAAAACTGTTTCCATGTTTTCTTCCGTAACCATAAATACTAAGAGCTTTGTTTAGTCATTTCTTTTATGTTTATGTACCAAATTGTCAAGCAGGTTCTCAATATAGAATACAGCCCTTGACAAATAACATTGATTTAACGGTAACATAATAATGTTACTCTGCTTGACCTAAAACATTACAAAAACAAACAGGTCATTACTTTTTTATTGCACCAGCATTATTAAGAGAGACGTTGTTTAAATTGCCATGAATAAATATTGAGATCCTTAGTGGCCACATTTTTATAAGGTACACAGGCATGGCCTACTGTGGTTTTATTGAAAGAAGCTAGGAGGAGAAGCAATTCAAAGTAGGCAAATTTCAATACAGTTATTTACGTATTAGCTGCTGTCTTGGGAGCTACTGAAAAAATGCAATTTAAAAGTTCTGCCATTGCCCAATCCGAGTCTGTCAGTAGGACAAGAGGCACAATAAATTTCAAATAAAGACATGCAGAGATAAGCTGCTACTGCATTGTCATTACAGTACACAACTGACAACCCCAGAAGCCACTGTGACTACGCTGACATATGTAGGTTACTCAGTGTTAGACAACATCACAGCTGTATCAGCATGGGGATAAATAGGTTTTTTATGCTTCACATCAGATTAGTTCTTTATTTTACATAGCTTTTATTTCTTTCTTCTTATCTTGTGGAATGATAATAATGATGTATTTGCCTATCTATTCATTGTAACTGGGGTTTTCTTTAAGCAGAAATGTAATGCTGCTTATTTTGACAATTCAGTGCCTTGTATTTATTTAGACCGGCCTACTGTAGTTCACATGGAGTATATGGCAAAGATTGTGTAATGGCTTAAGGGAATCATTATGTACAGTAATGCCGGCTGACGGGATGCTGGCTGTCCGTATCCCGATAGCGGCATCCAGTCTGCCAGAATACCGTCAGCGAGTCTGCTCGCCACGCAGTTCTATTCCCACACGTTTGGTGGCGTGGACCCACCAACTGAGTCGGAATTACGGGCAGGTGTCGGTATTCTGCCGCCGGTAAAATGCCAGCTCTCTGGATTCCGGTGTCAGTCTCCTGACCGCTAGGATCCCGACAGCCAGCATTTTGACTGCATCCCGGTTTAGGTGCCATTTTCTACTTGCCTTGTACTAGTATGTTATCATGGCATGTGCTTCTTGGAGTATATAAAGAGATGCAGGGGTATTTATCAATAACAATGGGGTCGTATCCATTGCAGGACAAAATTAAATGCACAGGATATTGAGTGTATGTGAATTTTTCATCCATTCTGGGAGAGGTGTTACATAGAGCATTGTAAACAAGCACCATTCTGTCTATGAGGGGGTACCCAAAAGAACCAGGAATCGTGTTATAGAGGGTGGGGCACTTGTAGTACAGGCTTCCACCACTAGTTGAATGTTCGTGGAACCATTCTGAGCCAGTATCCCTGCTGACGTTGCGGGGGAAGGTAGCGCTTGATTGCAGTTATTCACTCTTTCGCCTATTTTAAGTGGTCAATGTGAAAATAATGCTCCTTTGTTTTTTTGATGTGAGAGGGATTGTGCACTCAGAATTTGTACTCCATGGTCAATCTAATCTGTCAACTGAAGTTTGTATTTGGAAGTTTTGAAAAGCTTGCATCATGATTTGAGGAAAAAAGTCCAGATTTATGGCGAACAGGTGACTTCCATCATGACAATGCACCTGCACACACAGCTCTGAGTGTTAAGCAATTTTTAACCAAAAATGACATGACATTTTTGCCTCACCCACCTTATTCACCCGATCTCGCCCTGTGCAACTTTTTTAAATTCTTTGGATGTATAGAGACCTTGAAGGAAAACATTTTGCTGATATTGAAGAGGTGAAACAAAAAACAGCAAAGGTACTAAAAGGCATCAATGAAGATGAGATGAAAAAATGTTTTGAGCAATGGAAAAAAGTTTGGACAAATGTATTGATTCAAGTGGAGAGCACTTTGAGGGGGACTGAAGTTTCAAAATAAATCATCAATTCCTGTTTCTTTTGGGTACCCCCTTGTAAATCCAAAATTAGTAAGGAAAGTGAAATTATTTTATTTGGCAATGTCTACTGCTTACTATTATCTGACCATTGCATATAAATGACCGACTTATGGCAGTGGTTTCCAAATGCAGTCCCCAACAGTGCAGGTTTTAAGGATGTCCATGCTTAGGCACAGGTGACTTCATTAGTACCTCAGTCAGTTTAATTATACCATCTGTACACAAGCAAAACAACTCTCAAGTGTTTTGGTTCAGAATTTGGAATTAAAAATCCAATCTGGGGTTTTGTATTTATTGAAAATGGATTTAAAAAAAACTGTGAAATAATGTCATTTTTGCAATCTTATGTAAGCCATTTACATACTGTATATTACTATTTTAGTTTCAAGTTTCCTAGTTTCTTGATGCATTACTAGAGCTCTGCATGCTGCACTAAATGGTTTTCTATTGGACACATTTCCTACGTGTATTTTTGATGCAGAATGTGTCCAACTGTACACAAGCCCCACAGGTCCATTTTTTCCCTCAACAAATTAAAATATATTATTAAAATGGAAGTCAGACAGCCATTTATTAAAGTACATACTGTCATATTAAATATTTTGGTTATCATTTTTCCATTTAAAAAAAGAAGTTTAACTTGCAGAACTTTTAGACTAAAGGAGCAAGGGAAGAAAATTCTACTTAGGAAGCAGATAGGGTTAGCTCTATTAATGTCTTCCTTTTATGATGCATGAAGGGCAAGACAATGATAAGAACTGGAAGATGAAACAAGTGCCAGGGTCTAGCTTCATATTCTCTGTGAACGGTACCTCTGGCTTCATGTTGTCAGAAGGGAGCTGTGCTTTATTATGATATTACAGTTTTATGCTGTGCAAGCACCTCTCTTTCACACATTCTCATTTCAGTTTGTTCAAATGTTTAACGGGTTTGAGTCCATGTACAATATGCTTTGTACAATGAATCCTGGACAGGATTAGATACTTTTGACTGTTCACTTTTTAACACATTCCTGGCTAAAATATTGTAAAGAGCACCTTACGCAATGGGTCCCTCTAGCTTTCTTTTGTATATGTGTTAAATAATAGCTCATACACATGTCATATAATAACTGGTAAAATCAATTGTGAGTTAGTAAATTAACAAGTTAAACTACTGGAAATGAAATTGTATTTTTGCATTCCCATTCACCTGTGGTTCCTCAGTCAATTAACCTTTTTGTAATTTAATATGTTTTTCCAGTGCCTGGATCAACTAACTCATCTGCTGGAGCTGCCATGAATTCGCTGACATCTCTAGGCACTCTACAGGGATTGGCTGGGGCCACCATGGGATTGAATAATATTAATGCACTAGCAGGTACCGTAAACAGTGAGTATTTAGTGCTGTGGTGGATGGCATTTTCCATTGGATTTTGTGTGATTATTTTATTATATTGTTCAAAAGCAACAATGAAATATTAACACAATCATTTACAATGCATTTGTCATCCCTGCATACATGTCAAATGGCTAGCATTACTGGGGGAAAGTAGCAGGGAAAACATTATAAATTGCGCTTTATCTAGACACGACATGCTTATCAAACACCTATATTTATTCTAAATTATTTGAAACAGGACGTTTCTCAAGTTCAGTTATTTCAATTCAGTTACACATTTCATTTACCCCCTTGTACCTGAGATTACTTGTTTAGGGCATAACTCCATGGGATCCCCACCAAAATATTTTCCAGTTTGCTCTGTTAGTTTTCTGCATCCACTGTACGTAATGTGATCTGATGCCTCTGTGCAGTAGGGGTCCGGTCAGGATCCAAATGGTCAGAATCCCAGTAGTCAAAATAACGCTGCCAGAATCCAGATACTGTTTGGAATGCTGGTGCCGGAATCCCAAATAATATCACAATCCCGACGCCAGCATCCATACAGCCGGGATCCCGATCAAGTGACTGGCAGGCAATCGGAAAGGTTAGCTGCAGGGGAAGGGAGGTTAGGTGTAGGCTGCTGGGGGAGGGTCAGGCTGTGGTGTGGGGGGTTAGGTGTAGGCGGCGGGGAAGGTTAGGGTTGAGCTGTGGGGGGGTTAGGTTTAAGCTGCGGGAAGAGGGGCTAGGTTTAGGCACCACCGGGGAGGGTTAGGGTTAGGCTGAGGGGGAGGGGGGAGATTTAGGATGTGGTAAGGGAGGGTTAGGTTTAGATGGTATGGGGGAGGGATAGCATACTTACCTGACCCCTGTCGGAAATCTTAACCATCAGGATGCCGGCATATCAGCCCCAACCTGTACAGTATATGGAGTTGCCAAGAGATGGTCTGTTTCAGAGATGGACTGGGGTAAAAATGTCCCTGGATTATATCTGTGCAATTGCATGGAAAAGGGGAATTGCCTTGGGTCATGAGGCACCGCCTTGCATTACATCCCATCTAAGCATGCCAGCTGAGGTCCTTTCTGCATTTGCCACAACTGCCAGATGGCTGGTCCAGCTATGGTGTGTACACAGGAAGCAATACCTTGCAAATCAAGAAAAGTATGTCAGCGCTATAGTGCATAGCTGTTATTGATTTGGTACAATACCATGCACTAGCAGTGTTCTCTCTCTCTCTCTCTCTCTCTATATATATATATATATATATATATGCACACAGTATATACACAGTGTATATACTTATATACATATTTATATAATACATATATATATATATATATATATATATACACACGATATACATACTGTATATATGCATAGAGTATATGTATAGTTATTTATAAAGAGGACCAGTGCCCTATAGCCCTACCTCCCTGCTTAAACTCAACCCTCACCTCTCCTTTTCAGTTTCTACAGCTCAAACTTTTGCACTGCAGCTGTAATCAAAGCACCCTGTGCCTCTTCATTAATATGGATCTGACCACTTACAGTAGTTGAGTGGCCACTAAAACAATCACTAGGGAAAATGGCCACTGTGCCATTTTCCTGGAGACCTGCACATACGCAGTAGACTCTGGGACAGCACTAGGGTCGCCTAGTGACATCTAGTGCCCAGAGACTACATCGCTGCCGGCTAGAGATGAGGGGTCCGGGCCTCCTCCTCTCTAGATATGCCCCTAAAAATAGTTATACGATGCTACCCAAAACACAGATTATGTACTATACCACGCTATTGTTTCCATAAATACCATTGTTCTTTTATAGGTGATAAATATTATGTTTACGTAAACCTAATACAGACATGAATTCTACTAGAAACACTACAAATATGCATTAACACTTTTGATTAAAAAAAATATAACTATACAAAATACATACATTAGCATAAATGAATTTTCTTAAAAACCTTAATGACATTAGGCTCAATTAGCAGGTAACAGATTTCACAGGACACAGCTCATGTATTTTGATGATTTTATTTTGTGGGAACATTTTTTAATTAATTTGCTGCATTATATAAACAAGTTTTGCCTTTATTTGGATTTGGGAATTTTAATTTGAATAGCAATGGGGTAGTTTTATATCTCTTGAGGCAGCATTATCCTGGACTGTAGTCATTGTCTAATGTAACCAGCATAAAGAACTGTTATGAAGCATTGTTCCATGCCAGTATACACATATTAGCTGTGCAACTTAAACTCATAAAAAGCACATGTAGTCTTAGTCAATTTGCAATTATTACCACAGCTCTCGTATACTAATTGATTATCTATTGCCTAACTGAAATAATGGAACAAGTAAATTGTTTATAAAGGGTGTAATTAGCAAAATAAGAAATATTGATGCTGCTGGTACTTTGGACAATGCATGAAATACATGTACTCATAAAAGGAAAAACTAAGACTTTACAACAATATTCAAAGTAAAGTGTTACAAACCAAGTCCTAATGTGACTGTAGACTAAGGCCACTTTAAAGGGTTAAAAAAAATATATAAAAGATAAAAGTTAACTAAATCAGTTGAATGATGTACTCTATAATTTAGTACAGTGGTTCCTAAACTTGGTCTCAAGGCACCCCCAACAGTCCAAGTTTTAAGGATATCCATAGCTAAGCACAGATGGTTAATTGAAATGGAAAAGAAATGTGCCGCACTCGGGTTTACCCATATTGGACATGGTACTAGCTGCGGAGCAATATTAATGCTATATACTGTATGTAAACAAAACAGAAAGACAATTGCTATCAGTGCTAATGTAATATACTGCAAATCTGTGGTGTATGTAGCAAATAAAACAAAGGGGATTTGGTAATATTTTGATCAAAACATTTGAGCTTGCAGACCATTGACAAGGGACCCCGTTTCTGCAACCCAAATGGACTGAGATCCTAATTAAGACAAGAGGTCTATTTATTAAGCCTTTGGATGGAGATAAAGTGGACGGAGATAAAGTATCAGCAAACCAGCTCCTAACTGTCATTTTTTAAACCCTGTCTGTAACATGGCAGTTAGGAGCTGATTGGCTGGTACTTTATCTCCATCCGCTTTACCTCCATCCAAGGCTTAGTAAATAGACCTCTAAGTCACCTGTGCACAAGAAGGGTTATCCTTAAAATCTAGACCATTTGGTGCCTAGAGGTGTTTGGGAAGCTCTGATTTAGTGTATAGTAAAACAGTAAACCATCTGAACAATGAATGAATATAGGTATACCCACTTACACGTATCAAAATCATTTTTGTAATGTTACTTGGATCTTGTAATGGGTGCATGTAATACCCAGCACTCTGTCAGGAAAGTGGACATATATACCCCTGTCTAGTCTTTTAAACAAAATTTTCACAAAGTGGATTTCACTTGAGTACATTTTTTATTTTGATTTAGTTTTTAAATATATGCAATTGTACAATAAATAATCTTCACTATAGCCTTTATAGGATGACTTAGGGCCTGATTCATAGGTGGACACTTAGCCATAGCATCTGTGACTTTTGCCGCAGCCGCAACTACAAAATGATGCTAATGCTGCCACTGAGCTGTCTATTGAGATGCCCACTGGCTGCAGTCATAATCCACCATGGTACACACAAATACGAACCACCGAGCAGACATTGGGCGCACCATTGGACTTCTGTGCAGCCCCTATGTTTGCTCAGAATGTCTGTCAAAATTTGATTGCTGAGTCAGAGGAGCTGCATCTTCAGACACAGTCCCAGACACTGGCGCTCCCCTGACACGCCCACCAACACCGCCCAGGAACGCCAATGGAAACTGCATGGACCAACATGCAGTTCTGGTCTGCACCATTGGCATATCAATAAAACATTGAGTGCTTGGATCCAATGTTTTACTTGGGACGGGTCTGAATCAGGCCCTTAGACTTTAAGCACACAGAAAAATAATATTAAATCATTGTTCTATTTCAAAGCTTAATTATTGCATGCTCCTTGTTGCAGAAAAAATGTAGAGTGTAGTAAAGCTGTACTGCCTGTTATCAGAAATGTGCATGTTTTTTAAATAACACCCACCATTGTTTAAAGTGCTGTTGTATCAGTTTCTACTTGTTGGAGTGGTCACATTATTGCATGCAGTGCAGTCATATTTGATGTATAAAATGGTCAATATTGTTAGAAAGCACTAATGAACAAGTGCAATTTTTTTTCTCTATTGTTGGGTTTTTTGTAAAGTTGCTCAAATGCTCTCAGGTATGGCTGCTCTGAATGGAGGACTCGGCGCCGCAGGCTTGACGAATGGAACGGCTGGTACAATGGATGCCCTCACCCAGGCCTACTCGGGAATTCAGCAGTATGCCGCGGCGGCACTGCCAACACTTTATAGTCAGAGCTTGCTACAACAACAGAGTGCTGCAGGCAGTCAGAAGGAAGGTAAGAGTTTAAAAAGAATTTAGCATTGCAAATGGGTTTATCCAAAGTATTGCTTAAAATAATGCAGCATAAGGGGATGTTTGATTGATGGGTTCCGAGATTATTGAATTCTCATTAGATTTATTTTCAATCCACATTCCTGAGAAAGATGACACTGTCATATTTATAAGCCTACGCAATAAGGAGATATAGTAGACTAGGATACCTTGCTTGGTCCACTCTGTTGAATGGACCATATTTCAAAATGAGATTACTGTGCCCAATATGTTTTCACAGCCTTCAGTCTAGGCCTGAATACTGCAATTTATCAGAATGTAATGTGTGACAAATAAACACATTAAACAAGATCACATTTAGACTGGGAACCTCATCCTGTACTGTCATCCCTTGTGAGGTCACCTGAGATAAGTTGCATGTGGAGTTTTTACCGTACCTGTCATTTTTAAATTAGTGATATGACAATCATTAACACATTAGAGGCTGCACGGTTTGTTCAATTCCCCAGCTTCCTTTTATGTTTAAATATACATTTCTCAAAAACAGTTTTGTAGTGTAACCAGACTGCTGTATAGTCCAACATTTTACTGATGTTTTTCATTTACTCATTTACTTCTGGAGATTTAATATGAGCTTTAATAATTTATCACAGCTCTGTAGTTCAGCAAACTACCTTTGAATTTATTCCTAAAAGTTCAAATTTAACAGATATTGTGGCGTTTCACATTGTACACGGTTTTTGGGATTTATTCCCTACATATGCAAGTGAGAATATAACCTGAGCATTGCAAATCCCAATGATGATGTGTTTATTTTATGTACTACAGGTTTAGGCAGTTTTCTTAATACAAGAATCTGGTGAAAAATATATAAGATATCTAATATATTGTTCATGCATTCACACTGTTCATTCCAACTGCTTTTTAGTCAATAATATTATCATCAGCGGCGGCTCCTGCCTTTTTTGGGTAGGGGTGCTACCACTGCCCATGCCGATGATGAGAGGATAGAGGCAACCCTGGCTAGCCGAGTCCTGGCACCTGCGCAATGGATCTGGCAGCTGCTGGGACCAGATCATGCAAACAAGCGTTGGCTTGAGTGCGCATGTGCAAACCCCCGGTTTCTATGGACTGCATCGGCAGCAGCCCAAAGAAGCCTGATTGGGCTGACAATCAGGCAGGGAGTAGGTTCTTACAGGAAGCCAGCTCTCTGCTAATTGCAGCCTAATCTGGCAGTCCTGGAGGGAGAAAGCACCTCTCAATGTTACTGCTTATCCTGCAGCCGACTGGCAGGTAGGACTTTCAGTAGGAAGTCACAGTGAAGACAGTGAGCCAGTGCAGACATATAGACTGCAGCTGGCTTAGTTGAGCTTGAAAATCCCCCAGTGAATATTACCTTTATATGTATTTGTGAAATTGTACAGCACTAGTAACATTGGACATTATGTGAAGACAGACATTAGCAACAGCAGGCCTGATTCAGAGATGGATTCTGCTTGTCGGCACTTGCATCTGTTGGGGAAGTCACAGGAGTGATAATAGGCAAGCACTGAAATGCTTACTTTCTGTGCCTCTGCAAGCAGTAACAGTGCCAGAGGTTCTGGACACCCCATCATTGGCGCACAGTCACATATATCATCGACACCTGTACCTTAACTACAGCAGGTGCAGTTTTTTTTTTATCTGAACAGGGCCTCTGTGGAAGCTGCTGTGTGTCTGAGAAAGCAGCCTGCGACACTCCCATAATATGCCCATGTGTTTACTACAGGACACCTCCCAGTCACCACCAGGAACTCCCATCACTTTTCCACCACCTTTCTAACAATGAAGTAGATGTATGTGCACTGATACTGTTACCACCCTTTATGTATTAATGCAACAATGTGTGCTCAGTTACAGGGGCGCTATGCACCCCTGTCATTATCGGTGCTGCTGTCTACAGATAGCATGCCAGTATGTAGGGCAATATACAGTATGCAGGGTCCAACACCTGCAGCTATTGATTTTGACAGCTGCAGGTGTTGTTGCCCATACAACAAAGCCAGTGTCGATGCTGTGGTGGCTGCCAGATCTGGGCTGCATGTGAGATCTCACAATAGTAGCAAGATCTCACACATGCGCAGTGGGGCTGGCCGGGCAGGGAGACACAGCACATCTGTACTAAGCAAACGCGCTGTGTGCTCTGGCAGGATTCGCCAGAGGGGGGAGTTTTCACTCCCCCACTCCGGCATGGTAATACATCTTGTCGATGTACCTTCCTGCTTTGCCTTGGTAATGAGAAGAAGCAGGAAGTGCTATAGCGGTAGGATCCCTGCCGCTATAATACATCTCCCCCAATATCTGAATCGAGTGTAACAACAACACATGTGCCTACTTTACCATCAGCATTGAGTCTATTTTGTGTGCATCTTTGAATCAGACCCAGCAAGTTCTGGAGAGCACATTTATAATCAATACAGATGCACATTCCCTAGATGTGATAATGCAGTCCAGATGGGGTTGAAAGCTCTTGTAAGATTAATCATGTGAAATTCCACATTTAAGTGCCATATCCTTATAGACCAAAACTATTGTTTCCAATCCATGTCGATGCTACATTATGTATTAGCTTTTGTTAGCAGATTGTATTTGTTTTAACCGTTAAGTGAAAATATTATTCTTAGTTTATATAAACCTCCATATATATATATAATAAGAATTTACTTACCGATAATTCTATTTCTCGTAGTCCGTAGTGGATGCTGGGAACTCCGTAAGGACCATGGGGAATAGCGGCTCCGCAGGAGACTGGGCACAAAAGTAAAGCTTTAGGACTACCTGGTGTGCACTGGCTCCTCCCCCTATGACCCTCCTCCAAGCCTCAGTTAGGATACTGTGCCCGGACGAGCGTACACAATAAGGAAGGATTTATGAATCCCGGGTAAGACTCATACCAGCCACACCAATCACACCGTACAACCTGTGATCTGAACCCAGTTAACAGCATGATAACAGAGGAGCCTCTGGAAAGATGGCTCACAACAACAATAACCCGATTTAGTTAACAATAACTATGTACAAGTATTGCAGACAATCCGCACTTGGGATGGGCGCCCAGCATCCACTACGGACTATGAGAAATAGAATTATCGGTAAGTAAATTCTTATTTTCTCTGACGTCCTAGTGGATGCTGGGAACTCCGTAAGGACCATGGGGATTATACCAAAGCTCCCAAACGGGCGGGAGAGTGCGGATGACTCTGCAGCACCGAATGAGAGAACTCCAGGTCCTCCTCAGCCAGGGTATCAAATTTATAGAATTTTGCAAACGTGTTTGCCCCTGACCAAGTAGCTGCTCGGCAAAGTTGCAAAGCCGAGACCCCTCGGGCAGCCGCCCAAGATGAGCCCACCTTCCTTGTGGAGTGGGCATTTACAGATTTTTGGCTGTGGCAGGCCTGCCACAGAATGTGCAAGCTGAATTGTACTACAAATCCAACGAGCAATAGTCTGCTTAGAAGCAGGAGCACCCAGCTTGTTGGGTGCATACAGGATAAACAGCGAGTCAGATTTTCTGACTCCAGCCGTCCTGGAAACATATATTTTCAGGGCCCTGACAACGTCCAGCAACTTGGAGTCCTCCAAGTCCCTAGTAGCCGCAGGCACCACAATAGGTTGGTTCAGGTGAAACGCTGAAAACCACCTTAGGGAGAAACCGAGGACGAGTCCTCAATTCCGCCCTGTCCGAATGGAAAACAGATAAGGGCTTTTACAGGATAAAGCCGCCAATTCTGACACGCGCCTGGCCCAGGCCAGGGCCAACATCTTTAAGTGGTTCAAACCAATGTGACTTTTGGAACCCAAAAACTACATTGAGATCCCAAGGTGCCACTGGAGGCACAAAAGGAGGCTGTATATGCAGTACCCCTTTTACAAACGTCTGAACTTCAGGGACTGAAGCTAGTTCTTTCTGGAAGAAAATTGACAGGGCCGAAATTTTAACCTTAATGGATCCCAATTTCAGGCCCATAGACACTCCTGTTTGCAGGAAATGTAGGAATCGACCCAGTTGAAATTCCTCCGTCGGGCCTTACTGGCCTCGCACCACGCAACATATTTTCGCCAAATGCGGTGATAATGTTTTGCGGTTACATCCTTCCTGTCTTTGATCAGGATAGGGATGACTTCATCCGGAATGCCTTTTTCCTTCAGGATCCGGCGTTCAACCGCCATGCCGTCAAACGCAGCCGCGGTAAGTCTTGGAACAGACAGGGTCCTTGCTGGAGCAGGTCACTTCTTAGAGGTAGAGGCCACGGATCCTCCGTGAGCATCTCTTGAAGTTCCGGGTACCAAGTCCTTCTTGGCCAATCCGGAGCCACGAATATAGTGCTTACTCCTCTCCATCTTATAATTCTCAGTACCTTGGGTATGAGAGGCAGAGGAGGGAACACATACACTGACTGGTACACCCACGGTGTTACCAGAACGTCTACAGCTATTGCCTGAGGGTCCCTTGACCTGGCGCAATACCTGTCGAGTGTTTTGTTGAGGCGGGACGCCATCATGTCCACCTTTGGTTTTTCTCAACGGTTTATAATCATGTGGAAGACTTCTGGGTGAAGTCCCACTCTCCCGGGTGGAGGTCGTGTCTGCTGAGGAAGTCTGCTTCCCAGTTTTCCACTCCCGGAATGAATACTGCTGACAGTGCTATCACATGATTTTCCGCCCAGCGAAGAATCCTTGCAGCTTCTGCCATTGACTGCTTCTTGTGCCACCCTGTCTGTTTACGTGGGTGACTGCCGTGATGTTGTCCGACTGGATCAACACCGGCTGACCTTGAAGCAGAGGTCTTGCTAAGCTTAGAGCATTGAAAAATGGCCCTTAGCTCCAGGATATTTATGTGAAGTGATGTCTCCAGGCTTGACCATAAGCCCTGGAAATTTCTTCCCTGTGTGACTGCTCCTCAGCCTCGCAGGCTGGCATCCGTGGTCACCAGGACCCAGTCCTGAATGCCGAATCTGCGGCCCTCTAGAAGATGAGCACTCTGCAACCACCACAGGAGGGACACCCTTGTCCTTGGTGACCGGGTTATCCGCTGATGCATCTTAAGATGCGACCCGGACCATTTGTCCAGCAGGTCCCACTGAAAAGTTCTTGCGTGGAATCTGGCGAATGGCTTTGCTTCGTAGGAAGCCACCATTTTTCCCAGAACCCTTGTGCATTGATGCACTGAGACTTGGCTCGGTTTTAGGAGGTTCCTGACTAGCTCGGATAACTCCCTGGCTTTCTCCTCCGGGAGAAACACCTTTTTCTGAACTGTGTCCAGAATCATCCCTAGGAACAGAAGACGAGTCGTCGGAACCAGCTGCGATTTTGGAATATTGAGAATCCAACCGTGCTGTCGCAACACTACCTGAGATAGTGCTACACCGACCTCCAACTGTTCCCTGGATCTTACCCTTATCAGGAGATCGTCCAAGTAAGGGATAACTAAAACTCCCTTCCTTCGAAGGAGTATCATCATTTCGGCCATTACCTTGGTAAAGACCCGGGGTGCCGTGGACCATCCAAACGGCAGCGTCTGAAACTGATAGTGACAGTTCTGTACCACAAACCTGAGGTACCCTTGGTGAGAAGGGTAAATTGGGACATGAAGGTAAGCATCCTTGATGTCCAGAGACACCATGTAGTCCCCTTCTCTTGAATTTGAACCTCTGTAAGTGTTCAAAGATTTTAGGTTTAAAATCGGTCTCACCGAGCCGTCCGGCTTCGGTACCACAACAGTGTGGAATAATACCCCTTTCCCTGTTGCAGGAGGGGTACCTTGATTATCACCTGCTGGGAATACAGCTTGTGAATGGCTTCCAAAACTGCCTCCCTGTCTGCTTGTAAAGCCCCAGCGTCATGCTGAGGGCTTGGCAGAGGCGGGAGAGGGCTTCTGTTCCTGGGAACTGGCTGATTTCTGCAGCCTTTTTCCTCTCCCTCTGTCACGGGGCAGAAATGAGGAACCTTTTGCCCACTTGCCCTTATGGGAACGAAAGGACTGCGCCTGATAATACGGCGTCTTCTTATGTTGAGAGGCGACCTGGGGTAAAAACGTGGATTTCCCAGCTGTTGCCGTGGCCACCAGGTCTGAAAGACCGACCCCAAATAACTCCTCCCCTTTATAAGGCAATACTTCCATATGCCATTTGGAATCCTCATCACCTGACCACTGTCGTGTCCATAACCCTCTTCTGGCAGAAATGGACAGCGCACTTACTCTTGATGCCAGTCGGCAAATATCCCGCTGTGCATCACACATATATAGAAATGCATCTTTTAAATGCTCTATAGGCAATAATATACTGTCCCTATCTAGGGTATCAATATTTTCAGTCAGGGAATCCGACCACGCCAACCCAGCACTGCACATCCAGGCTGAGGCGATTGCTGGTCGCAGTATAACACCAGTATGTGTGTAAATACATTTTAGGATACCCTCCTGCTTTCTATCAGCAGGATCCTTAAGGGCGGCCATCTCAGGAGAGGGTAGAGCCCTTGTTTTGACAAGCGTGTGAGCGCTTTATCCACCCTAGGGGGTGTTTCCCAACGCACCCTAACCTCTGGCGGGAAAGGATATAATGCCAATAACTTTTTAGAAATTATCAGTTTTTTATCGGGGGAAACCCACGCTTCATCACACACCTCATTTAATTTCTCAGATTCAGGAAAACTACAGGTAGTTTTTCCTCACCGAACATAATACCCCTATTGGTGGTACTCGTATTATCAGAAATGTGTAAAACATTTTTCATTGCCTCAATCATGTAACGTGTGGCCCTACTGGAAGTCATATTTGTCTCTTCACCGTCGACACTGGAGTCAGTATCCGTGTCGGCGTCTGTATCTGCCATCTGAGGTAACGGGCGCTTTAGAGCCCCTGACGGCCTATGAGACGTCTGGACAGGCACAAGCTGAGTAGCCGGCTGTCTCATATCAATCATTGTCTTTTGTAAAGAGCTGACACTGTCACGTAATTCCTTCCAACAGTTCATCCACTCAGGTGTCGACCCCCTAGGGGGTGACATCCCTATTACAGGCAATTTGCTCCGCCTCCACATCATTTTCCTCCTCATACATGTCGACACAAACGTACCGACACACAGCACACACACAGGGAATGCTCTGATAGAGGACAGGACCCCACTAGCCCTTTGGGGAGACAGAGGGAGAGTTTGCCAGCACATACCAGAGCGCTATATATATACAGGGATAACCTTATATAAGTGTTTTTCCCCTTATAGCTGCTGTATTGTTAATAGTACTGCGCCTAATTAGTGCCCCCCTCTCTTTTTTAACCCTTTCTGTAGTGTAGTGACTGCAGGGGAGAGCCAGGGAGCTTCCCTCCAACGAAGCTGTGAGGGAAAATGGCGCCAGTGTGCTGAGGAGATAGGCTCCGCCCCTTTCTCGGCGGCCTTTTCTCCCGTTTTTCAGTGTAATCTGGCAGGGGTTAAAATTCATCCATATAGCCCTGGGGGCTATATGTGATGTATTTTCGCCAGCCAAGGTGTTTTTATTGCTGCTCAGGGCGCCCCCCCCTAGCGTCCTGCACCCTCAGTGACCGAAGTGTGAAGTGTGCTGAGGAGCAATGGCGCACAGCTGCAGTGCTGTGCGCTACCTTGGTGAAGACAGGATGTCTTCTGCCGCCGATTTTCCGGACCTCTTCTTGCTTCTGGCTCTGTAAGGGGGCCGGCGGCGCGGCTCTGGGACCGGACTCCATGGCTGGGCCTGTGTTCGATCCCTCTGGAGCTAATGGTGTCCAGTAGCCTAAGAAGCCCAATCCACTCTGCACGCAGGTGAGTTCGCTTCTTCTCCCCTTAGTCCCTCGATGCAGTGAGCCTGTTGCCAGCAGGTCTCACTGAAAATAAAAAACCTAAAACTAAACTTTTCACTAAGCAGCTCAGGAGAGCCCCTAGTGTGCACCCTTCTCGTTCGGGCACAAAAATCTAACTGAGGCTTGGAGGAGGGTCATAGGGGGAGGAGCCAGTGCACACCAGGTAGTCCTAAAGCTTTACTTTTGTGCCCAGTCTCCTGCGGAGCCGCTATTCCCCATGGTCCTTACGGAGTTCCCAGCATCCACTAGGACGTCAGAGAAATATATATATATATTTAACTTACACCAATCATTTTTTTTTCACATTTTGTCTGTAGGACTGTATGTCTTGTATCATAATTCCAAACATATACTATTTCTTGTTCTTATACCAAATAGTTTGCAGTATCAAATATTCAAATGCCGACAATACTGCCTTTATTCATTTTCCCATACTTGATATGTGGCTCACTAGCCTGTAGTTATCTGATTATGCCCTGCTTCCACTTATGTGTAGAGAGGCTAAATATGCAAGTCGCCAGTCATCTGGAATTACATCTGTCAGTAGTGACTGCTTGCACAGCTCTGGTAGTGGTGCTATAAGCACACCTCTAAGCTACTTTAATATCCTGGAATCTATACCATCTGATCCCATAAACTCATCAGCTTTCGCAACTGAAAGCAGCATTCAGACTTTCCATCCAGTAAATAAAATGTGTTTGTTTACGTTCTGTTTACCATATCTCCCAGTGAGAATATTAACTGGAATATTGACTACAGTATTCTTCGTCTTCTTGTGCCATCCCAAATGACAGGCTTAAGATCTTGAAAATACCACTGGACATTTTTGAATGCACAAAATAATTTTTCATTTTCTCCTGGAAACTGATTACAATATAATAAAGAGCTTAAGTCAGTTGTAAATGTGTTATTGTGTTTACACAATATTTGAGTGAGATTGCAAATGATACTAGTACGTTGTTTTCTTTTGTGAGTTTTTTTCTGGAATTTGGTACATTGTTATACTTTTATTTTATTTGTTTAACCCTTTCCATTCACACACAAAATAAAGTTATTAATTCATAATAATTTCAGTGATTATTTAATGAGAACAGCAAGGTGCGTCAGTGAGCAGGCTACAGTATGGGCAAATGTGGATTATCCCGGAAGTGGTGTAATATGATCATATACAGTAGAAAAGTTGTGTTCAATTTAAAAGTTGTAAAATTGAATAATAATTTCTACTTGTAAAATTATTTAGCGTTTCCACAAAATATTTTTACATTGGACCTTATTCTAAAAGTGTGAAAACACCCTTAAATGGTGGTGTGGATTACTGCCCATTTGCACTTTTCTATTTAGTATATCAATGATGTATTTTAGGCATCTAAATAGTCAAGCTGACCTAGTATACTATTTAGATTTTTAGTGCTGTGTATTGTAAGATGTGCTTACATATAGAACATTGTGGGGCAGACTTGTTGCATTTTACACTTGTGTCCACTTGCGACTGGAGAGCAAGATTGGGATTGGTCAAAGGCATAATTGGGACCAGATGCATAACCACACAGAGATACCTATACATCTGGCAGTAGCAGTATCAATTGCAGGGGTGTAAAGGCTAATGCAAATATAAAACCCATGATGAGGACTGCCTCTAGCTGGTCACTACTGATTGCAGATTCACCTCTAAAGACAACAGTTGGTTGTTCATTGCTCATGCATACTGTATATTGTATGATATTGTGAGTGTATTTTAGCATTTATTTATTTTTGCTTCACACAGAGAAGTGAGTTATGCCTGCTGTATTAGAAAGCTTTTTTATTTATTTTATTTTATTCATACCTAATAATAAGTGCACTTTTTACATTTTCAGATCAATTTGTACTCGATGAATATGCTACTGTAAAGACCTACACATGTCTTGCGGTAACTGCATATGTGCCCAACTTTATTTTTTTATGCAAATATGTTCAAACTCAGAGTAAAAGTGTAGTATTTTTTACCCATAAATGTTCACAGATAGGGCATTATTAACATGTTGACAATCAGAATGTCAGAAAGCATTAGGGGGACCGCGGATGACAGTCGTTGAGATGTCGGCAAGTGGGAAAAGTTTGTTAAAATATCATCATGTATTGCCGGCTCGCATTAAATGCTTTAAAGAGCATTTCTTACTTGCCAACATCCCGGCACCTACTGTACTTTCAGGGGTATCCCTTCCAAATTGTTATTTCTGGTACCATATGTTATAATGGCTGCCCCAGCCTCTTACTTGCCCCACTGTATCACAATCATCCATTACCTTTGTAAGTCAAACTAACATCCTCATTTTGACTTTTGTACATTTTCTTTTGTACTTCATCTTCATTGTACTATGCTTAACTTTATTTTGTTAATGTAATATATTTGTGCAATCTTTTAGATGTACAGTATATATTTAAAAGATGTCTGAAAAGAGATTCTAACTATAGTGAAGTCAGGCCTCCTTTTCTCTTCCTCTCAAGGCCCGGAAGGAGCAAATCTCTTTATTTATCATCTTCCCCAAGAGTTTGGTGACCAGGACATCTTGCAGATGTTTATGCCTTTTGGAAATGTTATCTCTGCTAAAGTCTTCATTGACAAACAGACCAATCTGAGCAAGTGCTTTGGTACGTAAAATGGCATTAATTGTTGAATCATTACTACATGTAAATTGTACTTTGTGTTAAGATACTGGCCCTCATTCAGTATGGATCGCATTTGAAGAGCTTCTCGCAGCAACTTTGCAAATGCGATCCTTAGTTACAGTTACACACCTCCATGCTGCATTTGTGATCGCAGCACTACAACCAGAGTCACAGTCTGGAATCAAACTTCGAGACCGGTCATCTGCGATGACAATCTGCGCAGTTTCCCAATTTCCGGGAAACTGCACTGAAGATCACTCCTGCGATCCATACTGAATGAGGCTCATTGACATTTGTTGTGACATGTTTATTTGTACCAATTATATACAGAAAATACAGCCAACGGATTATTTTATCCCAATGTGTGGCATATCACTACAATACACTACATGGACAAATTGATACTGATTACACTGAGATTGTGTTTCTAAAATAATTATTGGATTGGAACTTTACCTTAATTTAACGATTAAATGTGAAGTACAGTACATGGCAGTATGCACACATTTTAAGGACACATAACCCAAAGAGGGGGAGGGATTGCGTTCAAAGTGACCTGAAACACAGTCAAATGGTCGTCATTTAAAATGTGCATAATTAAACTATTGTTAGAATTTTGATTTTGAAGTAAAAAAAGTTAATAAAACTATGATGTAAATGTTTTCTCTTTCATTTGTGGACTTTTTTTCTAAAGTGTTATTTTTTTACAGTATCTACAGTAAAACTATGCTAGTATTTGTCATTATGCAATTTGTCTGTGGTATTATACTAGAGATAAAATTAAAAGTAAAAGTGAGTTTTATAAATTATGGATTTTAGCCAACTTTATAAACAAAATTCAATCCATTGCTGCAGTGCTGAAGGTTTCTATAACTGATAAAACATTTTGCCATAATACTGTACCATGAAGTTATTTATTGTGAGTTTGATTTAAAATACATGTTTCTCTATATTAAACAAGCACGTCTGTAGCCTGATAAAAAAAAAAAAATTCATAGAGAGAAACAATGCACATTAATAGCCTGGATCAGAGCTTTTTGGTGCTCTGTGCCAAAGAGAGAATTGGTGCCCCACCCCTCCCCCCATTTTTCCAATAGGGTCATAAGGCGCATGCTTTGTGGGAAAGGGACATGACAAGATTTTTGTAAGAGAAAGCCCATGCTATGATTCCCCTTCCCATATTATATATATATGTACATATATATATATATATATATATATATATACACACTGCTCAAAAAAATAAAGGGAACACTAAAACAACACATCCTAGATCTGAATGAATGAAATATTCTTATTAAATACTTTGTTCTTTACATAGTTGAATGTGCTGACAACAAAATCACACAAAAATTATCAATGGAAATCAATTTTATTGGATGTTTGGATTTGGATGCCATGGATGTCTGGATTTGGAGTCACACTCAAAATTAAAGTGGAAAAACACACTACAGGCTGATCCAACTTTGATGTAATGTCCTTAAAACAAGTCAAAATGAGGCTCTGTAGTGTGTGTGGCCTCCACGTGCCTGTATGACCTCCCTACAATGCTTGGGCATGGTCCTGATGAGGTGGCGGATGGTCTCCTGAGGGATCTCCTCCCAGACCTGGACTAAAGCATCCGCCAACTCCTGGACAGTCTGTGGTGCAACGTGACGTTGGTGGATGGAGCAAGACATGATGTCCCAGATGTGCTCAATTGGATTCAGGTTTGGGGAACGGGCGGTCCAGTCCATAGCATCAATGCCTTCGTCTTGCAGGTACTGCTGACACACTCCAGCCACATGAGGTCTAGCATTGTCTTGCATGAGGAGGAACCCAGGACCAACCGCACCAGCATATGGTCTCACAAGGGGTCTGAGGATCTCATCTTGGTACCTAATGGCAGTCAGGCTACCTCTGGCGAGCACATGGAGGGCTGTGCGGCCCCCCAAAGAAATGCCACCCCACACCATTACTGACCCACTGCCAAACCGGTCATGCTGGAGGATGTTGCAGGCAGCAGAAAGTTCTCCTTGGCGTCTCCAGACTCTGTCATGTCTGTCACATGTGCTCAGTGAGAACCTGCTTTCATCTGTGAAGAGCACAGGGCGCCAGTGGCGAATTTGCCAATCTTGGTGTTCTCTGTCTGTTAGGGTCTCCTGCCCTGTGCTGCCACGTCGTCATGGCAACCGGGAGACAAGTGCTAGTGGAGTAACCTGAGCGCAGCTGATACTCCGGTTCGGGTCTTTTGCTGTGCAGTGGTTATAGGCTCTGTGCACGGCAGGGGATCCGGTGCTGGTTTTTGTGCTCACAGTCTGTGAGGTCTGAGTGGGGCGTGGACAGCACCTGCTTTATAAGGCCTCTTTTCAGGGTAAGCAGATGCTGCTGAATCTTTGTTGGTTAGTCAGTTCATGAACGTTAGCCAGTACTGTGTAGCTTTGTATTTGTTTGTTGCTTACTGCAAATAGGCCTGGGAATTTGGTATTACACTCTGCCAATCCAGACCTAGCAGTAAGACTGGAGTCAGTCGTTTAGCTTGCTGGGGTTCTGTTACTACTCTGTGAACTTAGCAAGTTTGCGGCTGTATTCTAAGACTTGCCTGTCTAATCCTGTCTCACTGTGCTAGGTGTCAGGGGTCAGTTTAGTGGCAGTAAGCTAAAACCTGTGCACTGCAAGTGAGAATTAGGATTGTGGAGATTCTCCTTGTGTCTATCATTCCATCTCTGACCAAGGAGTTTACTGCCACACCCGTTGGTAACCCTTTAGGGTTTTGCTGTTGCCCTTAGCAACAGCATTTCGGGTACTCTACGTATTAAAAAACAACATCTTGCTTTTTCCATCTTAGCAGTTCTAATACAAGGGAGATACCCAGTTCCTTAGCCTCTGGGCTTCTCTGTTCACTTTGTGTGTATTTTGTTACCCTATCACCTTCTGTGTACGTTATGTCATATCCCCCAGTTTGTCTGTGAGTCCATCTGTTTTGCATAACAGTTCAAACACCAGTACATTCCTGCAGACACTGGAGTGCATAACAGTTCTGACACCAGTACTTTCCTGCTGGCACTGGTGTGCATAACATATTCAGCAGCCTAATACTCCTGTTGAAATTTTGTGGGAATATGGAGCATACCCCTCAAAATATGTTGCAACAGGTGGTCGATCAGGTGCAGGTCCTGACTCGACAATTTAATGATTTGTCCATTAAAATGCACACCTCCCAGGCTGCTGGCGGAGCTCCCGCAGCAGCAGCACCTGCAGGGGTTAAGGAGCCGAAAGTAAATCTCCCGGATCGTTTTTCTGGAGATCGCTCGCAGTTCTTTTGTTTCAAGGAGAGCTGCAAGCTATACTTCCGGCTTAGGCCTCAGTCTTCTGGGTCGGAGATTCAGCGGGTGGGCATAGTGATTTCCTTGCTACAAGGAGACCCACAGGTCTGGGCATATGGGTTGCAGCCTGACTGTCCGTCGCTTAAAAGTGTTGATGCTTTTTTTACGGCACTGGGCATGTTGTATGATGACCCTGACAAGACGGCCTCAGCCGAGGCTCAGATTTCGATCCTTAAGCAAGGGCGAAGGCCAGTTGAGGTTTACTGTACGGAGTTTCGGAGGTTGGCCCATGATACCCAGTGGAATGACCCAGCCCTGAGACACCAGTACCGAAGAGGTCTTTCTAACCAGATAAAGGACCAACTGGTACAATATCCCTTGCCTGATAGCTTGGATCAGCTCATGCAGTTATCCATCCGGGTGGATAGACGGCTGAGAGAGCGTAGGCTTGAAAGGGAGACTGAGATTTCCTTCCTTCCCAAGGGAACCTCAGACTCTGAGGAATTTTCTGAGGAGCCTATGCAGATTGGGGCTACCCGCCTCTCCTCGCGTGAGAAGACGCGGAGGAGACAGCAGGGGTTGTGTTTGTACTGTGGGAATAAAGGTCATGTGGTAGTATCATGCCCAGAAAAGCCGGAAAACTTCAGGGCCTGAGGGTGATGGGAAATATCCTGTCAGGCCAGAAGTCAGAATTTCCCAAGAAGACTTTTATCATTCCGGTGACCTTGAAGATCCTCGGTCAAACTGTCAAGACTGAGGCCTTTGTGGACAGTGGGGCCGATGGGGTTTTTATGGACCGCCAATTCGCCCTGAAACACTCTGTTCCCTTAGTACCCTTGGCATCGGAAATTGAGATTTGTGGGTTAAACGGGGAACCATTATCCCAAGGTAAAATTACCTCTTGCACTAGCCAGATTTCTTTGTTTATTGGAGCCACACACTCTGAAAAATTGTCCTTTTATGTGACTGTCTGTACTTTTGCCCCATTGGTGTTGGGGTTACCCTGGTTAAGGGCCCACAATCCTCAATTTGACTGGGTCTCTGGGGAGATTCTTAGTTGGGGTACTGATTGTTTCAGGAGTTGCTTGAGCCTTCCAGTCAGGCTCTCGCAGCTAAGTTTGCCAGGATTGCCAGGGTGTTATGCAGATTTTGCGGACGTGTTCTCCAAAAAAGTTGCAGAGGTACTACCTCCCCATCGCCCCTATGACTGTGCCATTGATTTGTTGCCAAATGCTAAGCTTCCCAAGAGCAGGTTGTACTCCCTGTCACGTCCTGAGACTCAGGCTATGGCAGAGTACATTCAGGAGAACTTGGCTAAGGGATTTATCAGACCTTCACAGTCTCCAGTTGGGTCGGGGTTCTTCTTCGTGGGTAAAAAGGACGGTTCGTTGCGACCCTGCATCGACTTCAGGGAATTGAACCGTATCACGATTAAAAACTCATACCCACTGCCTTTCATTTCGGTCTTGTTTGACCAGCTTCGTACTGCCACCATTTTTTCTAAGATTGACCTACGCGGTGCGTACAATCTAATCCGAATAAGAGAGGGGGATGAATGGAAGACTGCCTTTAATACCCACTCAGGGCATTATGAATATTTGGTGATGCCTTTTGGGCTCTGTAATGCCCCGGCAGTCTTCCAGGATTTCATGAATGATGTGCTCAGGGAATATTTGGATAGATTCTTAGTTGTATACTTAGATGACATCCTAATCTTCTCCCATTCCCTGGAGGAACATCGGAAGCATGTACGCTTAGTCCTCCAGAAACTCAGAGACCACCGGCTTGGGGCGAAGCTGGAGAAGTGCGAATTTGAAGTTCAGCAAATCGCATTTCTAGGATATATTATCTCCCCAGAAGGTTTCCAAATGGAGGGTTCCAAGGTACAGGCAGTCCTGGATTGGGTGCAGCCCACTAGTTTGAAGGCGCTTCAGCGTTTCCTGGGCTTTGCGAATTTTTATAGACGATTTATCGCTGGATTTTCGTCTATAGTGGCGCCCTTGGTGGCACTCACTAAGAAAGGGGCGGATGTTGCTCACTGGTCTTGTGAGGCTAAAGCGGCTTTTGCCCATCTCAAAAGGGCATTTGTTTCGGCCAAGGTGCTGCGACACCCAGATCCAGAGCGTCCTTTTGTGGTGGAGGTGGATGCCTCTGAGATGGGTATTGGGGCAGTGCTTTCTCAGATGGGAGTGTCTGATAATCGCCTTCATCCCTGTGCTTACTTTTCCCGTAAATTTTCGCCTGCCGAGATGAATTATGACGTGGGTAACCGGGAATTGTTGGCTATTAAGGATGCACTCGAGGAGTGGAGACACTGGCTTGAGGGGGCTAAGTTTGTGGTCTCAATTCTCACTGACCATAAGAATCTGGCATATTTAGAGTCAGCGAAGCGTCTCAATGCCAGGCAGGCACGATGGGCTTTGTTTTTTGCTCGCTTTAATTTTTTGATAACATATCGCCCTGGGTCAAAAAACATCAAGGCTGATGCGCTCTCGCGGAGTTTTGCTCCAATCCAGGAGACCACCGAGGAGCCGTTGCCCATTGTTTCCCCATCATGTATTAAAGTGGGCATTACCCAGGACCTCTTATCATTAGTCCTTAGAGCACAGGAGCAGGCTCCTCCAGACCTTCCGGTAGGTCTTTTGTTTGTGCCTCCTAGGTTAAGACAGCGAGTGTTCCTGGAATTCCATGCCAAGAAGTCGGCAGGTCACCCGGGTATTGCCAGAACTCGGGAGTTGCTATCTAGGGCGGTGTGGTGGCCCTCGGTGGCTAAGGATGTGGATCAGTGGGTTCGGGCATGTGACATCTGTGCCCGAAATAAGACTCCTAGAGGGGTTCCTGTTGGCCCATTACATCCACTCTCTATCCCATCTAAGCCATGGACCCACATTTCAATGGATTTTGTGGTGGACTTGCCCAAATCCTCGGGGATGACAGCCATCTGGGTTGTCGTTGACAGGTTTTCGAAGATGGCGCACTTCGTTCCACTGGTTGGGCTGCCATCAGCCAGGCGCCTATCTGAATTATTTATGCTGCATGTTGTGCGTCTCCACGGGTTGCCACTTGATGTGGTCTCTGACCGCGGATCCCAGTTTGTGGCCAAATTCTGGAGGGCATTTTGTTCCGATCTCCAGATTTCTGTCAGCTTGTCGTCAGGCTACCATCCGCAGTCTAATGGGCAGACTGAAAGGGTGAACCAGTCCTTGGAGCAGTTCCTCAGGTGTTATGTCTCCAAGTGTCAGACTGACTGGGTTGCTCATCTGTCCATGGCGGAGTTTGCCTATAACAACGCGGCTCACTCTGCTACAGGGATCTCTCCCTTCCTTTGTGTGTATGGGCATCATCCTAAGGCCAATTCTTTTGACCCCCTGGACTCCACGCCTGGTGGTTCCTCTGTGGTTTCGGTCCTTAGAGGTATTTGGCGGAAAGTGAAGAAAGCCCTTGTGTCTGTGTCATTAGTGACCAAAAGGGTTTTTGATAAGCGGAAAAGACCCTGCAGCTTCAAATTAGGAGACTTCGTCTGGTTGTCTACCAAGAATTTGAAGTTGAGACAGCCATCTCATAAGTTAGGGCCCCGGTTCATCGGCCCTTATAAGATCACCAGGGTTATCAATCCGGTGGCATTTCAGTTAGATCTGCCCCGTTCTTTGGGTATCAATAAAACATTTCATTGTTCCCTTTTAAAACGGGCGATTAGTAATCCTTCTACCAGTGGAAGACCTTCCCCTCTTCTGATACGTGGCCAGAGGGAGTTTGTTGTTGAAAGGATTCTTGACTCCAAGGTGGTTCGGGGTCGGCTGTCATTTTTGGTGCACTGGAAGGGGTATGGCCCGGAGGAGCGGTCGTGGGTGCGCAGTTGTGATCTTCATGCCCCCAGACTGATATGCTCTTTCTTCTCGCAGTTCCCCGATAAACCCGGTGGTAGGGGTTCTTTGACCCCTCATCAGAGGGGGGGGTACTGTTAGGGTCTCCTGCCCTGTGCTGCCACGTCGTCATGGCAACCGGGAGACAAGTGCTAGTGAAGTAACCTGAGCGCAGCTGATACTCCGGTTCGGGTCTTTTGCTGTGCAGTGGTTATAGGCTCTGTGCACGGCAGGGGATCCGGTGCTGGTTTTTGTGCTCACAGTCTGTGAGGTCTGAGTGGGGCGTGGACAGCACCTGCTTTATAAGGCCTCTTTTCAGGGTAAGCAGATGCTGCTGAATCTTTGTTGGTTAGTCAGTTCATGAACGTTAGCCAGTACTGTGTAGCTTTGTATTTGTTTGTTGCTTACTGCAAATAGGCCTGGGAATTTGGTATTACACTCTGCCAATCCAGACCTAGCAGTAAGACTGGAGTCAGTCGTTTAGCTTGCTGGGGTTCTGTTACTACTCTGTGAACTTAGCAAGTTTGCGGCTGTATTCTAAGACTTGCCTGTCTAATCCTGTCTCACTGTGCTAGGTGTCAGGGGTCAGTTTAGTGGCAGTAAGCTAAAACCTGTGCACTGCAAGTGAGAATTAGGATTGTGGAGATTCTCCTTGTGTCTATCATTCCATCTCTGACCAAGGAGTTTACTGCCACACCCGTTGGTAACCCTTTAGGGTTTTGCTGTTGCCCTTAGCAACAGCATTTCGGGTACTCTACGTATTAAAACACAACATCTTGCTTTTTCCATCTTAGCAGTTCTAATACAAGGGAGATACCCAGTTCCTTAGCCTCTGGGCTTCTCTGTTCACTTTGTGTGTATTTTGTTACCCTATCACCTTCTGTGTACGTTATGTCATATCCCCCAGTTTGTCTGTGAGTCCATCTGTTTTGCATAACAGTTCAAACACCAGTACATTCCTGCAGACACTGGAGTGCATAACAGTTCTGACACCAGTACTTTCCTGCTGGCACTGGTGTGCATAACACTGTCAAATGCCAAACGTCCTGCACAGTGTTGGGCTGTAAGCACAACCCCCACCTGTGGACGTCGGGCCCTCATACCACCCTCATGGAGACTGTTTCTGATCGTTTGAGTAGACACATGCACTTTTGTGGCTTGCTGGAGGTCATTTTGCAGGGCTCTGGCAGTGCTCCTCCTGTTCCTCCTTGCACAAAGGCGGAGATAGCGGTCCTGCTGCTGGGTTGTTGCCCTCTTACGGCCTCCTCCACGTCTCCTGATGTACTGGCCTGTCTCCTGGTAGCGCCTCCATGTTCTGGACACTACGCTGACAGACACAGCAAACCTTCTTGCCACAGCTCGCACCTGGATGAGCTGCACTACCTGAGCCACTTGTGTGGGTTGTAGACTCCATCTTATGCTACCACTAGAGTGAAAGCACTGCCAGCTTTCAAAAGTGACCAAAACATTAGCCAAAAAGCATAGGAGCTGAGAAGTGGTCTGTGGTCACCACCTGCAGAACAACTCCTTTATTGGGGGTGTCTTGCTAATTGCCTATAATTTCCACCTGTTGTCTATTCCATTTGCACAACAGCATGTGAAATTGATTGTCAATCAGTGTTGCTTCCTAAGTGGACAGTTTGATTTCACAGAAGTGTGATTGACTTGGAGTTACATTGTGTTGTTTAAGTGTTCCCTTTATTTTTTTGAGCAGTATATATATATATATATATATATACACACATACATACACACACTATTATAGACCACTGCAAGAACATGGATTTGGACACAATTCCTCTTTATACCACATTCACTTAACTTGCGAGTTCATTGATATTCAGTTACAATACCCTTTACTAAATAACACAATACAATGTACTGCCATACATGTTGAATTCTAATCAAACACCCTACTCATTGAGCTATTTGATCCTGCATAAAAACTATGAACACTATATGAAGCTACTGGTACTTTGTAAAAAAAAGAATCAGCATTTTAATTGAGCAGATCTATGCGGTGTGTAGACACACATCCAATCTCCTGCAGCCACACACTACATAGATCTGCTCAGCCACAATGCTGATCATTTTTTCACAAAGTAAATGGTAAGCTTCAAATAGTTAGAATTATCTAGTTTAGAATTATCTACCTTTTTATGCAGGGGCAGAAAGCTCAATGAATAGATTGTCTGACTGCAATGCCAAAGGCAATATGTTTGAATCCCAGGTATGTCAACATCTTGAAATGTAATAATGGACAGTGTAACTGAATAACAAAGAAATCTCAAGTTGAGTTCATGAATGTTATATAGGTATTAGCGACAGAAGGGGTCAGGGTAAGGGACAGGGACGGTCAGGAGATGCTGGGCTTCAAAAAGGGGAGAGGCTGGAAGTGAAAGAAATGAAAATAGATAATTGACAAGTGCCGCCAACAGCGCCCCCTACTCTGCAGCACTATGTGTGGTGCCCCCTCCGCACACCTAGTAACGTCCATATTCACTATCAAGCACAGGACAGGACACTATCAAGCACAGGACAGGACTTGTAAGGCATATTATAAATACTTATACTGTACATAATATACATATTACAGTATTTCAGAATGGAAAAACCTAGTTATCAAGGAAGAGGTTTTTTTTTGTTTGTTTTAAGTTACTATAGGAATATACAGTAACAACAGATGCAACTTTAATTGCGAAAAAATGCTAAATTGAAATCTAAAATAATCTTTAACAAATAAAGAGCATATGTACTAAGCCTTATAGAGTGTTAAAGTGGAGAAAAATAAAGTACCAACCAATCAGCTCTTAACTATCAAATGACAGGTTGTGTTTGAAAAATGGCAGTTAGGAGCTGATTGGTTGGTACTTTATTTCTCTCCCAGGCTTAGTACATTTTCTGCTAAGTTTCCTACAGCGCATACTGTAGGTCTTATTTAATGGTATTCTCACATTTGGGCGCATACTAAGCTCTTTAGTCGAGGTATACTGAACTGCAGTGAGCTTGTCTGTCATTCTAACATTAGGACAATATACTACAGTAGTTTCTATTTTTTTCAATTTATACTGTATAAAATGAACGATGCACAGACACAATAGTTCACAAAAGAAAATGAATACAAGCTGACAAGTAGATGTAGTGAGTAAATGAAACTAATTACTTATGGTGTAGGGAAATGCTAGTACCACACTATCTGCATGTCAGTGTAAGAATACCTAATCGTCCTGCTTTGTGCTAGAGGCAGACATGCCACATACAAGGTAGCTTTGTCCCTATCTTTTCTGCTGTTGACTTGTCCACATACTTCATTGTGACAAAACTCTTTTGTCCTCTTATGAACTGAGGAAAGTCTTGACTCAGCACTTGTAATTTTTTGTTTAAGTCTGTCTAAATAGGCAGCTTAAAACAATGCTATTAAACCTCCATTAAAAGGGATTAGTGGTTTTATTTTAATTTTGCATGTGTCCGACATTTCCCTATATAACTACCATGTTACTTAAACAACTTGTATTTGATGATAATTCATTGTTATTAAGTATAAAAGATGCAGTAATAACGTTAGAGACAACATAAACTCACATGTTCCTTGTGTGCCACTTTTAGTTTTTAATACTTTTTGAAGTAAGCGATGTCCTGCGGTTAGTTTCTTAGATAAGCTAAGTATATAAGAATAGAAAGGGTGTAGTATGGTTAACCGGTGGTCGAGGTCCCGGCATCCAGCATACCAGTGCCGGAATCCTGACCACTGGCATACCGACAGCTGGGCAAGCGCAAATGAGCCCCTTGCAGGCTCACTGAGCTCACCATGCTGCAGACACGGTGGTGCGCTACACGCGCCACGCTATCTATTCTCCCTCCAGGGGGGTCGTGGACCCCCAAGAGGGAGAAAAGATGTTGGTTTGCCAGCGGTCGGGATTCCGGCACCGGTATGGTGGTCGCCGGGAGCCCGGCCACCAGCAACCTGAAGACCACCCGAATAGAAATATGGACTGGGTAAAAGCCATAGGTGTTTGTTGCTGCTTGTATTTGTCTTTGTTTATCCATTAATTTGACCTTGAATGTGTCCTACAAGCATCATGCTGTGGAATTTAGTGCCAAACTAATAAAGCTCAGACACTCTAACCTGAAAAATGCTCTATACTTGATTGCACATTGTACACCTGCTCTACACTTGATTGCACATTGTACGCCTGCTCTATACTTAATTGCACATCATACACATGACCTAAACTTAATTGCATATTGTACACCTGCTCTATACTTAATCGCACATCGTACACCTGCTCTATACTTAATCGAACACCAGCTCTATACTTAATTGCACATTGTACACCTGCTCTGTACTTAATTGCACATTGTACACCTGCTTGAACTGACCATTGCTGATAGCAGGTGAGCCTCAGGTTAGCCTTTTAATCCTACCCAGTGGCATCACATGTGCCTTATGCTAATGATTTTAACAATGCTTGAAAAATAGTCTGAAGACAAAACCTATTGGTACAAAAGTTCCTTTTCACTCTTAGGGCGGTATTCAAATTTTTCACCCCATTCCACACCTGTTCTGTTTCTGCTGATGGATGTGGTATAACGGATGGAGTGAGTGCGCCCACACCTTTATGCAGCTAAACCTGATTACTATGGGTGCGATATGCACGATAACGGGGATCACTTTAGAAAGGAGATTGGGTGTGATATATCACTTGAATACCTCCCTTAATGTTACTCTCACTCAGGAACATTAAGTGGTGATTTTCCACATGCTGTTTTACACCATTCAGTTTGCTTAATGCATGTCTTAAGATCTATGGACTGACTTTCATTTAACTCTGGAATGGTCCAGAGAATTGCACGAAAGTTGACTGCAATTATGGTGTCAGAAATAAATGCAGATCTCTGCCTGTATTCAGATTTTGTCACACTGCCACCATCTATCTGCTTGTTTTAGTAGCTGTCATCACTGTTAGCCCCTAACTTAGTGTGCATGCTCAACTCTGACTAGCCCTCAGAACACTATGTTCGGGCACCCAGTTGCCATCCAGTTAGACCCATTCGCCTGTAAGTAAAGGTACGGATGAGATGAGTACATCTCCTGTACTTGTTCCTAATTACTCAGACCCATGCTCACTGCAAAAAATAGTGAAACCCAGAAACAAGACTTGACTTGTGAGTAACTTTTAAGGATTAAACTGTTCAAATGTTAGTGGAATCTGGAGAAACTGTGCACTTAGACAGGCCTGGCACAAGCAAAGCATGAGGAAAGAGCCTACATTACCTGGAAGACCAAACAGTGTACACCAGTCATCTAATCCATGCATGCTTTTGTTTATAAAATGTAATTGGTAGCTTTTGTAAATGCATCTAGTCTCAGCTGTGAATCCATATACTTTTCCTAAAGCTTCAGACCGTGTGCTGTGTACAGGACATTATCATGCTTCGAGGTCTATTATTTGCCTACACTCTTCCTGCTACTGTATCTGTCATTTTCAGACATCTGGATTCTGATAGGCCAGCAATAACATCCTACTACAGTACCGATGGTTTCTGATGTACCTGGCCATGAGGGCATGTGCTCAATTGTGAAAGATTTACCACACATACTGACAAAAATAAGAATTTACTTACCGATAATTCTATTTCTCGTAGTCCGTAGTGGATGCTGGGGACTCCGTCAGGACCATGGGTTTAGCGGCTCCGCAGGAGACAGGGCACAATAATAAAAGCTTTAGGATCAGGTGGTGTGCACTGGCTCCTCCCCCTATGACCCTCCTCCAAGCCTCAGTTAGGACATTGTGCCCGGACGAGCGTGCATAATAAGGAAGGATATTGAATCCCGGGTAAGACTCATACCAGCCACACCAATCACACCGTACAACCTGTGATCTGAACCCAGTTAACAGTATGATAACAACGAAGGAGCCTCTGAAAAGATGGCTCACAACAAGAATAACCCGATTTTTGTAACAATAACTATGTACAAGTATTGCAGACAATCCGCACTTGGGATGGGCGCCCAGCATCCACTACGGACTACGAGAAATAGAATTATCGGTCAGTAAATTCTTATTTTCTCTAACGTCCTAAGTGGATGCTGGGGACTCCGTCAGGACCATGGGGATTATACCAAAGCTCCCAAACGGGCGGGAGAGTGCGGATGACTCTGCAGCACCGAATGAGAGAACTCCAGGTCCTCCTCAGTCAGGGTGTGCCCCTGACCAAGTAGCAGCTCGGCAAAGTTGTAAAGCCGAGACCCCTCGGGCAGCCGCCCAAGATGAGCCCACTTCCTTGTGGAATGGGCTTTTACTGATTTTGGCTGTGGCAAGCCTGCCACAGAATGTGCAAGCTGAATTGTACTACAAATCCAGCGAGCAATCGTCTGCTTAGAAGCAGGAACACCCATCTTGTTGGGTGCATACAGGCTAAGCAGCGAGTCAGATTTTCTGACTCCAGTCGTCCTGGAAACATATATTTTCAGGGCCCTGACAACGTCAAGTAACTTGGAGTCCTCCAAGTCCCTAGTAGCCGCAGGTACCACAATAGGTTGGTTCATGTGAAAAACAGAAAACACCTTAAGGAGAAATTGAGGACGAGTCCTCAATTCTGCCCTGTCAGAATGAAAAATTAAGTAAGGGCTTTTATATGATAAAGCCGCCCATTCTGACACACGCCTGGCTGAAGCCAGGGCTAATAGAATCTTCACCTTCCATGTGAAATATTTTAATTCCACAGTGGTGAGTGGATCAAACCAATGTGACTTTAGGAAACTCAAAACAACATTGAGATCCCAAGGTGCCACTGGGGGCACAAAAGGAGGCTGTATATGCAGTACCCCTTTTACAAACGTCTGAACTTCAGGCACTGAAGCCAGTTCTTTCTGGAAGAAATTCGACAGGGTCGAAATTTGAACCTTAATGGACCCTAATTTTAGGCCCATAGACAGTCCTGTTTTCAGGAAATGTAGGAAACGACCCAGTTGGAATTCCTCTGTAGGGACCTTCTTGGCCTCACACCACGCAACATATTTTCGCCAAATGCGGTGAAAATGTTTTGCGGTTACATCCTTCCTGGCTTCGACCAGGGTAGGGATGACTTCATCTGGAATGCCCTTTCAGGATCCGGCGTTCAACTGCCATGCCGTCAAACGCAGCCGCGGTAAGTCTTGGAACAGACAAGGCCCCTGCTGGAGCAGGTCCTCTCTTAAAGGTAGAGGCCACGGTTCTTCCATGAGCATCTCTTGAAGTTCCGGGTACCAAGTCCTTCTTGACCCATCCGGAATCACGAGTATCGTTCTTACTCATCTCCTTCTTATGATTCTCAGTACTTTTGGTATGAGATGCATAGGAGGGAACACATACCCTGACTGGTACACCCACAGTGTTACCAGAGCGTCCACCGCTATTGCCTGAGGGTCCCTTGACCTGGCGCAATATCTGTCTAGTTTTTTGTTCAGGCGGGACGCCATCATGTCCACCTTTGGTTTTTCCCAACGGTTTACAATCATGTGGAAGACTTCCCGCTGAAGTCCCCACTCTCCCGGGTGGAGGTTATGCCTGCTGAGGAAGTCTGCTTCCCAGTTTTCCACTCCCGGAATTAACACTGCTGAGAGTGTTATCACATGATTTTTCGCCCAGCGAAGAATCCTTGCAGTTTCTGCCATTTACCTCCTGCTTCATGTGCCGCCCTGTCTGTTTACGTGGGCGACTGCCGTGATGTTGTCCCACTGGATCAATACCGGCTGACCTTGAAGCAGAGGTCTTGCTAAGCTTAGAGCCTTGTAAATTTCCCTTAGCTCCAGTATATTTATGTGGAGAGAAGTCTCCAGACTTGATCACACTCCCTTGAAATTTTTTTTCCTTGTGTGACTGCTCCCCAGCCACTCAGGCTGGCATCCGTGGTCACCAGGACCCAGTCCTGAATGTCAAATCTGCGGCCCTTTCATAGATGAGCACTCTGCAGCCACCGCAGAAGAAAACACCCTTGTCCTTGGAGACAGGGTTATCCGCTGATGCATCTGAAGATGCGATCCGGACCATTTTCCCAGCAGATTCCACTGAAAGGTTCTTGCGTGAAATCTACCGAATGGGATCGCTTTGTAAGAAACCACCATTTTTCACAGGACCCTTGTGCAATGATGCACTGATACTTTTCCTGGTTTTAGGAGGTTCCTGACTAGCTCGGATAACTCCCTGGCCTTCTTCTCCGGGAGAAAACATCCTTTTCTGGACTGTGTCCAGAATCATTCCTAGGAACATTAGACGTGTCGTCGGAAAAAGCTGCGATTCTGGAATATTTAGAATCCACTCGTGCTGTCGTAGAACTACTTGAGATAGTGCTACTCCGACCGCCAACTGTTCTCTGGACCTTGCCCTTATCAGGAAAGCGTCCATATTTCTTTTAGGAAGAATCATCATTTCGGCCATTACCATGGTAAAGACCCGGGGTGCCGTGGACAATCCAAACGGCAGCGTCTGAACTGATAGTGACAGTTCTGTACCACGAACCTGAGATACCCTTGGTGAGAAGGGCAAAATTTGGACATGTAGGTAAGCGTCCCTGATATCCAGTGACACCATATCGTCCTGGTTCGCTATCACTGCTCTGAGTGACTCCATCTTGATTTGAACCCTTGTATGTAATTGTTCAAATCTTTTAGATCTCACCGAGCCGTTTGGCTTCAGTACCACAATATAGTGTGGAATAATACCCCTTCCCTTGTTGTAGGAGGGGTACTTTGATTATCACCTGCTGGGAATACAGCCTGTGAATTTTTTCCCAATACTGCCTCCCTGTCGGAGGGAGACGTTGGTAAAGCAGACTTCAGGAACTTGTGAGGGGAAGACGTCTCGAATTTCCAATGTACACCTGGGATACTACGTGTAGGATCCAGGAGTCCACTTGCGAGTGAGCCCACTGCGTGCTGAAACTCTTGAGATGACCCCCCACCGCACCTGAGTCCGCTTGTATGGCCCCAGCGTCATGCTGCGGACTTGGCAGAAGCTGTGGAGGACTTCTGTTCCTGGGAATGGGCTGCCTGCTGCAGTCTTCTTCCCTTTCCTCTAACCCTGGGCAGATATGACTGGCCTTTTGCCCGCCTGCCTTTATGGGTACGAAAGGACTGAGACTGAAAAGACTGTGTCCTTTTCTGCTGAGATGTGACTTGGGGTAACAAAAGTGGATTTTCCAGCTGTTGCCATGGCCACCAGGTCCGATGGACCGCCCCTTTATACGGCAATACTTCCATGTGCCGTCTGGAATCTGCATCACCTGACCACTGTCGTGTCTATAAACATCGTCTGGCAGATATGGACATCACATCTACTCTTGATGCCAGAATGCAAATATCCCTCTGCGCATCTCGCATATATAGAAATGCATCCTTAAAATGCTCTATAGTCAATAAAATATTGTTCCTGTCAAGGGTATCAATATTTTCAGTCAGGAAATCCGACCAAGCCCCCCCAGCGCTGCACATCCAGGCTGAGGCGATTGCTGGTCGTAGTATAACACCAGTATGTGTGTATATACTTTTTAGGATATTTTTCAGCTTCCTATCAGCTGGCTCCTTGAGGGCGGCCGTATCTGGAGACGGTAACGCCACTTGTTTTTATAAGCGTGTGAGCGCCTTATCCACCCTAAGGTGTGTTTCCCAACTCGCCCTCACTTCTGGCGGGAAAGGGTATACCTCCAATAATTTTCTATCGGAGGAAACCCACGTATCATCACACACTTTAATTTTTCTGATTCAGGAAAAACTACAAGTAGATTATTCCCACCCTACATAATACCCATATTTGTGGTACTTGTAGTATCAGAAATATATAACACCTCCTTCATTGCCCTTAACATGTAACGTGTGGCCCTAAAGGAAAATACGTTTGTTTCTTCACCATCGACACTGAAGTCAGTGTCCGTGTCTGTGTCTGTGTCGACCAACTGAGGTAAATGGGCGTTTTTACAAGCCCCTGACGGTGTCTGAGACGCCTGGACAGGTACTAATTTGTTTGCCGGCCGTCTCATGTCGTCAACCGACCTTGCATCGTGTTGACATTATCACGTAATTCCCTAAATAAGCCATCCATTCCGGTGTCGACTCCCTAGAGAGTGACATCACCATTACAGGCAATTGCTCCGCCTCCTCACCAACATCGTCCTCCTACATGTCGACACACACGTACCGACACACAGCACACACACAGGGAATGCTCTGATAGAGGACAGGACCCCACTAGCCCTTTGGGGAGACAGAGGGAGAGTTTGCCAGCACACACCAAAAACGCTATAATTATACAGGGACAACCCCTTATACAAGTGTTTTCCCTTATAGCATTTTTATATATGTAATCATATCGCCAAATAAGTGCCCCCCCTCTCTGTTTTAACCCTGTTTCTGTAGTGCAGTGCAGGGGAGAGCCTGGGAGCCTTCCTCACAGCAGAGCTGAGCAGGAAAATGGCGCCGTGTGCTGAGGAGAATAGGCCCCGCCCCCTTTTCGGCGGGCTCTTCTCCCGGAGTTTGTGAGATCTGGCAGGGGTTAAATACATCCATATAGCCTCAAGGGCTATATGTGATGTATTTTAGCCATAAAAAGGTATTATACATTGCTGCCCAGGGCGCCCCCCCCAGCGCCCTGCACCCTCAGTGACAGTTGGTGACTGTTGGTGAAGTGTGCTGACAACAATGGCGCACAGCTGCAGTGCTGTGCGCTACCTTATGAAGACTGAAAGTCTTCTGCCGCCTGTTTCTGGACCTCTGGACCTCTTCAACTTCGGCATCTGCAAGGGGGGTCGGCGGCACGGCTCCGGGACGAACCCCAGGGTGAGACCTGTGTTCCGACTCCCTCTGGAGCTAATGGTGTCCAGTAGCCTAAGAAGCAAATCCATCCTGCACGCAGGTGAGTTTACTTCTCTCCCCTAAGTCCCTCGTAGCAGTGAGCCTGTTGCCAGCAGGTCTCACTGAAAGAAAAAAACCTAACTTAAACATTTATTCTAAGCAGCTCAGGAGAGCCACCTAGATTGCACCCTTCTCGGCCGGGCACAAAAATCTAACTGAGGCTTGGAGGAGGGTCATAGGGGGAGGAGCCAGTGCACACCACCTGATCCTAAAGCTTTTATTATTGTGCCCTGTCTCCTGCGGAGCCGCTAAACCCATGGTCCTGACGGAGTCCCCAGCATCCACTTAGGACGTTAGAGAAATTGTTGTTGAGCAAGATAATAGGATATTAAGATAAAGGCCAAAACAGTGGCTCTGTAGGCAACCTAAACCATTAATTCGGATTTAATAGAATCTAGGAACAATTCTGCAATCAGAAAAGTATTATACATTCAGATCTCAATATTTTCATTTGTTAAAATAATAGGAAAATATAGGAGATGTGTGTCCTATTGTCCAGTCTAATAATGGCAGTGTTTACACCTTAATGCTCTTGCGTAGGATCATGCTCCTCTTCAAACAACTATTAAGCTCACTTTCACATTGCATTCACACTCGCAAGATTATTGAAGCCTGTACGTTTTTATTTTAGCAATTCTATTTAAATGAATGATCAATGCACTACTATGTACCTTCAACTTTTTATTTTTATACATTCTATCAAATTCATATTAGCCACCTTATCCATGAATTCTAAACCAAACATTTTGATAAAGGCATTTAGTATTCATATCGTGCCCCTACATTTTATCATGGCAGGATGTGTTACCAACAGCAGCATTAAGACAGATGTTATGTAGTATTGTATGAAATACAGATTTAAGAACTCTTTTATGCCAAATAGTCAGTTGTTTTGTAACGGAGAAAGGAACACATTTTACTAATATCAATTGTAATATCACTATTTGAAAAAAAATAATTTGAAAGCTGATCTTAGGGAAGATCATGGGCCGGATTAAAAGAAGTCCGAGTTGGCTGGAGGTGCGGGTTCCCGGTTGAACTTGGGTGTTTTGTTAAAGCGGCAATCAATTACAATGCAAAACCATGCCTTGTAAATGATTGATGCTTTAAAAAAATGTCCGAGTTTGGCTGGGAACCAGCACCTCCAGCCAACTCGGACTTCATTAAATCCAGTCCCATATTACTGTGTGTCACTGATACGTTTCTTCTGATTAATTCCTGTTCATACAACAACAATATTTGTTTTTTTAGAGTGTCTTTACATTACCTTCCTATTGGTGTGTAAGTTGAATTGTTGTATTATGGAGTATTATTAACTCTTTATGTCCTTTAGTACCACATTAATGTTTGCATGTTATCCTTTGCAGGCTTTGTTAGCTATGACAATCCTGTGTCTGCACAAGCTGCTATTCAGGCGATGAACGGCTTTCAGATCGGCATGAAACGCTTGAAAGTTCAGCTGAAACGCTCCAAAAATGACAGCAAACCGTACTGATTTTAACCCCAGAAGCTTTCTGCTCTTATTTTAGCTTTTTTAGGGTAAGTCCCATGAGCCAGCCTATTCTCCACTGGTGGCTGAGGAGGAAAACATTGCCAACACACACCAAGAGAGACAATTATTTTTACATTAAAAGCTTCCATTCCCTTCTACCCTGGCCCCCTGGTCTTGCCACTTACTCTGGCTATATTTTCTTACCCAGAATCAAGCAAGTTGTGTAATAATGTTCTGTTCCACTTTTCATTTGCCTATATTTATTTTTTCTTTATGTTTGATATCTTCAGATTTACAGTGGCAGCAAAACAATGTACAATTACACTCTGCAATTGCTGGTGCCATAAAATAATAAATATAGATGTGTCCTCATACACTGTGGCTACAGTCCTGCAAAACAGCCCCTCTCGGAACACCAGGTCCTGTGTGACTCGCCGCACCAAGCATCTTATTCTCTCAAAATCTGTGTCTTATTCACACTAATAAAACAACCGGGCAGTGACAAAACTACTTAGATAGACTCCACTTATCAATTTGATGTCTGACATTTGTACATCTGTGTACGAATGAGTCTGAATCTATGTACAATATGCAGCGACGCAACAGCAGCTGCTTTTTCTCACACAAAGTTCTGTTGTTCTTCATCTACAACTTTGTATATGTTTCAAACTAATTCTTGTGCAGTTAAATTCGCAGCCCAGTGTCTCTAGTACAGAATGTGTGGAGTTTCGATGTGTCAGCAAAGCAAATAAGTTGCAAAAATGTAAAGACAGGGTCGCTACATTACACCACTCAATGCGGCTGTCGCGCCAGGCATCTTGCACCTGCATGGTGTTTTGAGGCTTGGTGTATAAGGACACATCTGTAAATGTAACACAAGTAAAGGTTTCAAGACCTAGTTCTACAGTAAAATAGTGACATTACCAGTTAGGAGGCTAGTGTAGTGACCTAATATGACAGTATTGCCAAGCTACGCATATTTTATTTTTGTTCATTTATTTATATATTTGTTCGCTTATTTAAGGAACACTCTCACACACAGACAAAAAGAAAGTCCTTCCACTTCGTCAAATTATTTTAAAAGGTTTTAGTTTGACTTAAGTAAACTATATTATGGACCAGAAATTGCTGGTCTCTATGTTGCTATGATGATAAGTTGGGTTAATTTATTTATTTATTTAATTAATTATTTATGTATGTTGTTATTTATTATTATACTATCAATATGTTTGGAAAAGATGTGTGTCAAAAAAAAAAAGTCTTGGAGAACTGTTTCTAAAGCTACAGGGTTTAAAAATAACTAAAGTGAGTGAATATACTTGATGTTTCTTGAGAGATAAATTTAATAATAAAGGAAGCCACAGGCCTGTAAATTTTATTTGTAAAAAAACATTTCTATTTTTGTACAAAAATTTTTACTGCCTCAGAAATAATGGGAGTTATTTATTGTTAACTTATTGGATATCTAAAGAGAAGTTCTCAGTGCTAGATAGATACCTTTTGAAATAGACTCTAGAGTAACAAAATATTAATAATAATATAATAAGTTTTTATTTTTAGGTCAAACACTCATTGTGCACAAACCACTCTTTCGTTTCTATGTTTTGTTTGGTTATTTTTGTTTCCATTGCGTAGTGAAAGATTTGTCCCGTGACATATCTGTTGTGTGGCATATGTTCAAAATGGCCGCTTTCCCCCTTCTGTAACCCTTCCTTTGCTCCCCAAAGCAATCCATCTGCAGTTACTCTAACTAGATGGTTTATTTTGGGCTGTTCATTGTGCTTTGTGTAAACTATATCCTATATATTTATAGATGAATGTGAATTATGGAATGCATATAGATTCTAATAACTACAAAGATTTGCTTTGCATTTTATTCCTACACTGGTTAACCTATTCAGTGCTGGAAGTACAGCTGCATTTCTATTTAATGCACTACTGGTACAAATCAACACTGATGGGCTTAAAAAGTGATTTTGTTTCTGCTGCATAGATTCTGTGTAACTTTATACTCTTCCTTGTTTTTTTTCCCTAGAACATCTTCATGCCTGTTAGTTCACCGTTTGCCTAGCATGTCCCTGTGGCGTCTAAAAAAAAAAAAGTTTCATCGTCCCGTCATTGTTTCTGATGTCTTTCTGACCTCACATCATATTTGATCCTACAACTGACTTAGTTTGACTTCTGAAATTTGCATGTGATCTCATCTAGCTATGAATTCTGGGAAAAAGTGTGAAAAGCATTGCAGCGTTCACGCAAGACTGATATTTACTATAAGATAAATTATAGAGAAAAAAAAGGACAAAAACCTGTGGCAAAAAAAGTTTTCTCTTTTTTCTTCTTCTTTTCTTTCTTTATGTTTTGTTTCATAACATAAACAGACTTGAAAGTATTACACAGGGATTAGCATTCTGTCTGGTCACTGTTTCCTAAAGCAATATGTGTCCAGGTATACAGAATGTTGGTTTCTAAATGAAGCAGACAACTTCCACAACAGTTTGAGAAAAACTGTCTGATTTTAAGTCTCTAGAGCTCTGTAATAGTTTTTACATTTTTCAGGCAGTGTAAAGTTTTTTGATAAGGCCATTTTAGGTGGCTCACTTTCTCATTAAATTATATATATAGAACCACTTTTTTGTAGATTAGTATAAGAAAATATTTACCCTGTTTTGGGGCAAATGCTACCTAGTTCTGTCACCTTTTGCTGAACTGACTCACAGTTAGACAATCCATGGTTTAATGCACATGAAATTACCTATATTTTATACTGTTTAAATGTACAGAAAAGAAGGTAAATGTATAATGTGTCAGGTTGGTGCTTCTGTGATTTTAGTTGTGGCTTCACTAAGTCTTAAGAGTCTTCAGTGTTCTATGTTTAATAAGTTTAAAAAAATATATATTGGTTTACTTGAACTAAAATAATTTTCTGAAATAAAAAGTCTGTTTGCTATGATTTCATGTGAAACAAAAACTATTCCAGAAAAATAAGTTTTGTGTTGGCTTGTAAAGCATTGGTGTTCTTTTTTTCTATTGTGGGGAAACTTAGATGTGTTTGTGTTCAGCAAAATGTGACCTGTTTTTTTTCTTCTAAAGAAAAAAAATCAGTGAAATAACAGTGCCAAATTCCAAAGGTACTTCCTGCCTAAAGCTTCAGTGTATTTCGTGTACGAAGTAATTTGATAACATGGGTATTTTATTATGTGTTTTGTATAAATCCCTTCTATTTAAAAAAAAAAGAGAGGTTACAAAGTTTGTTAACTTGCTATCCTGTGGTCTTGTTGCCTGAAATTGTTATTGTTTGTTATATCTCTTTGATGTTTTTGGTAAAACATTGTATACAGTAAGTGCCCATGTTCCACTTTTTTAGCCACTCTGCACATCAAATCTGTGAAAGCAAACCTCATAACTGTACTTTCTTCATGGTCTGTGGATGTCTTCATGGTGAGGAAGTGTTGAACTGCTATTCCTTTTAAGCACACTGTCCTAGAGAATCAGGGTATATAAATAAACACACATGGTTTATAACGCATGCCCATACAGTTTATGTAGAACTTCCAAGACATCCATTTTCCTGGTATCACAGTGTGAATTTTACAATGCAATGGATGCCTATTTCAGAAACACACAATTATACAGTATACTGCATTGAAAAGTGCCATACTTGTTATTACTCACTTGTCTCCATCCTCCACATGTCAGCAACATTATACTAACAATGTATTTCATGTCCTCTCTTTTGTTAATGGAAAACTTAAAGCATAGCTGACATTCATTACTAATGGCACAAATGTAAGGTTGATTTAAGGTGGACACTTCCTTTTCTTCTCAACTATTATAATATTTGATTACTAATGCAGTGCCTCATTTATAAGACTCAGCAAACCCAGTATAAGAATACTAGTAGAAACCCCTATGTACAGTAAATTTGGTAAACTAATTTATATACTGGTCCTTTACGTCTCTACTCCTGGGTCCTACCAGAATTATTTGAGGGCTATTTTTGTATTAGAAATTAACAAAGAATATGACTAAATTATATCTTTATGCAATTCTAGGAATATATGTATAGAGATATATAATATAAAACACATATTTTTGTTACGTAGATTTATGCAGATTTGGATGCATTTCAGAATAGAGAACAATACTGTTACTTATCTGATACCAATTTCTTATGTCATTACAATGTATTTCTTATAAGAATTTTATTCAAAATAGGTGGGGTTTAAAAATGTTTTAGTAAACTTTTAGTAATGCTTAATATCCATTTCTTAATCTCCTTTTACAGTAGAACAATCAGGGTACTTGTTATTTCATTAAGCAAAAAATGGTTTATATACAATAATTTAAACAAAGTGATGAACCAGTCAGTCAGTCACTGGGATAAACAGATTGTCCTACTGTATATAGAAGATAGTGTCCAGCACTGATGCAGTTAATCACTAGGTTCGCACTGAAGAGACATTGCTTAAAGGACTAATATGTTCAACTTTTCTTTCACCACGAGATTCTAGTTTTTTGGCTTGTGTAACTCTAATGTCATATTAACTGTTCTGTTTTTATTATCTCAAGTGCTAAATACAAATAAGAAAAAAACTTGTAGTTTCATAACATTTTAGAGCTACTTCATACAAAAGAAATGTATTTGTGTTTCTTTTTTGTGCTGTGAGAATTGTCATTTGTAGATTAACTAAGAACTCATTCTGTTTCGAATTACAAATAGTTTTTAAGTATCGTCTGAGAAAAGCCAAAGTTACTGCAATTTTAGTGGAAACTGTAAGATCATTTAAGTATTGTTTATGTTTTATTGATGCATTTTGGTTCTGTTGTGTGATGGAATTTTAGCCAAAAAAAAAAAGAAAACAAAAAAACAGGCTTTCCTATTTCTACTAACTGATTGTACTTATGCATTTTGTACCAGTGCAACATTTTATACTGGAGATTAAAAAAAATGAAAGGAAAAGTTGTGGCTTACTCTTGAAGGCCCGATCATGAACGATTTTGAGTTTGATTTCTGACTGGTATAAAGAATGGGGGTTTTGCTTTCAACACTTAAAAACTTTGGCTTGCTTTTTTTCATTTGCTTATACCTAACGTTAAGAGTTATGTCTAAAACAAAAGCGGTAAGTTTCACTTTTTATTATGTATTGTGCAGTTACACAACTAAGGTACTTAGCGCTAGACATACACAGTCACTTTAAGTGGATAAATGTATTAGTAATAATTAAAACAAAAAAATAGGGGTTTGCTTTTTTGCAGTCTAGATCAAAGTTTTTTCCGACTCTTCTGTCTTCATTGTGAACATTACTGTGTAGTTAAAACAGTCAAACTTATTTTTGTAACGTATGTTATTGTGTGATGCAGTTTTTTGCTTCTGTCTCCAATATTAAACCATTTTCCTAATACTCGTCTCTTTGTGTGTTGTGTTTGTTGGTGTTCATCATGTGGTAAAACATCTATACACTCCACTGTTTAACGTCTTTTCTTTTTTTTGTTTGTTTCTGTTGCGTATAAAAGTTACAGTCGATTCCATTAAGTGAAAGCCCAATGCAAACAAATTAAAGGGAGCAATGGTCCTGATAACACTACTTTTTGTTCCTCTTATTTAGGTATTGCAATAAGGTTTATACTACCTGCAACATTATTTATAGCTAAAGTAGTTGTTTCCTATATTACAGAGAGTAATAAAATAACCTAAGGTATGATTAACATAAATGAACAAATAAGATAAATATTTTCAAAGATGGCAATACCATTTGTAAACTATATATTACACAACTTGAACTATAAAAGAAATGTACCTTATTTTTCTTGCTAATGAGTGAGACATTAAATAATACTATAGCTGGGATCAACTGCCTTTAAATCTTTAACACCACAGTATATCCACAAAATGATATGTCAGGCTGCAATTATGAATCTTTCAGCAATGAAAGAAGCTTATTTTTTTCGTTGGCTTATACATTATGTAACTAAATGAAGCACTATTGGCGAGTTCTGTATTACATGCCTCAACACTGCTCGAGATCTGCAGCATAATGTATGAATGTGGATTCATTTGCATAAAGCATTGTCCTTTCATGACAATGCTTTTTTATATGTTAAATCTCACTATCAATATGAATGATGAATAGCTCAGTGCCTCTTAGCTATTAGGTATTATTTAAGCCCAATTCTTACAGCAACACAGCCTTGACCATAGCAAAAACAGTTGAATATAAAATAAAGCAACCAATGTTTGCTGTAAAATGCCTTCAATGCAATATTCTACAAGAATACAGCCCGGACATTGTGTAATCTTTCACAATGCTATCATTTTATATAGTATGTTTATAAGAAGCGTCTGGACCCAAGTATATTCTTCTAGTTAATGAAAAGACAGCTGAAATCTGTTCACTTTATATTTAATAAGGTTGATAAAACATCATAGTCTCAATCCTCTTCCTGACTCGGAAACAATTCACTGAGTATAGTGTTTATCAATTACCTGCACAATCTTATAGGCAAACTTTTGAAATGCTGAATGATTGCAGATGTTTGTAGAGTCCATTGGAGGTTTGTGAAGTACAATAACAATTTGCATCTTCCGTTTACTTCATCAAGACTACCAATCTATAATAACAATGACATTTTCAAAATTAGGACTTACAAACCTTTTCTCTTTAACATAAAGGGGTAAATGTAATAGGGTGCAAGAAGCTGGAGGTGCGGGAGTATGTGTGAGAATGCTCATATTTTTAAAGCAGCAATCATTTGCAAGGCAAAACCAGTCTGTTTTTGCCTTGTAAATAATTGCCGCTTTAAAAATATGGGCATTCTTTTAACAACTTCTGCATCTCCAGTTTTTCGCACGCTATTATATTTACCATATAGTATATAATGTGGGATGTAGTAACAGGAAAATGAGGCCAAAATTGCGAAAACCATGTTTTAGGAGTTTTGGCTGCACTTCCCATATGTGCCAGGCTCCGGAATGCATTCGTCACTTAGACCAGGTATGCAACGCCATCTGTAGATGGTGTTGCTCAACAGACGCCTATGGACTTCTTTCCACATCTTTCCTAAAAGGGATACAATTGGATCCCTCCCAGTGTCCCCTGCATCATCAGGCACATGCGCAAAAGGACTCCGGGTCACAACCCGGAAGCCCCTGTTTTGCAAAGGACAGCACTTATTGGGAGAACTGTTATTTCCTGTTTTTTTTTTGTGCAATTCTAAGTACATTATTAATGCTGGTGTGTTCCGGATAAGTGGCAGTATTTATTGCATCCGTGATGCATAGTACATCCCGCCCATAGATAGTATAAATTACTTCATTATTTTTTACCTAGTTTGGAGAGATACAAGTGTGTTCTAAGAATTAGCTAGCTAGTAAGTATAACTGTAAAGTGGATCTCACACTGTATGATTATGCAGCTGATCAGCCAAAAGAGACAAGGGAATAGGTGGAGATACATACACTACACAATCTCCATTCATAGCCTGAATTACAACAGTTGTGTGGATCAGATTAAAAAACCAACCAGAATGATCCAGACTGTTTTTCAGATGTTTTAAGGCTATGACTGAGCATCATTCAGCACCAAACGCTGAACCATAATCTTTCCAGCCAGTCAGTTTGTTGGTTGGTTTGCATGATTATCGCGCAATGTATGGCCAGCTTAAGAGTACATGGTTCAACATTGCTTTGCATGTGTAGCTAAACATACTATGTAAACACAGATAAAGAAGGGAATGCACTTTTGTCATTTTTTAGTAGCATTATGTAGGACAATGTTTACAGTCCACAGAGGAGAACATGAAAGCAGATCAAGTATGCATAGCATAAAAGTATATATTTAATGCCACTTATAAATATACTCGCTAATACTTTCCAAGTTTGGTACTCTTAACTAATAAGCAACTCAAGTAACTCAATGAAAAGAGAACAAATACTAGAGACACACAAACACTGACATACAGTAAATATTGCTATACAGTATCTCATTTCTAGAAGCTGTCTGTGTGAATGTCCAGACAGGGGAGCCACCTTTTAGACCAATGTGGCAGTTATGGTCGTTCGGTGGTAGGGCAAATAAACGGATTGCACAGGGCCCAAAACATTGTGGTTAACATTCACTTGTCAAACTGATCATCCCTTTTTCCCCAACCATTATAATCTGTTTTATCTGAGCAAAAAGATTATTGGTGGTTGGTTTGAAACCACACCTGTACCAACCAATGACAGCCTGTTTCAATATGTTTTTGTCACAGTTGCCAGATGCAGATATTGAGTGGGTTTCTATAACATCCTTATCATGCTGGCACCTACTGTAACATATGCAGAGACTATAATAATAATAATAATAATATAGATATTTAGCGACTGTTGTTGGAACCCAACGAACACACCAATAAAAAGTTTGAGTGGATTGAAGACACTTTCCTCTGTCACAATATAATATATTTAAACATTCTGAATGCAGCACTAACTGTAAGCAATAGAAACTTGTAAAAAAGACAGTCGGAAACTATTTTTGAAAACTGAATAGCAAATAAGATTATGCAAGTTTCATTCATAATGGTCAGATCACGACACTTTCATATTAATCATTCCTGATAAGTGAATACAATACACTATGTGCACAATAGGGTTATTCACTTATCAGGAATCGACTGTACTGTTAATCTGCTAATTTATTTTGTTCTTCATCCCTGTTGTAGTTCACTGCTATTACTGTGTTTTGTTTTCTTTCATGCTCATAATATGGAAATTGCCAGGATATGTTTTCTTGGTATTAAGAAAAAATAGAAAAAATGAAATATAGCATCCTCACTCAAACTATGCTCTGGTTTTTAAGAACCCAACATTGGGTGTGTCTGAAGAAAATGGATAATAAAATAAAACATATATAAAAATGGTTGTCTTTGTTTTACAGTATTACAAATTAAGCAGTATTATAATTAAAACCAGGCTTGCCTACCCTCCCGCATTCAGAGGGAGGCTTCCGATTTTTAAAGGAGCCTCCCGCTGCCCCACAAACCTTGCCAGCCCTCCCGGATTCTAGCGTTACCTCCATGAAAACGCTGGGGGCGGGACCTGCACAGGAGACGTGGTAGCCGTTCTGCTGTGCGGTAGAGCCGGGTAGTCTGAGCGGAGGCAGTGTCGGAGGAATACCCAGCGGTGCAGCCCATACAGTGAAGCACAATGAGCCGGCAGGCAGGGCTCTGCTTCACTGTGGTTGGCCCCGCCCAGCACACTCTGAGTGCACAGCATGTAACGGCCCAGCCTTCCTCTTCAAAGTTCCTGCTCCTAGATGGATGTGGCTGCCCTGACCTGCCTTCCCACACTGACCGCACTGTCCCGGGGCAACAAAGCTACAGTAAGTGGAGGTGTGGGGGTGTACTGGGGTTAATATAGGGGAGGGGGGCTTTGTATTAAGTACTTTAATGTGGTGATGTGGGTCAAATGAGGGGGGCGGGTTGTGTGTATAATATCATATGGTGCAGTGTGCAGGTATAATATGAGGGGAAGAGTGGTAGTGTATAATGCACTATATATTGTTGTGTGTACTGGATATATTATGGGGGAGGGGGGCTTGTGTTATGTAATATGGTGCTGGGTGCACTGGGTATAATATGAGAGGGGGTTGTGTATAATACAATATATATGGTGCTATGTGTACTGTGTCTGTTATGGGGGAGGGGGGCTGTATGTGGTAGTGTGCACTGGGTGTGTGTGTGTACTGGTGCTATGTGTACTGAGTGTATTATGGGCTAGGGAGGTGGGCTGTATATTATGGAATGTGTGTGTGTGTGTGTGTGTGTGTGTGTGTGTGTGTGTGTGTGTGTGTGTGTATTTATTTATTTTTTCAGTAAACAGATACAGGTGCACTGGTAAATCCAGTCCACAGGACACCAGCAAATCTCTCCTTAAATAACTCCGAACTCCAAGAGTAAAATCTTTCTAAAAACAAGGATGAAGAGAGATTGCGCTCATAGGGGGTCATTCCGAGTTGATCGCTCGCTAGCAGTTTTTAGCCGTGCAAACACATTGTTGCCGCCCACCGGGAAGTGTATTTTCGCTTTGCCGAAGTGCAAACGCTTGTGCAGCAGAGCATCTGGAAAATCCTTTTGTGCAAAACAAGACCAGCCCTGTAGTTACTCTCCATGTGCGTTGATTGATTGAGAGACAGCTTTTGACGTCACACACCCGCCCAGCCACGCCTGCGTTTTCCCTGACACGCCTGCGTTTTTCTAAGCACTCCCTGAAAACGGTCAGTTGCCACCCAGAAATGCCCCCTTCATGTCAATCTTCCTGCGTTCGGGCGTGCAACGGGAATCTTCGTTAGACTCTGTGCAAACCCACGATGCTCATTGTACCCGTACGACGCGCCTGCGCATTGTGGGGCATGCACAGAAATGCTGATTTTTAGCCTGATCACTGCGCTGCAAACAACGGCAGCTAGCGATCAACTCGGAATGACCCCCATAGTGCAGATCAATTTTTATTAAGTAAAACAATATCACAGGACAGGTCAGACAATGATGGTAAGACTCGTACCCTGATCACTCACACTGTGGGCTGGTTACTACATGGTAGAATGTACTCCACAAGGCTAATGCTGCATACCGCCGTCCGCTACCCGGGACCATACACGGCACCGCCGGCTGTGGATAACGTGATGGGGTGTTGCCTGCCAGACGCTCTATTCTCAATTTGAATTGTTCATTCCGAAAGGTCCCGTGGCACGGTGTCCTGACGGGTCACGGCTGTTATTCACAGCCGGTGGCGCGGTGTATGGTCCCGGGTAGCGGACGGCGGTATGCAGCATTAGCCTTGTGGAGTACATTCTACCATGTAGTAACCAGCCCACAGTGTGGGTGATCAGGGTACAAGTCTTACCATCATTGTCTGCCCTGTCCTGTGATATTGTTTTACTTAATAAAAATTGATCTGCACTATGAGCGCAATCTCTCTTTATCCTTGTTTTTAGAATATATATATATATATATATATATATACTGTATATAATATAAATTTACCCACAGTGCACGGCCAGTGTTGAAGGTGAGTGCCTGCACCTGGTCCCACTCTCCCCTCTGTGGCCCCACTCTCCTCCTTGTGGTCTCACTCTGCTCCTTGTGTCCCCCACTCTTCCCCCTGTGGCCTCCCTCCCCACTGTGTCCCCTACTCTCCCACCTGTGGCTTCACTTTCCCTACTGTGTCCCCTACTCTCCCCACTGTGTCCCCTACTCTCCCCTCTGTGGCCTCACTCTCCCACCTGTGTCCCCTACTCTCCCCTCTGTGGTCCCACTCTCCCCACTGTGTCCCCCACTCTTCCCTCTGTGGTCCCACTCTCCCCACTGTCCCCTACTCTCCCCTCTGTGACTTCACTTTCCCCCCTGTGTCCCCTACTCTCCCCCCTGTGTCCCCTACTCTCCCCCGTTTCACCCACTCTTCCCCCTTGTGGCCTCACTCTTCCCCCTGTGTCCCCCACTCTGCTCCCTTTGTCCCCCACTCTCCCCCCTGTGACCCCACACTCCCCACTGTGTCCCCTACTCTTCCCCCTGTGGCCCCGCTTTCCCTACTATGTCCCATACTCTACCCTCTGTGGCCCCACTCTGTTCCCTGTGTCCCCTACTCTACCCCCTGTGTCCCCTACTCTACCCCCTTTGTCCCCTACTCTCCCCACTGTGGCCTCACTCTTCCCCCATCATGTTCACACACCCCACTTTTCCGTGACCACGCCCCTTGCGTGCACACTATACCACCAAGAGTTGTTTTCTGCTTGCACCACTGCCTTAGTGGCAATAAATACGCCCAAACGTGGAGCTAGGCACGCTCTTCGGGCGGAGTGTGGCCCACCCTCAACAGCACGCCGCGCAAAGCATTCTGGTACCACCTGAAATCTCACTGAAACAAGTTTTCAAAAGTAGGCAAGTATGATTAAAACTTGTATACCTACCCCATTCAAGAACTGTGCACACACACACACATATATATATATATATATATATAATTCCAAATAAGGGGAGCACTCACCAGTCTTCAAGAAGGTATAAGTTTTATTCAGGTCATCAATGACAAGCAGGTTAGATCGACGTTTCGGTCATGTTTCTGACCTTTGTCATGACCGAACGTGCTCCCCTTATTTGGAATTACATTGGAGTTGGAATTCTTTTCCCTCATTGGATGTCACCCCAGCATATTACTGCTCTAACGTGAGTGCGGACCCTCTATCTGTATATATATATATATATATTTATATATATATATATATATTGCTTTGCCACATATGACACTACTAGTAAGTCTCAAGTACAGTAAATAACAACACTGGACTTTTCCAATGCTATTACAGAACATAGGAGAATTGATCTAAAGTGACCATAAAAGGACATGCTAATGATATTTCAAGAGCAATGTCCAAGGAGATGAATTGTAAAGACTGAACATAATATGGCCATTAGAAAATATAAACATGTGGATTACAAGTTCATTACCCTAGCAGCAAAATCTGTTTCCATTGTCATTGGTACTGCTTTAAAATATTCTATTCTCCATTACAGACAATTCCAGGCTATAGACAGGTCATGGTAAGTGAAACGATGTACAACATAAACAGTATAACCAGTGCCAGATTACCAAATAGGCATCGGCCTATGGGCTCAGTGCCTTTTAGAGGCCCTGCAACTATGGATCAAAATAATATTGATTTGATCTTGAAAGAAAATTACAATCAAGCTTTCTTAAATTGTTTTCAAAATATAAAAAAAAAATGACAGATGCGTCACCAGGTCTGGTGGTGTGCACCCTGGATCTCCCCATGTGGCGAAAAGGTGGGGTAGCCACCTATAAAGGGGGTGTGGGTATATATAAAGGGGTGTTGCATCGTGGGGATCCTTAGATCTCCGGAGGTGCTGGGTTGCCCCCAGAGACAGTCTGCTTGCACCATTGACTCCTATGACTGGAGCTGGGTGCTGCAGGAGAATGTCACACTGCAGTACCTGGCTCCTGTCACTGCGGATGAGTCGGCATTTTGGTGTCAACACCTCCAATGGTGAGACCCGGGTGTGGGCCGCACCCCCCTTATGACGCCACTGAAAATGAATCAACTCAAAGAAAATATTACATTAAAGAGTCTATTGGAAAAATACTGTATTATTGTACCCATTAAGTACATAAACCATAGACATCAGATAAGAGTAAATACTGGATGCTTTTGCATGAGAGATTATTTTTACAATGCAAATTTAGATTTATTTTGGACACACCCCTCTCACATCTAAATCTCTCTGCACATATCTCCCCCACCTGCAGTGCAACATGGTTTGTCCAGGTGCAAAGTAACTTTCTCTTTTTTGCCGTAGTCCCAGCTCAGAATCAGCCATGATTTGTTTTTACTGGCCGGCTCCCAGCAGCAATGCAGTGCTGCAATTCGTGGGAGTATGAGTAAGGGGAAAGACCTAATGCCATGAAGTGCCAACCCCCATCAGAGACTTGTACTGTAGTCAGTAATAGGTAGTGTCTCCCACTCAATCCCCCTCCCTCCCTCTCTCTTCCCCTATCTCTCCCTGCTGCTTTTTCTCTTCCTCTCTCTTTTGCTCCCCCCTCTCTCTCTGTTTCTCTATTTCCCCCTCCCCTTTTCTCTCCCTCCCTGACACCCTCTCTCTCTTGCTCCTCTCCATCTCTCTCCCTGATACTCTCTCCCTCTCTTTTGCAACTCTATCTCTCTGCCTCTCTCCCTCCCTGGCACCCTCTCTCTCTATCTATCCTGCTTGCTCCCTCTCCTTGTTGCTCCCTCTCTTTCACTCCCCATTTCTCTCTGACATGCTTTCTCTTCCACTCACTCCCCCCCCTCTCTCTGTCTCTCTCTCTCTCTCTCTATCTCTGTCCCTGACATCCTCTGTCTCTCCCTTGCACTCCCTGACATTCCCTTTCTCTATTCCCCCTCATCCCTCTCTCTCTTTCTCCCTGACACCCTCTTTTTCTTACTCTCCCCTCTTTCTCTTATTCCCTCTCTTTCCTTGGCACTCCATCTCTCTTCCTGACCCCCATCTTTCTCTGTGACACCCTTTCTCCCCCCCACCTTTCTTGATCATCCCCTCTTTCTCTTACCCTGTCACCCTCTCTCTCTCTAACACCCTTTCTCTCTCTCTCAGTCCTGCATCTCTGTTTCTCTCTCCCTGACTCCCTCTTTGTCTCTCACTCTCTCTTTCCTGCCCCCCTAAGTGACATAGTAGTGACAGCCGCAGGGGGGAGAGTCAATTTTATTGGTAGCGCCCCCCAAACCTTTACTGTCCTGAGTCCCTCACTAGCTTTAATCTGGCCCTGCCCATATTAAAAGCAATATGCAGTATGCTTTGTACATAAGGTCTCTATGGGCGAGATTGAAATCTTCCCACCCCCTCCCGCCGTGATCATGCCCACAGGCAGGTATTCAAATGTTGCGACATCAGCATTTCAGTTCGTTACCCCCGGGGGTGGCGAGCTGACATGCACAAAAAGTGACCCGTTTGGGTGCCCAATAGTTTAGTGGTTAAACCCGACTGCTATTGGCACGATCAGCACGAAAACGGGGAACATTTGTATATCGCCCCCTGCGGTCCCCCATCACTTTAAACGGGGCATAGGGAGCGATGACATAATAATCTCGCCCTATGAGCTTTCAAGAAAATAAAATCATATGACAGCAGTGGACATCTATACAGAACTACAGATGGGTTTTGTCACATCACAAATAAAAAGCATATTCCTTACATCGCTTCAAATCTTAATACATTTATGTTTGCTAGTAATTCAGGATTTTGATATTACAGTGAAACAAATATTAATCTATTGCAGTAAAATCCTTGCGTGTGTGCTTGTGTTTTCTTTTTTAAACGCACAATAATGAAACAATCTGAAAAGTTGTGAAAAACTAAACTATTACAAAATTATAAGAAATATACTTTGATCACAGACAAATATATCCAAATAAAAAATACATACATAAATACATGTACGGTATATACAATAATAGTTAAATGTATAATTTATTGTTTATTGAACACTATAGGGATATTATTAAATAAAATGATAGTTGTTCTTGTGCTCACTTCTGCAAATCTGTAAATATTTCTGAAAATGAAATTTAGGCTTATATTTTGAAAAGCTTGAAGCTTACAGCAGATGTCCTGGCTCTTCAAGTTACTGCAAGTCCTACAGTGACATAATGCTGTTACAATCAGCCGCACTCCCTTCAGTCATGCAGCAGACTTATGTGTAAGATAGATATACCCAAAAGGCATTCTAGACAGCAGCCAAGACCACTTTAGCCAGTACTTGGAAACAAGAACAGAAAACAAACAAAGACTTCACTTGGTAAATTCCATATTACTGGATCCATTTAATAATGATACCAATAACTGGCGGAAAATTTACTTTAGTAAAATGGTAATACTAATGAACAAGCAGCCAGGATTTACCACAATTTACCTGTTTGATGAGGTCCATCAGTGTGCACCTCCTTCATGGTGTCCTCTAAATAGCTACCCACTGCCAGCGACAGCTTTCTGACTAATACGCAATACCCGTCTGCATATGTGCACAGTACTGTAACCCAGCGGGAACTCAGCACAGCCTGAAAGGATTCGCTGAAGTGGAAAGGTATTGCTACATTCCTATTGTCGGCAAGGAGGACCCTAATGGTAACGCCATCTATAAGTGGCATTAGTGGTAGAGTTATAAACATCTGACAGCTGTCTGCTAAGTACAGAACAGATGTCATCATAACCCCTTTAGCGAGGGGTTTAAGCTTGTTAGCCCTTAAGCTTGTAGCCAATACCATGGGCCCTCAAATGTATTCAGTAAGTTAAATATTAGAAATCAAAGGTGACTTCTAATATCCATACTTTCAGTAAATTACAATATTCATTAAAATACACATGCCAGAGGGGCATAGGGAGGGTTCAACAACACACACATTCTTTTCCATTTCAGTTGATTTATTGTGTGTATACAATCAGGCGGACATGCGGTGAGGTAAATGGATGGGGAGGCAATGGCTAGTATCAGAAACAGATTTACACACACATATGAACCCGAGAGTTCATGTGGGCATTGTATACAGGTACAGCAGTATATACTGCTGGGAATTCTTTGAGTTTTGATCAGAGATGTGCGAACAAGGTAGTCAGGGGGCAGGGAGTGCCTCACCTGTCATAATCCTATATAATCCAGACAGAGTTTTGACCATAAATAATTATTAGAATAATGCAAAGAAGGTATTTATTATATCCTCTTTGTATTTTTCATGTACTCTTTATAGTCACAACTCTGGAATATACAGGAGAGGCACAACCCCTTTCACATCGCAAACCCAGGTCAGACCCGGATTTTGAACCCGGGTCTGAGCCTTTCACATCGCACCAGGGTTATTCAAGGATTATTGACCAGGGTTATTCCATCTCCAGTGAGACACTCAAAAGCAATGACCATTCTAACAATGTATATTTAGCACATTTGTGAACCTGTGTACAGTATTTGTGGAACCTCCACGTTCTAACATTAGAAGATACTATTATTTACATCTATAAGGCATCATCAAATTCTGTTGCTCTTTAGAAATGAGAACAAAACAGTAATAAAACCAAATATGGTAATACCAGAAAAAGAGGTAAAGGGCCCTGCTCGCCAGTTACAAACTACTGCATGTGCTATAAAAATATTAGTCACCAAAACATGAATGGACAGGCTTACATAAAATATATCATGCATGCAATGGCATCAAATCTTACAGGAATTCTGAATAGTACAAAGAGGTAACAAAAGCAATAAGAAATATGTGAGTTACTGGAGAAAAATACATCATTATTGCATTTTCAAAATACATCAGGTGTTCTCTTACAGTCAGTATTATCAAGCTTATGCTTGTCCCTAAGGAAATATAACACAACAGTGACAATGTTACAGGCACACAAATTGGTATCTAACATAGCCCAAAGGTTTAAAATATTATTCTTTGGGAACAGAGAGACAAAGTCAACTTTAATGCAAAGAACACCACAAACCTTAATAATGGTATTTGTTGTGCTTCAACTTAAAAAACCAAGATGAAACAAACTTGAATGGTAACATCAGTTCATAAACAACCTTCAATTTAACAGGAACAGTATCTGCATAATAACCTTAAGAGTGGTGTCATATAGTGCTAGACAAAGTATATGAGAGTACAAGCAGCAAGCTGGGTGGGTAGAACAGTACAACATATAAAAGAAAACATAATACAAGCCTGACGTCACTTTGATTCATACCTAATCTGTTGGGAAAATGCTAAACGAAAATAGTTACCCAGAAAGTATTTTTATTTTTACCACGTTCCATAGGATTTACAGTAGTTAATAAGCATAGTATTTATAAATCAGAATTATTAAGTGTAGAAAAAACATAACTTTAAGAACAGTATAAAAAAGTCCATTCAAAACATGTTGACAATCTGAATATCATCATATTATACCATGCCCCTTTCAACAGACTTACAAATGCGAAGACATGTTTATAATAAATATATATATATATATATATATATATATATATATATATAGGTCATGTACTGTATATTGTTATATTTACACATATTGTTTCTTTTGAATGGTAATCTAACAAATTACCTGCAGTAGTGCAAGGGATGAATCTTAAGATAGATGTGGCATTTTGGTTAATTAAATGCAAACTATGCCATTTAAATTATGTTTTACTAAATAATTGAGATATTTTCAAGTAGTCATCAAGAGAAAGAAAAGTACATTAATAAATATTTGAGATTATTAAAAATAAATACATTGTATCTTAAACTAATTGGCAAATTCTGTAACATAAATCCCTGGGATCATACTGTATGTCATCCAAAAATAACCCTATACATGGCTATGGTTCAGTGACAATTTGGTAATTTCCCAGCAGGTTTAATTGTAGTGGATCAGACTCACCTATGATCTGATTTAAGAGTGGAAAACACTACAGTGGATTCAACTGTCAGGCACAGAAGATACATAAACAACAAAGATCTTCTGGGTACTAAAATTTATTTTACCAGAGATTTGCAAAAGTATTACAGTATTTACAGAGTGAGAGTTCCTATTAGCTGTTAGTACCTATGCTCCATTATATAACAGACAACTACTTTACCATGAGATATACATTGCTGATCTTGTCTCATTAAAAATATATGCATAAGTTAATCACGTGGTCACGTTAGACCCTAATCTTGGTACTTTCAGGGGTTTTATCACATTTTAGGCTTTAGTACAGCACTCCCATTGCCTTTTGGCATATATCGATAATAGTGGAATGTATAATGATTCATGAATAATCCTTCCATGGACTTCTCATATCCAGTCTAACATTGGGAATGAAGATGAATGAATGCAGTGGAGATACCAGTGATTTCCTTCAGGTAAACCTTAGAAAAGTTCAAGGTCTGTGGAGACACCAGGGTACCAGGCACAGTTCAAAATAGAGGGTAATTCCAATTTGCATTTCCTCTTTCCAGGACTGCAGTAATATTACAGTATGTATTCCATAGTTATCTGTAATATATTGTGATTACCCTGTTCTTAAATGTCACCACATGGGTTCCTAAGGGGACCATAGCAACAATTTGAATCGGCCCCATACTATGTTAATATTATCCATCATACTTCTCATTATACCACATTGTAATGTCCCAAACCCCAACATGTTACACATAGTGCTTCCCACAGCATACCCACAAGATTACACTATGGCTGGCCCACAGTGTTTCCCCTAGATCACACTATATACTGTGCCCACCACATGTTGGTATGTCACACTGTACCTGCACTTCCCAGTATGACATACAGTGTCCCCCACATCACACTATGCCACACTGTAAGACAGATCACAATATACCAGAGTGCCATGCTACTCATCTCATCTAGTCCATTCCACTGCCACTCCTCATATTATGTGGGAAACTAACACAGGAAGTATTCAGGATTAGAAGCAGGGACAGGGGAGATATCCGCTATCAGCACCTGAGTCAGCCAAGATCAGGTTGTAGAGGTTCAGGCAATCAGCTTTGATTCCCCAGGAAGGAAGCTGGAGCATAACACAGAGGGTCTACCAAGAGGTGGAGAGATGAACCAGACAGTGGAGGGCAATGTGGTAGTGGTGGTGGGGGCTGACCTGCTCCTGCACCATGGACCAGTGCAGAAGACCTGCTCTGTAGCACCACATGCCAGTCAGATCTGCAGTGCGATCAGAAGGTAAAGGAGAATTGAAATGAGCCACTGCTACCCAGTAAACAAAGTTGCCAGATCAATCGAAGAACACAAAAGAAAGGCAAGAGGTTATTTTATCAGGAACCAGGTGTAGGAGACAGAAATGGTGAGGAAGGGGGAAGGAAACTCAAAGGCACTAGGAGGGAAAGGCTATGAAGAGGAACTACACAGTGAGATTTATAATCATGAGTTTCTTTAAACCTCAACCAGTCATACCATGTAGAATAAAGTCTTAGGGGGGGATTCATTAAGCAGTGGCAAATTACCACTGCTAATAGATCCTTCAGCGGCTATTCAATTGTCCCATTAATAGCCGACACTGTCAGAGATTTTTTTTCCCCTGAAATAAAATAAAATCCCAGATAAGCGCTTTTTTGCGGCCACGTGGACCCAGGAAATTATCACATATGTGTTTCTGCCCAAATATGGGACATTTTTCATGTGGTAAATACAAGTGAATTACACCCCCACCCCCCTCCCCCCCAGAAAAAAATTGTGTTAAACAAAAATTGTGGTAAAGTTCTGTTTTTACCACGTGAATACTTATCGGGTACAATTGAATTCCTGCCTTAGAGTTTTTCAGCAAAACCAAGGAAGATAGATCCTCCATCATCATATACAGAAAAAACAATCTTCTGGAACTACTGAGAGATGTTAGGCAGGGAGGGAGATCTCCATAGACAGGGGATAACTGCTCTGGAAACATTCATTAGGGAGTTTTTGAACTGAGGGTGGAGTAAGTCCATAAGATTGAAGAGTCCAAAGTGGAGCAAAGCTACCAGACATGCAGTGGAGCCTGACTGCATTGACAGTAAAGGTCTTGATTCATAAACATTATTATTATTAAATTTTATTTATAAGGCGCCACAAGTGTTTCGCAGCGCCGTACAAAGGACAGTAGAGGGAGACAAAACTTAGCATTACAGTAAATAAATAAAAAAAATAGAGTACCACAATTCTCAAAACATAGGGTGTCATTCCGAGTTGTTTGCTCGCTAGCAGATTTTAGCAGCATTGCACATGCTAAGCCGCCGCCCTCTGGGAGTGTATCTTAGCTTAGAGGAATTGCGAACGAAAGATTAGCAGAATTGCGAATAGAAAATTTTTAGCAGTTTCTGAGTAGTTTGAGACTTACTCCTACACTGCGATCAGCTCAGCCCGTTTCGTTCCTGGTTTGACGTCACAAACACGCCCTGCGTTCGGCCAGCCACTCCCACGTTTCTCCAGACACTCCCGCGTTTTATCCTGGCACGCCTGCGTTTTTCCGCACACTCCCTGAAAACGGTCAGTTTCTGCCCAGAAACACCCACTTCCTGTCAATCACACTCCAATCACTTCAACGATGAAAATTCTTAGTTCGGACGTGAGTAAATCTACTAAGTTTTGTGCTAAAATACTTAGCGCATGCGCACTGCATACCATGCGCATGCGCATTTTCGCCTTAATCGCTCCATTGCGAAAATCGGCAACAAGCGAACAACTCGGAATGACCCCCATAATACAGCTAAGATATAAGTAGCAAGGGAGTAGTCATCGTACTACTTGAGGCTGGCTGCCATAGATAGAGATGAGCCTTTACCAGCAGGAGAAAAAGCTGGTAAAGATGGTCGCTGAGTAGAAGAGAGCTGCAAGTAAAATGTGTCGATAAGAGGGCTTAGACAACAAGAGGAAAGAGGGCCCTGCTCTGAAGAGCTTACAATCTAGTGGGAAGGGGCAACAGAGAGATGACATGAGGTGCAAGCATGTGGGAGGTAGCCTGATGGCAGTATGTATGCAAAGCAGAGATGTTCAAGGCATGAGGCAGGGGGATGGAGGAGCATCCTCAGGACTAGGTTATGCACTGGAAGGGTATGCTTTGATGAATAGGTGGGTTTTCAGTGCCCGTTTGAAGCTTTGCAAGGTCGGGGAGAGACTAATAGAGCGGGGAGCGCGTTCCACTGAAGGGGTGCAGCACGGGCAAAACCTTGAACTCGAGCATGGGAAGCAGTGACCAGGGCAGAGGAGAAGCGACGGTCATTAGCCGACCGTAGAGGGTGGGAGGGAGTATAAAGGGAGAGGAGGTTGGAGATGTAGGGAGCAGTGGAATTAGAGATGGCCTTGTATGTGAGGGTGAGGAGTTTGAATAGGCTTCTGTATGGGAATTGGAGCCAGTGTAGATTTTGTCGAAGGGGAGTGGCAGAAGTGGAGCCAGCGGGAGAGGAAGGTAATCCTAGCTGCGGAGTTGAGGACAGATTGGAGGGGAGAAAGAGGGGAGCAAATGAGACCAGTGAGGAGAACATTGCAGTATTTGAGTTGTGAGATGACCAGTGAGTGGATGATAAGTTTAGTTGCAAGAAGAGAAGGGCACATGTACCATTATGAGAGTATTTTGTACTGTCTCCAGTATATGTGTAGAGAAAGAGCTGGCATGAACACTGTTTATTGGAATATTTCGAATCAGTTACTCACCAAGCTCCTTATAGAGTTCTCTGTTCCAGGCCAAGGTATACAAAAGTGATAAATTGGACAAGCATAGCCATTAAAATGTAAAAATAATTTTGAAACTGATGAGGCATACATATGGGGCGATCTTTGCCTATTTTGTAAGTGATCTGTCTAGAACGCTTAGAAATTAAGCACGGATCGCTCCATGTATATACCCCATAGCAATGGCGATGTCCGGTCCCACGCATCACCATCACCTGCTCAAATCTTTAACACATGCAGGAAAGATCTAGTTAGATCGCCTAGCATGTGCATAAAGAACACTGGTTAGCACAGATCACTCAGCACACATCGCTGTGTGTATAGCGATGTGTGCTGAGCGATCTGTGCTACCCTAAATCGCTTAGCACACAGCACAAGTTGCCCCATGTGTATGCCCCATAAGGCCCATATTTATCAAGCTTTGGAGAGTGATAAATTGCACGGAGATAAAGTACCAACCAATCAGCTCCTAACTACCATTTTTCAAACACAGCCTGTGAGATGGAAGTTAGGAGCTGATTGGTTGATTCTTTATCACTGTGCTATTTATCACTCTCCAAGACTTGATAAATAACGGGGCCTACATGTTTAGGGAAATATCTTGCATAGTGGAGAGACTTGAATGGAGAAGGCCACTACTGAGCAAAGACACAGTATGGCAATGTGAAAATGAAGTGAAGTGTCTCTGTTGGAGGCAAATTCAAAAAGAGCGGGGAGGAAAGTTAAAGGTGCATTGGAGGCCTACAAAGGTATGTACACCATCTGAATCTACCAATTGGCCAAGGCAGTACACACCAAACTGGGACCAGGCTGTAAGATACATGAGAGGAAAGTCTGGTGGGAATTAGCAGAGATAGCTAGGGCTTTTGGACCAGTCATATTTCCAAAACTACGGGGGAAGACGGACATAGGTTTCCCCTGTATTTGTTAAACCAGCACCAGTCTACACTAGGCAAGAAGATAATGCCACAGCCAGGGGACAGATTTATACTGGCCCCTGCTGCTGTGGCATTACTCCACCCCTCAAATAGTCAGCCCTGGCCGGGAATCCCTGGGGAGTGGGGATTCCCCCAATAAAGGCGCCCCTCCAGGCACCCAAAGGCCAGGGTTGAAGCCCAGAGCTGTCCCCAGCACCTGTTGTTGGTGGGTGCTGGGCTGATAGCTATTACGTTAAATTCAGATAAAATATTGTCTTTTACAGTGGAACTATAGGTCCCAGTAAGCCTCTTGGAGAAACACAAATATCAGCATATGGGGCATTAAAGGGCCCGCTGGTACCTGTAGTTCTACTTGTAAAAGATATATTAAAATAAAGGCAAGACACGCACACCTTACACAGTAAAACTTCCATAAAACATACATGCACACTCACACATACATACATACATACATACATACATACATACATACACTTACCTACATCCCACGTAGCCATTTACGTCCACTTGTCCGTGCAGAAATCCATAGGATACCTGTATAAAAATATATATCTACTCACCTATTTCCAGGGTAGATCGGTCCTCTTCGGTCCATGTAGGCATCTACATGGTTATAAAAAACAAACTGCAAAAATCCTGGACCAGAATGGACAAGTGCAAGTGTATGTTTATACATTCACTTGAACTACGTGACTGCTGGGTGTCCACATGACTGTCACTAGAGCAACCCAGCAGCCAATCAGGAAGTACTCCTATAGTACCAGCTTTGCTCTCCCAGGGGTTAGCCTGTTACTGATTGCCTACAGGAATGAATATAGATGCTTGGCTACATTTATTCCTATGGTGAAACCGTTTAATTGGATAAACCACAACAGTCATCATCAATTGACCCTTAGGTTAGAGGGGGAAAACAATTTTAAATGGCCAATGTCAGCCGAGATCAATCTCGACTGAAATCAGATGAAACACAAATTTTAGTAAATTTATCCCATTGTGAGTAAACGTGGCTAGGGTACTTCTAAACATTGGGCAGGCCCCCATTTCTTTCTCATTCATATGTCTGCATTGAGACTGAGAAATGTGTGCTCTGTGTACCATTTTAATATTGACTTCCTGCAAAGTAGCAGACTGTGAATTTGATTCCACTTTAAGGATGCTACAAGGTACGTCTTGACCATTCGTAGTCAATGCAAAGTCACTTTGTCAAGCGTGGAAAGTTTTTTTCCATATTTGGTCAACCTCAGATGTTACCAGATTGGCTTATAAATGTAAACAACAGTGTAGGAAATAACACTTACCCCTGAGGAAGTCCCACAAAGGCGAAAAAGGGACAAAACGCGTTGGGCCACCTACAGCTACCTCTCCAATGACGAGTTTTTTCAGATAAGCTTGTTTCTATTTTTAAATTGTACGAACCAATCTTTATGTATGTTATTGTAATTAAAATTGTTAAAAACAATATCACACTATCAGATTTTTCTTTTTCCCGATGGGAATTTTTGGGGGGTTTTAAGGTATTACTTTCTATTGAGGATCATACAGCAAGAGCAGTGTCCTTAAAAGAGTAAGTTACCACTTCTCTCTAAAACCAGCCTGTATCACAAGGGTGATCTTATTTGACCATTTAAATTTAAAGTCACAGGTTTTTTTATAGTGGCTTTTATCAAAACTGCACAAAGCAGATCTATCTTTCCTCTCCAGACCTCTCCCCTGCTCTCCTCACTCGTATCTCCAACTGTCTCTCTGCTATCTCTTCCTGGATGTCCCAGCGCTTTCTTAAACTTAACATGTCTAAGACCGAACTGATCATCTTTCCTCCCTCCCGCATAACCTCACCTCCTACAATCTCATTATCTATTGATGGCACTACTATCTCCTCTAGCCCCCAAGTGCGCTGTCTTGGAGTAATCCTTGACTCCTCCCTCTCCTTCAAACCACACATTCAGCACCTCTCACAAACCTGCCGTTTTCATCTAAAAAATATTTCCAGGATCAGACCCTTTCTGACCCAGGATGCTACTAAGACTCTTATCCACTCACTGGTCATCTCCAGACTGGATTACTGTAATCTCCTCCTGACTGGCATTCCTGACAAACACCTCTCTCCACTCCAATCTATCCTCAATGCTGCTGCCCGGCTCATTTTCCTCACCAAACGCACTACGTCTACCTCTCCTCTCTTACTAGACCTTCACTGGCTCCACTTCCCTTTCAGAATCCATTTCAAGCTTCTCACACTCGCTTACAAAGCCCTCACCCACTCCTCTCCCATCTACATCTCTGATCTTATCTCCCTTTACATTCCCACACGTCCTCTTCGCTCTGCTAATGCACGACGACTTTCCTGCCTATGGATCACCTCCTCCCACTCCTACCTCCAAGATTTTTCACGTGCTGCACCACTTCTCTGGAATTCCCTACCTCTCCCCCTCAGACTCTCCACCTCTCTACAAAACTTCAAACGGGCTCTCAAGACCCACTTCTTCACCAAACCCAGCCAAATCTCATCCTAACCCTCTGTTCTACACTCTCCATGTACCCCATCTGTGTCACCCCTGTCTGTCTACCCCTCCCCTTTAGAATGTAAGCTCTCACGAGCAGGGCCCTCTTCCCTCATGTGCTTATCCTTTCTTACTTTAATAATCTTCAACTGCATCAACTCCGGCAGTCTTCGGCCACCTGATACTTATTCCAGTGTCATCTGCTGATGTAACTATGTTTATTTACCCTGTACTTGTCCTATACTGTCATCAACTGTAAGTTGCTGTTTTCCTGTTTGATTATTCATGTACTCTGTAATTGGGCGCTGCGGAACCCTTGTGGTGCCATATAAATAAAGGGTAATAATAAAAAGCACTTTTTTAATTGCACTTTTTTTATTGCAAATTTGCACAATATTACTGGTTACTTTATGATAAGTAGAGCACCTTATTGATATAACCTTTTTTCTGCCCATGTGATTACACCATTTTGATGAGGGCATCCACATAAGAAGTAAAGGACAGAAGAAAGGAGCTCCTATAAAGATACCGTTACAGGCACTCTTTTATCCTATATCTGGTAGGCACATAATTTGTAAAGATTTACACTGAAAGACTAACAATTGTTACAGCACTGAAAGCTCAGAGGTTTTATCCCCAATGAACAGTGTAGGAAATAAGCCTAATTGAGGACATTAATATATCAGGAGTCTGAGGTTTAGTGATAGGTAGTTGGATGGATTGAACATAATGTCTGATTTGAAGATAAACATAAAAGGTTTGTTTGGGGAATCCACATTTTCCTTTACGGCTAAAAATTATAACAATTGGCCCCATGGCTCAAACACATCAGCAGTGGAGCTTATTCCTTTAGACCTCTACCATATGTATGTTCCTATTAATAGCCAATAAGACTATATCATTATTCCATTTAATTTTAAGGTAGAGGATGTAAGCTAGATTTTGATACATATCAAAGTTTAAAAAGAAGAGGTGGATAAGAATAGACCCCACCGGCTATAAAAGTTGTCCTTAGGCAAAGCAATAGGGCCTAGAAGTAAAAAGAAATAGGGGGGGGTGGGGGTGGGGGGGGGGAGAAATAGATGCTCTATAATACAGAGTTTTTGAGTTCTATATAGAGAAGGCTTAATACCTACCACAAATTGCACCTATTGAGGGATAACCATAGAGTAATTTCTAGTAGAAACCACTGGTCAAACGGGTATGTGTCGTTGGGTCGACAAACATTATGTCGACATGCATTGGGTCGACCACTAAAGGTCGACATGCACTAGGTCGATAGGGTGTCTAGGTCGATAGGGTCGTTGGGTCGACAGGTCAAAAGGTCGACGTTTTTTGTTACTGGTTTTGGTGTCATTTTCTTCGTACAGTGATGTGGAAACCCAAGTAGTGCACTACATCCCCTCACATGGCTCGCTTCGCTCGCCTGCTTCGGGTATATTACTGTTTCCATTAGTAGTCCACATGGATCGTAAAGTATGAAAAAGGTCAAAAAATGAAAAAATCGTGGAAAACTCATGTCAACCTTTTGAACTGTCGACCTTGCACATGTCGACCTATTGAACCTGTCAACCTAGACACCCTGTACACCTAGTGCATGTTGACCTTTAGCGGTTGACCCTATGCATTTCGACATAACGACCGCAACCCGGTCAAAGACGTCCCTTAGAGGATCAGTAAGTACCTATATATAAAGGTGCTCCATCAGGACAATTGTGCCACAATAGTTCTTTTGCTTTATAAACTTTCATATATAAATTAGTATCCACGATAGATATATATGTGTATATATATATACATATATATATATATATAGGTACTATGGACGGACCGGCACTCTGCCCCTCAGTAAATAACACCCCGGTGCCTTCTGGAATAAATGATGCAGACGCCTTGTTCAAACAGCAGCGGCACTCATGGGATTTGTAGTCAAATAAAACGTGTATTTCACATCAAATAGCCGACGTTTCGGGGCACACACGCCCCTTTGTCAAGGTGAGAAACATACAAACAATGAATAAGTGCATACCTTTATATTGTGAAGAAGCCCGCCAGTGCAATCTGTTCGGATCAGCGCCACGGACTTCCGTCTCGTTGCTGGTCCTTCTCCTATGACGTCACCCGCCCTGCGCCGCCTGGTCGCCTTAGCAACCGCGACGCTGGCTGGCCCCGTCATCCAAATTGTGTACATTCCACTCTCCCCAAATACCAGATTCACCCAGTGATTCTCCTATAACGACAGGGACCCTACACCTTATAGAGACAAGACAGACGCTGGATAGCAATATATAAAATACAAACTTACATTAATAGCATATTAGAACTATGTGAAGATTAAGTTGGAGACAGGACCTGGATAATTTTTACCTTTCAGGGCACCTTGTAATGTACAATATCGGGACAGCGGTGTTATAATCGGGAGTCTAATATTCTAGTGAAGCAACTCATAAACCACTAATTTATATAAACGTGATGGTCCTTATCCAAAAAACCATCTGTAAACCAAAATATGCGTGTTATGTATGTTATACACTAAAGTGAAAGGAGCAAGGACAAACTCCACACTTATACCCAATATGAACTATTGTATATAATTTAGCCTACGAGTGAACTATCCTAACAAACCCAACCAAACTGAAAGAATTATACGTGAAAGATGATGGTGCTCAAAACAGACACCCTTACATTACTATCGGCTCCCAATGTATCTACCCCACTATCTCCCTCATGGACAGGATGGAATAAAAATTTATTCTAAAAGCATAATAGAAAGGTTTTGGAAATAATATAGAGGCCAAACTGGCCTTCAATATGTTAAAAATCCAAGCAAACCCTATCAATAATTCATAAAGATCCATCCTTCCTGTCCTATGGGACCCACATCATTACTACTACTCCATATTTCATTATAGCTGGTACATTATCCAAGTCCCATGACCAACCCTCTCCACACACATGTGGACACCACAGCTAACCCACTAAAAATAAATACTATATGAAAGCATCTGTGCAAATCTATTCACTATATGTGTTGACCATCCTCGGTCATACTGAACTGTATTCCTATTAAAGTCTATAAAAAGACGTTCCATGAAAATTTCTCGTTCAATCCTCGGGGGTTGATGGTGTCTAATTCATGAATCCACCTAGATTCCACCTGTAGCAGTTTGCGATCTCTGTCTCCTCCTCTGATGGTCTTGGGTACATGATCGATAATTTGGTGCTTCAAATCATTCAACGTATGTCCAGCCTGTACAAAATGCCTGGCTACCGGTTGATCCGATTGTTTTCCTGACAGGGCCTGCTTAATGGAGGACCTATGTAAGGCTATTCTTTCCCTCATTGTACGGATGGATTTACCCACATAATGGAGTCCACATGGACATGAAATCAAGTATACTATATGTGTCAAAGTACATGTCAATACGTGACGTATTTGATAAGTTTTATCTTTATGTGGGTTTTTGAAGGATGAGCCTATAATCATACTGGTGCATGTGGTACATTTAATGCACCTATAGCACCCCGGCTGTTTACTCATGAAGGAAGAAGGAGTTTTAACTGTCGCGGCCTGAAAACCTGTGATATCCGCATGTACTATAACATCCTTTATATTACGGCCTCTAGAAAAGCACATCATAGGGCGTTTGCCTCTAAACCCCTGTAATGAGTTATCCGTTGACACAATGGGCCACAATGCCCTAGTTGCCCTTTGAATGACTGGGCTGGCGATATTGAATTTGTTGACGAATGGAATAATCTGTTTGTCATCCTTAACGGATGGTTTCAACAAAGTCTCTCTTGAGATCGCCATGATTTCTGCCTTCTGGAGTTTTAATTTTTGTAGATCATATCCTCTGGCCATGAATTTAGTAATCATATTATCCAATTCCTGATTCAGAGTGGAACGGTCGCTTATAATTCTGGAGGCTCTGATCATCTGCGATCGAGGGAGTCCTTCTTTCAGAGGTTTAGGATGATGGCTATTGGCTCGAAGGAGCACGTTTTTGTCCGTGGGTTTGGAATAAAGGCTGGTACTGATTCTTCCATCCGTCAATGAGACCTGAACGTCTAAATAATTTAAAGAGGTTTCACTAACTTGATAGGTATACTTAATGGGCGATGTTCTGGCATTGGTTCTTTCCATCAACTGTATGAATGCTTCCTTCCCCCCTGTCCATAACAGGAATAAATCGTCAATATACTTAGTAAATAACACAATATGCTGTGCAACAAAGGTGTCACTGAAAAACACTGCCTCCTCTTCCTGAAACATATACACGTTCGCAAATGATGGGGAGACATTGCTCCCCATCGCACACCCTGTCTTTTGCCGGAAAAATTGTCCGTTAAATAGAAAAAAATTCTTCTTCAATGTCATGGAAAGTAGCTCCATGAAAACATCCAAATCCACTGCCTCCATTTTTTCTCTCACCAAAAAACTTCTCATTGCTTGTAACCCAGCTTCGTGTGGTATACTGGTATAAAGACTGTTAACGTCTATTACACAAATTAAAGTATTCGTAGGTACTGTACTTAGTGAGATGAGCCGTTCCAAGAAGCTGGTTGTGTCTTTAATGAAGCGATCCTGCTTCACTATTAAAGGTTGCAGAATTTCATCCAAAAAAATGGAAACGGGCTGAAAAATGGATTCCCTTGCCGCAATTATGGGCCTCCCTGGCGGCGCGGTGGCATTTTTATGAATCTTGGGAACAGTGAAAAAAATGGGGACCAGTGGGTGTTCCTGTTTTAAAGCTTCACACAGTTTCTTAGTTAGTTTGCCTTCTGTGTATGCTTGATCCAGAATGAGAAACAGTTCTCTTTGATATTCTCTAGATCGAAGTGGATGGAGGTGATGCTGCCTGACTCAGTCAACTCGAAAACGCGTTTCTCCGCCTTCTAGTACCTCAGCGGCTTCCTCAGTCGGCGAACTGAGGAAGCCGCTGAGGTACTAGAAGGCGGAGAAACGCGTTTTCGAGTTGACTGAGTCAGGCAGCATCACCTCCATCCACTTCGATTTGGAATCCAGTCTAAGATCCACGGCATAACCGTCAGTGTACCTGCTATTACGGCTAACCACCAGCAGAGGGAGCCGGAGCACTGTGGATGCCTATGAATAGAAATTCATACTCCAGACAGTCTGCAATAAAACGGAATAAGCACCAGCAGAGGGAGTTGAATCATGGATCAATACAAAAGCTGAAATCATCTGGAGGTGATATAAACATGCATGTTAACATCTAATTATATAAAGCAGTGTGTGCACACATCTCTAGGAAAGATCCCACGCAAATCTGGGGACATATGAACACCTAGTGTTTGAAGACCAGCCCATACCACTTCAGTTATAAAATTTAGTGGACGTTAATAGAAAATATCCACATATCAAGTTTAATTGATTGATTATGACCTATAGTAATGATGGTCTGTAGATTGGGGGGAATATATAAGTTCATGAATTGATCTGTTGTTCATCTAATCATGGTTGTTTGATTGTATATTATAATTTTTTGTGCTGCAGCATTTATATGTGAGAATTGAGCTTTTTTAAACAAAAAAATAAATCATATGAATTTTTATTGATATATTGATGTGGTCTCCATTGAATGGTGCAGACAACGCCCCTTTTTATTTGCAAGGGGTTTCTCCTATGCAAATCAGTGTTTTTTTTGTGCAATATAAGGAATACAATTATCCTTATAATTGGGGCGGCAGCCTCGACCATCATTTAATCTCCATTTCTCGGTCAGTACCAGCGCTTGGGAGTGTGCACCCTTGTTCACGCAGTAGGTGGGGACAGGAGTGTATACAATTGGTGTTCGATCAGTTCAGTGCTTGTCGTTCCTGGTTTGACGTCACAAACACACCCAGCGTTCGCCCAGACACTCCTCCGTTTCTCCAGCCACTCCCACGTTTTTCCCAGAAACGGTAGCGTTTTTTCACACACTCCCATAAAACGGCCAGTTTCCGCCCAGAAACACCCACTTCCTGTCAATCACACTCCGATCTCCAGAACGAAGAAAATACCTCGTAATGCCGTGAGTAAAGTACCTAACTGCACAGCAAATTTACTTGGCGCAGTCGCAGTGCGAACATTGCGCATGCGCAGTTAGCGGAAAATCGCTGCGATGCGAAGAAAATTACAGAGCGAACAACTCGGAATGACCACCAATGTTTTAATACAACTGCTTCCTCAACACTAAAGTCCCGGAGTGCCGCTGTTTATTTGCAAATATATATATATATATATATATATATAAAAAGAGAGAGAGAGACATAGGATGAAGGGGGCACTCAGCAGACTGTCAGCGTAGTTTAAAACATGTATCCTTTATTTAAGGTCCTACGTTTCGAGGAACAACTCCCCATCGTCAGGGACAAGCAGATACAAACAACCATATACAAAATAACACATATATACCTTAAAGACATCACGTGTGCTAATTGTAAAACAATGCCTCTCACCTGTCCGCCGCTACCATTTGGCGCTCCCAATCGCTCCGGATCTAGCAGTCGCATGAGGGTGAAGTCTTTGGCTGGCGATGGACAGGTTATTGGAAGTCCCGCAAGCCACTAGGCATTGCTAGGTAACATCCTAAGAAAGCAACACATATGTAAAAGTTAAAAAAAGAAAACATAGTAATAACAGGAAGCTATACATGTATTATGGAAATACCTGGGGTACAATAAAGTATTACCCTATTATTTTAAACTGAGCCATATAACTAACACTTATGCAATTCCTATAGGAAGCACTGCAATCCTAATGACTCATTTAACCCATTGGGTGCTAAAGTATTAAGAGTAAAAATCCACCTACTACTGCGCAATAGAATTTTATTATGGTACCCTCCTCTAGGGTCCAATGGTACATGATCAATTAATATAGCTATACTGTGTCTAGCTTGTATACAATGTCGCGCTATGGTTTGTTCACTATATCCTGTCTCTATGGCTGCTTTGATGGCTCTACAATGAAGCGCCATTCGCATGGGCAAGTTAACATATCAACAACATAGGTGGTCACACAAATTAAGGAAAAATTGATGGTATAATGCTTGGTTTTGTGTGGGTGGCCAAAAGAATTACCTACTACCAATGCATTGCGGGTAACACAGCCTAACTACCTGAAACAACCAGGTTTGCGACTTAAAAAATTAGACTGTTTTTTTTTAGTAAGTTTGGTGATGTCCAGTTTCACTATCATATCCTTGATATTGGGTCCGCGCGTGAAACTAGGAAGAAGTTTAGCATTAGTCATTAATGGCAGATCTGCGTCAGTATTAATTAATGGACACATTTGTTTTGCTTTCTTCACAGTATGGTGGTTATTAGCATTACATTTATTGACCCATGGTATTAATGTCTGTGCAGGTTGTATTGTCTGAGGGTTCTTGACAGATATGGTCTGATCTCTTGGAATTTTGAGGACCTTCTGCTTTAAAGCATTTAATTCACTACGTTTATAACCCCTGGACCCAAATTTTTCTATCATATCTGATAATGAGTTTTTGAATTCTTCTGGGTCAGACATGATAAGCTGTACTCATTGGAATTGTGAGTATGGCAGACCTTTACGTAAAGATAACGGATGAAAACTACTGTGCCATAATAAGGCATTTCTATCTGTTTCTTTTGTATACAATTGTGTATCTATAATACCTTGTTTGAGGGAAATTTTCACATCCAGATAATTGATGCTTGCTGTACTAACTACATACTTAAATATAACTGTGCTGTTAGAGCTATAATGTGCATCCAACAAATTGGTAAGCTCTACCTGGGGACTAGTCCAAAATAACAAAAGATCATCTATATATCAAAGATATAGTTATATAGGCTCCAACAATATAGAATTTTTATAAAATAACCGTTGTTCCTCCACATACATGAAGGCGTTAGCGTACGATGGGGCCAATGAGTACCCCATCGCACACCCCGCCTTCTGTAGGTAAAATTTTACAAGTGAAAAAAAATAATTGCGTGTCAATACCAATCTCAAAAGATCTAAACAACATTCTATCGGCGGACCCACATACAATTGTTCATTTGTAATAAGTGTCCTAACAGCTTCTATACCCTGTTCGTGGGGTATACAGGTGTATAGACTGCAGACATCTGTGCTGCATAAGATGGTCTCAGCCTGTTGAACACCTTGGTCTTTCAGAAGATTTAAAAATGCAGTTGTATCTTTAAGGTAAAATGTAATTCTTTGGACGCAGGGATTTAGGATGGAGTCCAAATAGATGGAAATTAGATTATACAAGGACTGTCTAGCTGACACAGTAGGGCACCCAGGTGGCTCATTTAATGATTTATGGATCTTTGGGACCATATAAAACAGTGGCACCCTAGGACACTCCACTGTTAGAGCCTGTTTTAAATCTGCTGTAATAAATCCATTGTCCTTTGCAGCTTTTAGAAAAATATCCAATTCTGATTTGTAATGTGCTGTGGGGTCCCTTGATAACAACTTATATGTATTGCCATCTCACAACTGGCGGTCGCACTCTTGTTGGTATGCTGTTATGTCCTGAACAACGACTCCTCCTCCCTTATCTGCATCGCATATTACCATGTCTGTACGTAATAATACATATTTTAGGGCAATACGTTCATCCTTGCTTAAATTCTGATTGTAATAAGGTTATATATATATATATATATATATAGGTCAATACATAAGATTGCGGATGGACATATGTGTATCATTACAGATAGACCAAAATGTCATAGAATAAACATACATAATTTTACAAAATAGCTCCAAGACTATGTAGACCAGACTAGGACGTTTGCATTGTGTTCATTGATAAAAAATAAACTATGAACACTTCTATTTTTGAAAGCATTCTTACTTTGCAGCATTTTTCCACACCTGCCTAAAGCTTTTGCACAGTACTGCATATATATATATATATATATATATATATATACACAACACTAGTCATCAATCTGAAAACTCTCTAACGTTGGTCAAATAGGCTTTTTACACTATGAAAGCATAAGATTAGAGTAACATTGCAAGTCAAAACCATGTCTTTATGATACTATTCCAATATAGAAGGACAATTCAAGAAGGAGGTACTTATAATATTCCTGTATAGCTATTATCACATAGCTTGTTTTGACTGAAAGCAGAACAAAAAATAATGGAAAAGTATAGCTTGAACCAACAGCATGGACAATGTGTTTTTAGGAGGATAACAGCTTCCTCCTATCAATTATTTTTAATTGTGGCAGAATAAACAAAAGAGCTGGATGCTGAATGTGTGAGAGAAAGCCAGCTCTGTCATAAATTAATGTGATGATATTCAATGGAAATGACATCTGGTCTCCAAGGGCTTCCAACCAAATTTTTGGTGCCAGACACAGGGATGGAAAGATCAAACAGAGAAGATATTGGTATTTGAACAAGGATTACCCACTTCGATAATAATAAGAGTGTTACCATCATCCATCCAACTACACTCTTTGTGTCTCTTCTCTGCCATCACATAAAAGAAGACACATATTAATTGAAATAAAAAAGTTTACAATGTATGGCATATAGAATGTGCTGATCACATTTTGCATATACATTTTTAGAATTTTAAGACAGAAGCTTATTCAGCCTATGGCAGTATGGGAACAGATGCGCTGCATTACAACAAATGATTTATATTACACAATCCCTGATTTCTAATAATATTTCTCATAACTCAAATTAAATTACATGGTCTGTATGACAAACATTGAACCCTCAATAACTGACCCTAGTGGATTGAAGAGTGAATACCTTTCTCCAACAAATACGCTCTATTGTGTTGTATATAAAATACAGATTTTGCTCCAAATATATGAAAGAATAAAGATAACAAAGCATTGTTTACAAAATCACACAACTGTACCACAGAATCTATAGGTCATTTTGCAACGCAATGCACATACAGTATTTGTATACAAATACGGGAATCTCATAGATCTTTGTGTCAAAAGGAAAGCATCTACTGTATGGGGCAGCATTACATTTCTTAGCTTAGGACAAGCTGGGTGGTTTGGGAGTTCCATGGAAAATGTGGGCTAGTGCATTATATGTATATTCATGACACTTTTTATTTTAATTCACCTTTCAACAAAAAATATATTGAAAACATTATAAAGACATAATTAGGTACAAAAGGAGGTAAAAGATTTATATAAAATCCGTTAATGAGGTTGTCCCAAAAGGATTTATTACAATGTCTGTGCTTTGAAGGCTATGGGATATCTAAACTGGGGATAATCGAAATGGTGGAACAGAGTTTTTTTGAGTTTTAGATACTGTATACAGGTACAGTAATCTATGGAGATTAATTGGCTTCATATACCAAATGCTATTGTTAAAACGCACATTGTTGTAAAGTATCAAAGCAAAATGCTATTGTACATCAAATACAACAGGCCACTGCAAAATGCTATGAATATTACTGTAAAAGGTCCTAACTGATCTCAGCACTATGACCAATACCCGATAGCAACCTGACCAACAATTCTGCAGGGGAAATAGATGAATATCCAGGGTACACTGGTCGGCAGTGTACAGATCATTCAGTTATGATACTGAACATCACTGGAAAAGCATCCTGGTGCACTGCCCAGTTACTCTGCTCTGGAACCAGGGGACTACATGTGTCCACCACAGGTAATATTCCAGCATGGACACCATACATGCATGGATAATCAAGAAGCAAATACAGACAGAGGTGATTTGCATCAGGTTCCTTTCACTGTCTTGCCTGGTGCCGCATGCAAAAGTCACGATGTTCTCCCGCTATGGCAACTACTTGGGTAATGTTTGCCACCCGCACTGTTCTAGCTAGATGTGTCCTAAAAAAACAGCAGTTAAGTTGCCAGATAACTGCACAACTAACAAACCAGGTATAGTGCACTACACTGACTATTTATAGTACCATAACAATACAATAACAGTGCAATGTTAAAAAGGCAAGGGGCGATCAATCATACACAACATAAACAGGTAGAAACAGTTAAAAATTATCCTTGCCTACCTTTAATGGGGGCTTACTAAGGGATCTTATGGGAGATCACTGGACTACAAAATGGTAGACAATTGTCAAAGAGGCAGGAAAACACTACTAATGCATCACAGGGCTAAGGAGTTGCAGTACAACACCTTTGAGACAACAGTCCATATTAGCCTGACTCTGGAAAGCATAGCCTTAGAGTCTGAAGATGTGTCGGCGCAGGCCAGATGCCTGAATGGTGCTGGAGCCAAAGACCATAGAGTAGGCCTGAACTTTGAGGCTGTGCAGCTAGTACCTGACAAATGAGAGAACATGAACTTAGTACTCAACAAACACAGAGAGCCTACCTGTTCCATGCACCCGATTGGCAACAAGGGGAAATACTTTCTTTCTCTGTGGTGCAATGCTGTCTGCTCCTGTTCCAGTTGAACCTTTACTTTACCACAGCACCTTATAAACTTGATCACAATGTCTTTTAGTTTGATTGTCCACATCGTCTGCTCTTGATCATGGCATTGATGGTGTTCTCCCCTGTCTGTGTCATATTATGCTCGTCTCTCTTGAGTTCAAGCTCTCTTGACCTCTGACTGAGCCATCTTGCTCACAATTGCCAAATATACAGCTGCTGGAATAACAAGCACAGATTTATGTGGCATGCAATTTCAAACAGCCCATGGTGAGCTCCGATTGGTTTGCCACAGTGGGCATGGATTGGGCCTTAAAAAAAATCTGTAAAGATTTGCTCAGTCCAGAGTAAGAATATGTTGCCACTGAAGGACACTTACTGTATTGTCAATGGATACTAAGAAATCTTCATCTTCTCTTTCCCCAAATACCTCTTCACACCAATACAAAACTGATTATTGTTTTTCAGTAGTTGAGTGAGCGGAGTATTTGTGCATCTTAGGAAAATTATACGTTTTTTTACATTTTATTGCTTTCACTGAAAATACTGAAATGCTTCTTAACTATTCAAAATACATGCAGTAAGTAACTGTTTTAAATCCTGGTAAATTTATTTTTTTAAGTTGTTTTGGCAAATGCAGCATCACATTTAAATACACCTTTATTCCTTATACTGTACATTTTGACCTGCCTAGAACCTCAAAAGTACCTTTTTGTCGACTTTTTTCTTTCATGGAAATGTACTCCATGGGGAGACTAGTATCATCAAAAAATGGGAGGAGACATACCATAATTGAAATAAAAAAAGGGGGCATGGCCTGGCGCCGGAGGAGAGCACTAGCAGCTTCCTTGAGCTCCTGCTCCTATTCCATCTTTTCTGCCCTCCGGGACTGCTCAGACCCGCTCCTCCACAGCATATAACCCCCCCAAACATCCTCATCACCCCCCTGCTGAATTCTGACCAGAGCCGCGGTATCGGGGAGCGCCTGGAGGCTCCCGCGGATTGCGGCCTGGTCTCGTCATTGAAGCCGGGACCTCGATTTTGGCACGGCCCCGCCGGACGAGCCGCGGCTGCTTCTCCCTGACAGCGCCTGACCCTCTGCCCCTCGCGGCACCCCTGGGGGATCCCGAACTGACTGCTACACTGCGCTGCCCCTCGCCGCCTGAGATCACGCGGCGGGGACACCAGGAGATGCAGTGGAGGAGGCCTGACGCGTCTCTGCTGACGAAGGCGCACCGCTGCCACTGACCTGCCAGGCCGCTGAGCGGGGCAGAGCGACGTGAAGTGCGCTCCCTCTGCCTGCTCTGAATCTGGAGCAGAGGTGACCTGCTGCTGTTACCAGAAGGGGACCCTCTGCCTGGCCTGCTGTTTGGCTACACATCCTGCTATTCTATATCACTAATGTGTGGACGGGGGAGGTGGGCCCCTGATCCACATATCCTGACCTGCTAACACTGCAGGGGGCTGTTATTATTATTAGTGCCGCTGCCCTTCACAGCTCCTGCCCTTAAACGGCCAGACCCAACTGCTCAACTCCCGCTGGCCTTGGGAACGGGCCCTCATCTTCCTTTTACTTTTTATTTTTACTGTGGGGTGACGTGCCTTGCCCCTCAGCCACACAGTCCAGTGGCCATCTCCTTCGTCCCTCCCCACATGACTGCCTGCCTCTGCGATTAAGGGGTGGAAAAGCTGTCATCTCACATCGGCCAGGCTGTCTCCTCTTTGGCATACACACCTGTCTCCAGTGCCATCTGTGATCCCAGCCGGGGGAACCTCCCACACCCCTCTCACCCCCTGAGAGCTATAACCAGGATGTGGTTACCTTGAATGTTTATATCTCGTAGGTGAGACCCGCTATACCCTTTACTTCTCAGGCTTTCTGCGCTCTGTGGTCACCTTTTCAGAAAATCCTTGCATAGAAAAGTTCCTGATACCTTTGCCCGTAATGTCCACAGGCACTACTCAGCATTCTCAAGAGGACACTCCCTGTGGCGATTCACCCGACTCCAACCGCTCAACTACGCGCTCGCTATCTCAGCGTTCCCACAAATCACGACTGCTTGTGAAACAACCCAAAATGAAACATAAAGACCTGCTAGTGGTCCTGGGGCCACTCCTCAACGAGAAGTTGGCGGGCATCAAGGAAGCCATAGAGTCCTCTTCGACCCTGCTCAGTCAACACTTCACCTGCCTCGATGAAGCGGAACAGAGGATATCGACCCTGGAGGATAACTTGGAAGAAGCGCAACGTTCTTTACAAGCCAAGCAACTGGAGGTCTCTGACCTCTCAGAGAAGCTAGATGACCTCGAAAATCGCAGCAGGCTTAACAATCTGAGGGTCATAGGCATCCCAGAGTCGATAAAAGGCCATGAGCTCCTAGATCTCCTATCGCCAGCTATTCCGGAACAATTATCCATGGATCTGAAGGGAGTCCCTGTAGTCATCGAAAGAGCACATAGACTGGGACCTGAATGCAAGAATGCTTCTGGGCGCCCTCGCCCGGTTATAATGAAATAAAAAGAAAACTTTTCAATCTTGAATGGAAAAGAATTGTCATGTATGGAAATCAAAATAATTTTTTTTATTGAAGCTGAAAGTTTGCTTCATGTTACATCAGAAGACACATAAAACTGATTCAATCATGGGGAAAACTTGGAGAAATTAAATCCATAGCCATTCAAATTTGTCAGTATACAGGGTCAAATGGAAAGAATCACTGCACCTTTCAAATCATTTTCATGGTGGAATTGAAATGAAACTAACTAATCAAATTAGTGATGGAATACCCAATCAATTGTATTAATAAAACCACAATAAGATGCAAAAATCAGTAGTGGGCCAGAATTGATAAAAAGAAAACAAATACAAATACTTTGAATAAGTGGATGCCCTAAGATAAGTATGTACAGTACGTTTCTCAGTCAAAAGCTGTACTAGAGATGCTTATAACTGAACGAAGTACAGTATATCGGTATAACATTGATAGTTTCTTGTATAGGTATTAAAGTTGTAATGAAGTGTAAGTATATCCATAGAACAGTGCAGTAAAAAGGCAGAAAAAAAGTTTATCTAAAAGTTGAAAAAGTAGACCAAGGAATGTGTCACAATGATATCAGCAGATGAAATGTGTTTACAGCATACAGTAGGTGCTGCATGGAATGTCCTGTATGAATACCTGCTTTTATGAGGCCAGCACCAAGACTAGTGCTTCTCTATCACGGAGATTAGACACAAGCTGCTCCAGGATGGTAAAAGTGAAATTTACATAGAAAATATAGAAAATTAAAACCCATTGTGGGGAAAGACTGAACCTTTTCTTCATGTTTAAGAGTAGCACATGGCCCTAGAGAGTATTCCATTGCTCCTAAATCCATTATATGAGAGGCAGGACACTGTATAGAGTTAATGTCAGAATATGAATAGCACCAAAATACACAATAAAACATCTATTGTTTCATACAAATGTAAAGCTAATAAACATAATTTGTAGAGATGTGCAGCGGACACTTTTCGGGTTTGTGTTTTGGTTTTGAATCTGGATCCCCACTCGTGTTTTGGATCTGGATTGGTTTTGCCAAAATCACCCTTTTGGGTTTTGGTTTTGGTTTTGGATCTGGAAGATTTTTGAAAAAAACAAACATAAAAACAACTAAAATTACAGAATTTGGTGGTAATTTTGATCCTACTGTATTATTAACCTCAATAACATTCATTTCCCCTAATTTCCAGTCTATTCTGAACACCTCACACCTTACAGTGTTGTTTTTAGGCCAAAAGGTTGCACCGAGGTCGCTGGATGACTGAGCTAAGTGACACAAGTGGGCGGCACAAACACCTGGCCAATCAAGGAGTGGAGAAGGGAGAAGACAAGCACTCAAGTGTTAGGGTCTCCTGCCCTGTGCTGCCACGTCGTCATGGCAACCGGGAGACAAGTGCTAGCGGAGTAACCTGAGCGCAGCTGATACTCCGGTTCGGGTCTTTTGCTGTGCAGTGGTTACAGGCATGGGATCCGGTGCTGGTTTTTGTGCTCACAGTCTGTGAGGTCTGAGGGGGGCGTGGACAGCACCTGCTTTATAAGGCCTCTTCTCAGGTTAAGCAGATGCTGCTGAATCTTTGTTGGTTAGTCAGTTCCTGAAAGTTAGCCAGTACTGTGTAGCTTTGTATTTTGTTATTGCTTACTGCAAATAGGCCTGGGCATTTGGTACTACACTCTGCCAATCCAGACCTAGCAGTAAGACTGGAGTCAGTCGTTTAGCCTGCTGAGGTTCTTTTGCTATTCTGTGAACCCAGCAGGTTTGTGGCTGTACTTTCAGACCTGCCTGCATAATCCTCTCTCACTGTGCAGGGCGTCCATGTGTCAGTTTAGTGGCAGTAAGCTGAACCTGGGCCCTGCAAGTGAGAATTAGGATTGTGGAGACTCTCCTTGTGTCTATTATTCCATCTCTGACCAAGGAGTTTACTGCCACACCCGTTGGTAACCCTTTAGGGTTTTGCTGTTGCCCTTAGCAACAGCATTTCGGGTTCTCTACGTATTAAAACACAACATCTTGCTTTTTCCATCTGAGCATTTCTAATACTAGGGAGACACCCAGTTTCTTAGCCTCTGGGCTTCTCTGTTCACTCTGTGTTGGTTTTGTTACCGTATCACCTTCTGTGTACGTTATGTCATATTTCCCAGTCTGTCTGTGAGTTCATTTGTTTTGCATCCCTCTCTGTTCAGACACCAGTACATTCCTGCAGGCACTGGTGTGTATAACAGTTCAAACACCAGTACATTCCTGCAGGCACTGGTGTGCATAACATCAAGGAACTACATACCTGGAAGGATGTGGTCATAAAACCGTCCGATAAGGGTGCGAACATCGTCCTATGGCCAACAGACATGTACACTATTGAGGCACTCCGCCAATTAAATCAGACAACCTGTTATAGGAAACTCTCCCACAATCCGATCCCACAATTTTTGAGAGAATACTCCCAGCTGATCGACGAAGCAGTCTCCACAGGCACAATTACAAAACAGGAGCACAAATACCTTTCAGTCACAAATCCTAGGATACCCACCTTCTACCTCCTACCTAAGATCCACAAGAACATTCAAAGACCACCAGGCAGACCAATTATGTCTGGTAATGGAGGGTTGCTGGAACAACCCAGTCGTTTCCTGGACTTGCACCTTCAAGAGCACGTATTACAGCTGCCATCCTATCTACAAGATACATCTGACTTGCTCCGCAAGATACAAGATATTAATTTTGAGGACCACTTTCTACTGGCTACGTTGGACGTAGAGGCGCTGTATACGAGTATCGACCACCAGATGGGCCTCGAGGCAGTGAAATACTTCTTGGATTCCAGCAAGGATGATGATTTCAACTCCTTACTATTTAATTTGTTGAAATTTGTATTAGAAAAGAATCATTTCACCTTCCAGGATCGTTTTTACTTACAAGTGAGGGGTACCGCGATGGGCGCAGCCTGCGCACCTACGTACGCCAACTTATTCTTGGGAAGGTGGGAACAAACTCACGTCTTTGATGAACAGAATGACATCTATACTGAGCATGTATTAATATGGCTCAGGTATATAGATGATATTTTTATCATCTGGGATGGCACAGAGGAACTGTTACTATCATTCATTCATCATCTCAACAATAACAACTTAAACATAAAACTAACACATACAATCAGTAAAGATATGGTTGCCTTTTTGGATCTACGGATCTATAAGTCTTCCGACGGCACACTAGCTACAGAACTCTACCGAAAAGAAACTGCCACAAACAGTATCCTCCTCCAAACCAGCGCACATTTCCCCCCGACTATAGAAAACATTCCTAAGGGGGAATTTTTGAGATTGAGGCGCAATTGCTCGGAGGTGGGGGTATATAAGATGAATAGTCAAGCATTGGTTAGCCGGCTCCTAGAAAGGGGATACAGTAAGCGCTCTCTCAAACGGGCACAAAAAGAAGCACTTCATACCAGTAGAGATACTCTGATCTCCCGACGTCAGCTCAAGACCAAGGATGATGACACCAAAATCAGGTTCGTTGGAACCTTCTGTCCTGAATGGAAACTCCTGAAACAGGCAATTGAGAAACATCTGCCCATTTTACAATTAGACACGGAATTATCACCTTACGTCGATTCGAAAATCAACATGAGCTGGCGAAGGTCCAGGAACATAAAGGACCATCTGGTTAGAAGTCACTTTATCAAAAACACACCCACACAGAGCCAAATAACGGATTTTATGGCTAGTAGCATATCAGCAGACACCAGAGTGACGGGTACGTTCCCCTGTGGCAAATGTAAAGTATGCCCCCACATTCTGAAAACCAATTCAGTGGTAGACAGATATGGTAAAACCACGATGATCAAACAATTTTTCAATTGCGATACGCAATCACTTATCTACTGCATCACGTGCGATTGCAACGTCAGATATATAGGAATGACAACTCGCAAACTCAAGGAAAGAGCGTTAGAACATCTTGGCACCTGTCGCAATGCCGCCATGGACCTGGTCCGGATGAAGCAACTAACCACAGTCGCCAGACATTTTTATACCTTTCATAAAGGTCGTCAGAAGGACCTTAAGATCTTCGGTCTGGAGAAAATCCATCTGGGAATTAGGGGTGGAGACATCACCAAAGAACTTTTGAAAAAAGAAAGCGAATGGACCTTTAGGCTGAATGGACTCAGACCTAATGGCCTGAATGAGAACATTAATTTTAGTGTTTTCCTATAAATTTAATCTGTAATACTCTCTCATTGAGACCTACTCATACCCAGAATCTCCCCATCTATTTGAACATCAGCGGCCTAACCCAGCCAATCATTATCCACGTTAAGCATGGTATCACTTGCTTGTATCCCACAGGCATCCCAACCATTTATCCTTCTGTCTACACTCATTAACCTTTTTTCCACACAAGTCTCTCTTGTGTTTTCTTCTCTTTTCTTCTCCCTGGTCGTCACTACACACATCACTGATAACACAACTGATTTTATTGTTATCACCCGTGCACGGTTTTCACAACATGCATGTCTTATACTTAACGCACACTTTTTTTCTTCCACCCATGCACTGTAAGCCCTCTTGGCCACAAATACAATCTCTGCCCAACCAACGTTTGACAACACAACTTATATCACCTCAAACCTTGCCCTGCTCCTGTTCCTTTGCTCTTCACCTCCTTCGCACACATCCCTGTGCTGCCAGACACATTCAACAGTTTGCACCACTCATCACAGTTCACCCATTCCAATGGTCCATATATCAACCCTAATTTGCATGCTATTAGGGCAGCATTCTCAAACCCCCCTTTTTTTCACCTATCCAATTTCCCCTTTTCTTACAATCATTTTCCACCAAGTCTATACCTCACTGTCACACTTGTTCTGTTAATTTTTATTCTTTATCCTCTCAGTCAATCCCGGGGTTTTTTATTTCCCAACACCCCTTCACTTTTCCTCTCCAAACAGTGCATGTTTTAATACATCTCTAATTGAACCTGTTTGTGTACTTTTGTACTTCTGTACTTTTGGACTATCTTTATTTTACAATTCCTTATTCCTGATTCATAATACAATAATGGTCACCACACTTAGAAGACGTGGGTTTCCTAGTAACCCATTAACTTTTACTTGACGAGGGACTTCACGTTGGATACGTGGGTATCATAGCAACCCACCAACACTAAGTTCAAGACGGGCGGAAGTTTGGAATTCAATCTCTGCCCGCACAACAATACCTACGTCATGCCGTATGATGACGCGGGTATCCTAGCAACCAGGGATAACAACACGCGGCGGAAGCCCAGACTGAAACTTCCGCCAGCACAGCGCGATCAAACTATGTCGCCCAGAGCAATCACGTAAGCACTCAGCTTCCACCTCAGCAACTCCCGCTGACTCTAACTAGCTTTACACAGCTATGAGGGATATGATTATCTTTCCATTTCCCTTACTATTTTCTAACACAATAGGGCGGAAATAGCATGTAAAACTTCCGCCCTTCCCTTAAGTCCGCCCCTGTGATGCGTCCCTTGCTGGCCTCCGATTGGACTAGAGGTTAATACAACCATGCCCCCATGATTAGCCACAGGTGCACAGCAATTTGCAGGGGCACTTAAATACTCTGACAGAATACCTGAAGAACAGCTCAGAAAGGAAGTGAACAAGCCCATGAATGGGTGAAACGCGTTTTCCTCCTGGGCACATGCCTGCCTGACATTGGATTGGATGACATTTGATCCGTTATTATTTCAGATTTCAAGCGTTAGCATTTTCTTTAGGGCATATGCCTGGTTATTGTCAGATTGATTGACATTTGATCCCTCATTTTTTCAAACCTTTATGCCTAGCAGTATACTTATGTATTTTTTGAAAGCAGATGCTGGATTGGGTGACATTTGATCCCTCATTTTTTCATGTGTTATGCGTTAGCAGTATACTTATGTATCTTTGCAAGCATTTATTCAACTAACTTTTTGCTGCTATCCGCTGATTACATTTCTCTTTGGCATATGGCCTGCTTAATATTTGATTGGGTGATATGTGATCCTTTATTATTTCAGATTTCATGCTTTAGCAGTTTCTCTAGGGCACTTGCCTGGTTGTATTTGGATTGGGTGACATTTTTGATCCCCCATTTTCTCAATTCTAATGCTTTAGCAGTATATTTATTTCTAATAGCAGATGCTGGATTGTGTGACATTTGACCCCTCATTTTTTTACTTATGTATCTTTGTAAGCATTTATTCAACTAACTTCTGCTGGTATCCCCAGCTATGCCGATTATAATTATGTCCCTTGTGGTTACATGCCTGCTTTCCTTTGGGCACATGCCTGTATGATAAATTGACTAGATAACATTTTTGATCCTTATTGACTCAGGTCGTACTACTTAGCAGCATATTCTGACAACCCTTAAACAATTTAGTAACGAATTTTGCTATTTTTTCCAACTGATTTTGTGATACCTTATTAACTAAGATTATATGCTTTTCTCTCTCTTTCCCAACTTGGCTTCCTTCTGTGAACTCTCATCCACGATTCTGGGGAGCGTGCCACCGCAGGGGACACGCCTCTTCAGCCTAACGTGGACAGCAGATTCACACCTATCCAAACAGCTGCTATCTCCCCTCCTCACCCAGTCCCAATCACTTTTTTGGAGGACTCCATCCTTCCATTTCGGTGCACTCTCATTGGTGCTGTAGAGTCCAACCTTCCTACGACCATACCCCTGCGTTCACGCCCAATCTCGTCCGATCTTGGAAGCTAAACGGAGGTGGGCTGGGTCAGTACCTAGATGGGCGACCTCTAGGGAATACCCAGTGAAGTAGGAGGACTATCTTCCCTATAGACTTAACACCAACAGCAGTATCACCACTTACACTTATTCCTACTATTCTCTGAACTTCCATTCGTTACGACCGTCTGTGTCATTGGCCGACAAATAGAATAGTTTTTCTATGTGTTCATTGGCCGACAAATAGAATTGTTTTTCTATGTGTGGATTTTCCCACCAATATAGCTAACCCAACCAGGGTTCATTAATACAAACATTGTTTGTACTGATCTTTGGCAGACGGAAGTAGCATAATATGTGGCTATCTTCTTATATGAGGTTATCCAGGCATAATCAAGATCCGAACATTCTTTAAATTTGAAGTAGCTACCTTCTATTCACAATTATCTATGGCATATATGTCCGGATGAATTTTTATGTATCCTAGAGAGCAAGTATAAAAGACTACCTTACCATAGTTGGGCATATTACCCAACAACTTATATTTGATTGTTAAATAAGAGTGCGCCCAAACAAGAGTCATACTTTCTCTTTTTTGTGCATATACAATCAAGGAGTGGCACTGCAGTGTCAGACAGGATGGCAGTTTTAAAAACTAGGCCCCAAAGAGCACATAATGCAAAGAAGAAAAAGAGGTGCAATGAGGTAGCTGGATGACTAACCCAAGTGGGCAGCACAAACACCTGGCCCATCTAGGTGTGGCACTGCAGTGTAAGACAGGATGGCAGTTTTAAAAACTAGGCCCCAAAGGGCACATAATGCAAAGAAGAAAAAGAGGTGCAATGAGGTAGCTGGATGACTAAGCAAAGCGACCCAAGCGGGTGGCACAAACACCTGGCCCATCTAGAAGTGGAACTGCAGTGTCAGACAGGATGGAAGTTTTAAAAACTAGGCCCCAAAGAGCACATAATGCAAAGAAGAAAAAGAGGTGCATTGAGGTAGCTGGATGACTAAGGAAAGCGACCCAAGTGGGCAGCACAAACATCTGGCCCATCTAGGAGTGGAACTGCAGTGTCAGAAAGGATGGAAGTTTTAAAAACTATGCCCCAAAGAGCACATAGTGGGTAATTGCGACCCGATCACAGCTTGCTTTCGTTTGCACAGCTGCGACATGGTCACTACTGTGCACGCGCGGGGGCTGTAATGTGCACGCGCGTCATTGCCCAGTGACAGCCGTCACCACGCAATGATGCTGACAGTGGAAAAAGCGGTCTCATCGGCGATCGCAAGAAGATTGACTGCAGGAAGGCGTTCCGGGGCGTCAACTGATCGTTGGAGACCTTTTTTGGGGAGTGGTAAGAAAAACGCAGATGTGTCCAGGCGAATGGAGGGTGGATGTCTGACGTCAAAGCCGAGCCCATCATCGCTGGAGCCGTCACACAGGGTAAGTATGTCCAGGGCAGGTCTTGTTTTGCAGTAAACTTTTTAGCATAGCAGGGCTGCACAAGCGATCGCAGCCCTGCTATGCTAAAATACACTCCCCCATAGATGGAGATTAGTTGATCGCACCAGCAGCAAAAAGTTGCATGGTGCGATCAACTTGGAATGAGGGCCATAATGCAAAGAAGAAAAAGAGGTGCAAGATAGAATCGTCTTTGGGCCCTTCAACCCACCCTTGTGTTGTATAAACAGGACACGCACACTTTAACAAACCAATCATTTCAGCAACAGGGTCTGCCACATGACTGTGGCTGAAATGAATGGTTTGTTTGGGCTCCCACCAAAAAAGAACCAATTCATCTCTCCTTGCACAAACTGTCTCTACAGTGGCAAGATGTTGTACTCATCCTCAAGTCCCTCCTTCAGTGTTTATATCCTCATCCTCATAGAGAAATAATATTCAAACAAACAAAACCACATCATTTAGGTGTCAGTAGACTGCTTACGCTATTACCCAAAGTTTCTGAACTTGACAATGACTTATGATGAATGCGCTGCGGGTGACATATATGTTCCAAGGTGATTAACGTCCCTACCCCTACTTATTATGGATTGACAAAGGCAACAGATGGCTTGACACCTGTTTTCCGGATTGGTGGAGAAATAATTCCACACAGAGGGGAGGCTTATTTGGTATTTTGCCCAGGCATGACAATAGGCTTTTTCATCCCATGGCCAACAACTGTCTCCACTGGTGCCTTATTCAAACAAACCACATCACCATCAGAATCCTCATCATCAACTTCCTCTGCTAGGCCAGCTACACCCATATCCTCCTCATCCTGGTGTACTTCTACAGTGACATCCTCAATCTCAATGTCAGCAACTGGACTGGCGGTGCTCCTCCCAGCACTTGCAGCGGATGTGCAAATGGTGTTAGGAGCCTCCTCTTCCCATACAGTGTTGTGAAGGTCAGGCCTAGACATCACAACCGCAGACAGTGCCAGCAGCGCTGTATTTTTACAACACCCCTGTAATTTTACTGCATACAAGACAGGGCCAGTGTACATTGATTTTCACTGCACCCTAGAATAATGACAGCATACAAGACAGGGAGGGTGGTATTCAGTATGCTGACTGACGGGATCCCGGCGCACAGTATACCGGCGCCGGGATCCCGACAGCCAGCATACCGACAATTATTCTCCCTCGTGGTGGTCCACGACCCCCCTGGAGGGAGAATAAAATAGCGTGGCGCGCGTAGCAAGGGGCTCATTTGTGCTCGCCACACTGTCGGTAAGCCGGCGGTCGGGCTCCCGGCGCCAGTATGCTGGTCGCCAGGAGCCCGACCGCCAGCAGATCATAGTGAACCCGACAGGGACATTGTACATTGATTTTCACTGCACTCTAGAATAATTACATCATACAAGACATGGCCAGTGTACATTGATTTTCTCTGCACCCTAGAATTATTACAACATACAAGAAAGGGCCAGTGTACATTGATTTTCACTGCACCCTAGAATTATTACAGCATACAAGACAGGGCCAGTGTACATTGATTTTCACTGCACCCTAGAATTATTACAGCTTACAAGACAGGGCCAGTGTACATTGATTTTCACTGCACCCCTGAATTTTTATAGCATACAGGGCCAGTGTAATGTTATCTGAACAGCTACACCCCTATATTTTACAGCATACAGCAGTGTGCTTTTGATTTTTAACAACTGCACCTCTGAATTTTTATAGCATATAGGGCCAGAAGCACCCCAATATTTTACAGCATACAGGAGTAGTGTGCTTTTAATTTTTAACAACTGCACCTCTGAATTTTTACAACATATAGGGCCAGCAGCTCCTCTATATTTAAAAGCATACAGGAGTAGTGTGCTTTTAATTTTTAACTGCACCCCTGAATTTTTACAACATACATGGCCAGTGTAATGTAATTTGAATAGCAACACCCCTATATTTTACAGCATACAGCAGTGTGCTTTTCATTTTTAACAACTGCACCACTGAATTTTTACAACATACAGGGCCAGTGTAATGTTATTTGAACACCAACACCCCTATATTTTACAGCATACAGCAGTGTGCTTTTCATTTTTAACAACTGCACCCCTGAATTTTTATAGCATACAGGGCCAGCAGCACTCCAATATTTTACAGCATACAGGAGCAGTGTGCTTTTAATTTTTACCAACTGCACCTCTAACTTTTTAAAACATACAGGGCCAGTTGCACCCCTAAATTTTAAAGTATACAGAAGCAGTGTGCTTTTAATTTTGAACAACTGCACCCAGGAATTTTAACAACATACAAGGCCAGCAGCACCCCTATATTTCCCAGCATACAGGTGGACAGTACCCCTGTACCCTGTACAACACAGTGACAGTCAGGATAGCAACACCCATGTATAGCTGCAACACATTAAATACCAGTGAGAGACAGAACAGCCAGGACAGCACCCCTAACACAGCACAGGTACACCATAGTGACTGCAGCTGCACCCCTACAGAGCACACACTAACCCCACCCGAAGCCACCACCCACAGAGAGAGACAGAGGTCTCTCTCCCTCACTGCCCAAGTCCATAGTGAAAATGGCGGCGACGCACGACTGTTTATATGGGATCCAAAACCCATGAGATTCCGACAGCGGGATGATGACATTTTGCCTCGTTCTGGTTTCCGAGTCTAGTGGGAAGTGCCGAGCCGGACTCGGATCCGGGTTCAGAGAGTGATGTTCGGGGAAGTTCAGTTCTCAGGGAACCGAACCCGCTCATATCTAATAATGTTTGGTTAACAGCATAATTGCTGTATGAGGTCTAGGATTAGTAATAGTAACAGAGATGTCCAGTCTGTTCAGGAGACTGCAGGGGGAATTTATAAAGTGTTGATATTCATAAACTTAACCATATGCTTTTTGGCCTGATTTCCAATGACTTTAGAAATGCCAAACTTATCAACACAAAACCCCATTTTCAAATATGACCTACCACAAATTTATAGAGATGTGCGGGTTCAGTTTTACTCGGGTCACGGATTTTTCTTATTGGCTATCCAAAACACGCGACATCCGTGAGCCAATAAGATGCCGTTTTGAGACCGAGTAAAACTGAACCCGCTCATCTCTACGAATTTACATTCCAATTTTCCCATTGCAAAGTAATCATTGACAGATATATTTTCTTGTGGTTATATTTAAAAAAAAAAAAAAAACAGTCACAAGAAAATAAGTGGCTGCAGGTCACCTACAGGAAAAATAACTGACACTTCAGTTACTTTCTTGTCATTGGGTAAATAAAAGTTTGAAAACCACCCACCTTATACTTGCAACATGGGACATGCTTCTTATTATTGGGCCCAGGCCTCTAGGAGAGGATCAAAACATTTTGGCCATAATGATGTATGCAATAAAAGAAATATATGCAATAAAAGAAATACAAATTTACTTTGTGGTTAGAGGGGGAAACCAAAAGGTCAATTGGGGGTGACTCTTGTGGTTTTTCCAGTTAAGCAGTTCCCACCATAGGAGCCAATCATCACCATTCATTCCTATGGGCAAACTGTGATAGGCAGAGCCCGGGGAGACCAAAGTCAGTCAGGAAGCTATTGCTATGGCAGAGGCTCCTGATTGGCTGCCAGGTCCCTTTAGTGACATTAGTCGTGTGGGGGCCGGCAGTCGCGTAGTCGAAGTGTATATGTAAAAATACACATTTGCATGCACAGTCAGGATCGGGTTTTTTGCGGTTTACTATTATTTAACCCCATGGATGCCTATATGGAGAGAAGAGGAACGATCAACACTGGAAAATGGTGAGTATTTTTTTTATAGGTACCTTATGGATTTCTACATGGACAACTGGACATGAATGGGATGTATGCAAGTATATGTTAGTGTGAGTGTGTATATATGTTTTAATAAAGTTATACCGTGTAAGGTGTGTGTGTGTGTGTGTGTGTGTGTGTGTGTGTGTGTGTGTGTGTGTGTGTGTGTGTGTGTGTTTGTCATTATTGTAATATTTATTTTACAGGAGGAACTACGGGTACCAGCAGCTGGTATTTGTGGTTCTCTCAGTACCAGCATGGGAGGCTTGTTGGGACCTGCAAAAGACTATACTTTCTCTTAATTTTACACTTGAGTTATCAGCCCAGCATTCACATCCCAGGAATGCCGGTGACAGCCCGGTGCTTCATCCCTGGCCCTTGGGTGCCTGGAGAGGGGAACTCCTTTATTGGGGGGTCCCCACTCCCCCAGGGAATCATGGCTAGGGCTGACTCATTGGGGGAACGGTAATGACACAGCCACAGGGACCTGTGTAAAACTCCCAGCTGTGGCATTATCTTGTCTAGTAGAGCTTGGTGCTGGTTTAAAAAATATGGGGGACCCCTATGTCCGTTTTCCCCCATATTTTTGGAACCGGGACTGGAACAAAAGCCCAGTCTATAAATACTGTGGACCCCTACTCAATTTTTCCCCAGTATTTTAAGAACCAGGACCGGCTCAAAGAGCCCGGGGCTGGTCATGTTTAAGAGGGGGGACCCCACACAGTTTTCTTTCTGATTCTTATCTGTTTAATTACTTTACGCAATGAAGCCCTGCACAGATCTCAATGATACGGCTGGGCTTCATTGTTCAGGGCCAGCAACAGAAATCTTGAGGCCCAGTACAGGATATCTCTGGGGCCCCCTCAGATTATATCTATTTATATATATTAAAGTGCAACGGAATTTGCCGCGCTATATAAGAAACTGTTAATAAATAAATATATTTAACTATACACATATATAAATATGTATACCTCTCCTTCCTCCCCCACACACCCCATAGTCTGTGTCTCCTAGCTCCCTCATCCCAACCTAAAGCCCTCACCAATCCACTCTTATCCTGAGGAGAGACCTCACACCCCACCAGCACAGGCCGGCACAGGGCACAGGAATCCTGGCCAGCGAAGCTGCTGCCATGTCCCCTAACTGCCTGCCACAGAGCTGGACCCTGAAGAGCGGGTGCACACTCGTGACTCACAGGCAGTCTCCCGTAACTCTGAGGCTACACCTTCACTGCCTACAGCTCGCTGCTATATTTAGACAAGATGGCTCACATGCCTGCCGTGCACTAAGTTGGGGCCCCTTTGATCCTTGGGGCCTGGTACAGGTGTCCCCCTAGACCCCCCCCCTGGCACCGGCCCCGGTCATGTTCGGTGGTGTTTTACAAATCTCCGTAAAACACTGCTCTGGATTACGAATGACTTCGACATTGGAAAACAAGAATGATAGAAACACATGAGCTTAGCATATTACCAGGTACTGTATGTTTGATTAAAAATAGACTTGAAAACGGCCAATGTCAGCCAAGATTGATCTCTGTTGACATCAACTGAAACATGGCAGCATAGTAAATTTCTATCAAAGAGCCTACAAAATGACAGAGCCATAGTAGGGTTTTTACTGCCTGATCAAATAAGTAATTTATTAATCTGTCCCTTAAAAGGTAAAAGTTTTAAGTAGACTTTTGTTTGTAATAATACTGGCGTTTTGCTTGGAGTGTTTCCATGGAAAATGAAATTGCCATTTTGTTTAAGGTATTACTTGTCGGTTGAAGCCATACTTATAAGCACATATAAGCAAATGGTCACCTTGTGGGCCCTTTATAATGTCATGTGGGGAATGCCGCATCTGAATGCTTGATTGCCTGAGAGATTTTGTGTCTATTCTCCTTCCTTAATAGAAATCTATTGTTAAGGCGCCAATGATAATAATAGAGGGTGAACAAGTTTCTGTTGACTAACTGCAGAGAGATCAATCCAGAACAACTGGGATGTCACCAAGGAGTGTAATATGTAAGTTAAGGAGAGTTCAGCCAAAACCAGATCCATAGTAAACTATGCAGAGTAAACTCTTGTGCAAGGCTTTAAGAGCTGACAGTTGGAAATCTTTATGATGCAAACAACTGAAAGTAACTAAAGGAGCCTTTTATGGAAAAAAAAGCAACTGCCAAATATATAGCATGGTCTTATTGGCAATCTTAAACAAGACCTCCTGTCCTATAGCATGTAGTTTCTACAGTTCCATTATTCTTATTGTACTGTGCCACTCAACACCTATTCCAAGCCAAAAGCAACACAAAGGAATTATATTATTTACTGTTAAAAAACTGACATCACAAAGCTTTTCTTTAAATATTCTTCTTAATTTCCCTCCCAATCTCATGTGTTTTTCTCTGTAAGCAGCTGTTACTTAACCCTTTTCTATAACATGTTCTACTGGAGATATCCAATTTACCTTAGAAAATAGTGCTGATAATATTTATTTTTGTACCTGATATACAGATCCAGAAAAGTTAATTTGATTGCACTGTATTAAATTATGAGTAAGTAACTGATTTAGGGGGTCTACTTAAGGGGGTCTACTTACTAAGCCATGGAGAGAGATAAAATACCAGCCAATCAACTCCTAACTGCCATGTTACAGGCTTGATCCCCTCATTGTCTTACAGTCATTGCAGCTCTGATGCTGCTGGAGCTGTCTGGAGAGAGAGATTCCGGCCCCCTTCAGTTGGTGACACCACCAGAGGGGGAGGACAGCAGGTGGCGTTCTAACTGTAGTACTCGCCTACCACATCAATCATGATTAGGCAGGCAGAAAAAAACAGTTAATGGGATGAAGAGCCTACAACACTCCCATAATTCAGGTGGTTATGTGCAATTGCTTTGCCACCACCCCAAAATGCCCTGAAAAACATATCCAGCCAAGTTTGGTTTGACTCAGAACAGAACGGACAAGATGCATAAATTTCTATCTACACTTGTGCTGCATGCAAAAACTGGCCATTTGCGTCCATAGCGAGACCAGTGTAACTCAGAATGATCCCTATATATCCAATTATGTAGATGTAGGTTTGGTTGTTGTAAATTTTACAGATGCAATACATGACAAGGGCAAAAGTAAAGACCATGATACAGTAGGTTAAGATGCTAGCAGAATGTAAAACATGTGTATGTTTTGCCTTTAGGATCAAATGTTCCCACTATAAATAACAGCCAGAAACATTCATAATACTGTAGCCTTAAAAAAAATGCAATTTCTACTCAGCAAAATTCTAATTTCCATCATTCTAAACACAGCAAATAATGAAAGGGTGATACGCCCCATCTCTGAAGCAAAACAGATAGAAAACCAGAATAAATTAAGGTATTAATAACTTCTTCTGTATGTACACCATCTTTTATACTAGTCACAGAGTTTGTATCATTTTCCCCAGAACATTTTTTTTAATTGGAAACATTTTATTTCAGATGGGAAGCGGTGCTCAAAGGTTAGAAAATGTTGTCATTAAATTTTTATTTTCTTCTTGATATCCTAGGGTCAGCATAAATTACAGTATTTGTGTAATGTTTAACAAGTGGGGGAAATTTCACAGAGCACAGGATACCTTTTGGGTGTGTGAGCGGCTAACAAGGATGTACCGCCTGCTGCTGTGCAGGTGTCGTCACTCCACCCACCTGTGCAACGCCGCCACAGACGATATCCAGACGCGTCAGAGACTTCACTCTCGAGACCACTCCTCGGGGCGGACACCACCTCACCGCGGACGACGGGGGTCTGGAAAGAGAGGAATATGTCGGTTGAGACGTACGCCCGACCTCCGCCTAGAGTACGGGACACGTCAGGGGTAGCCGCGACCTTCACCGGCTGGGCGGAAGGTCATCACTGGCCAATAGGCCTCAGCTACCCAATTCTCACACACTCGCACTCTCGCACGTTGTGTGGTGAGAGGGGGGTCCTCGCGTCCGCGAGCAAACCCTCCAGACCGGTATACAGGGGGGATGACAGACAGACAGACACAGGGTGATACTCACTTCCAACTTGCGGGTCACCTTGATTGTCGCACCTCTCCGCTCCTGTTGGGACAAGAAGAACAACCTCCCTACCTGCAGGCTACTCTACGGCTAACAACGATACAGCCAACTACGCCTGCCTAACAAACTAACTTAAACAACTGGAGGCTACTGGTTCTACCCCAATCAAACGGAGACTGGACCAATTAACACGTTCACTACCCGGCAAGTCAGTGGAACAATTCCCCGGCCTAACAGTATACCCCGATTTACCAGTCCTACCTTCCGGATGTTGGACACCAGCCGGTGCCTTTGGCTCACAATGAAGGACGGGGGTCTGGAACAGACGGTGGCCCACTTCCGATGACCGGGGGATGGTGACGTGTGGGACGGGAACGTTACTCCACACTTCCAATCCCCTGGGTCATACACCGCGTGGGGCCGGTCTGCTTCAAACAACAGCCACTGACCCCTCAAGAGCTGCTACACAGCCCACTTCCAGCCGGAGGGGCGCAGGCAGGAGCCTGAATGAGGGGCGCAGGCCGGTGACCTGGGTGAGGGCGCAGGCCGAAGCCTGGAGTGAGGGCACAGGCCGAAGCCTGGAGTGAGGGCACAGGCCGAAGCCTGGAGTGAGGGCACAGGCCGAAGCCTGGAGGGAGGGCACAGGCCGAAGCCTGGAGTGAGGGCACAGGCCGAAGCCTGGAGTGAGGGCACAGGCCGAAGCCTGGAGTGAGGGCACAGGCCGAAGCCTGGAGTGAGGGCACAGGCCGAAGCCTGGAGTGGGGGCACAGGCCGGAGGCCTGGGGTGGGCACAGGCCGGAGGCCTGGGGTGGGCACAGGCCGGAGGCCTGGAGTGGGCACAGGCCGGAGGCCTGGAGTGGGCACAGGCCGGAGGCCTGGAGTGGGCACAGGCAGGAGGCCTGGAGTGGGCACAGACCGGAGCCTGCCTAACGTGCGCACAGGCCGACAGGGCCTGACTCTGCCCGCAGGCCTAGTGCCTGTCCCTGGTGCTCTAGGGAGGATTATAGGTAGGTAGAGGTGGCCCAAGGCCGCCTACCTGTCGCGGAGGGAGAGGCTGCAGCGGGGAGCTTCATTAGCTCTTTTGCTCTCCACACGCTGCAGCACTCTCCGCCGGACTTCCGCCGCTGGTCGCCGTCTTCTGTCTTCCTGCGTGACTCCGCCGACGTCTTCTTCCGCACTGCCGATGTCTTCTGCTCCGCCGACGTCTTCTTCCGCTGCTCGGCCGCCGTCTCTCTTCGCTGGAGCTCTTCTTCCTCTTCTGTTCCCGTCCGCCGTCCGACTGACTGTTCCCGCTCCGCAGCGCCTCTTATATGGCGCCGGGAGCGGGCGGAGCTATGACGCGGCGAGCCCCGATTGGCTCGCCGCGGCGAGCTCTGATTGGCGGCCAAGGCGCGAGCCCTGATTGGCTCGCGCTTGGCGCGCCGTTTGAAATGCGCCGCTGGGATTGGAGGGGCTTGAATCCTTTCGGATGCAAGCCCCTCCAGACTGGAAACCGCCCGCCCCGTCGCCGCTCGTCGCTCCGCCGCCCGTCGCTCCGTGGAGGGGAAGGTTGCAATCCCCTTCACATTTCCCCCCCCTTTGTCCTTTGTGGTCCCCGCAAAGCAAGAATCCGACCATACAAAGTTCGGATCCGCGTAGCGAGGGCCCGGGACGCCCCTATTTGAACGCAGAGAGCGTCTTGGCAGGGGAGAGGCCACTACTTCGGCTGGGGTTTGAGGCTCTGATGCCTCCTCCGGCTGATTCTCCTCAACCGGCAACCACCATTCCTCGTCTGACAGAGGGGTCAGAGCTTCCCCGATAGGGGCCCCCAACCCGTCCTCCGCTACAGGGGACTCAGCCCTGCTCACCGGATCCGGGAACGGACAAGGTCGCAGTTTACTCCGATGTAGCGTGCGCAGGCGTCCCGTCCCATCGGTAGACTCTACTTGATACACTGGTCCACCTGGGTCCAAGCGACGGCGAACAAGGTATGGGGTAACTTCCCACCGTTCAGACAATTTCCCCCCTGGGCGAACCTCTCGCACCAACACTCGCTGGCCCACGGCCAACGACCCAGGCTCGTGGGACCTCACAGGTGGATGCTGGTGGTCTGCGATCAGCCTCCCAGCCAACTCGTGTGCCGCCTTCAGACGTAGGCGATGGTCCTCGACCCATTCGGCAGGGGCGAGGGGCGTTACCCCCTCAGTCCCGGACAGTTGTAAGTCGTGTGCCTCCCGTCCGGGTCGGCCGAACAACAAGAAAAAAGGGGAAAATCCCGTGGTGTGATGAACTCTGTTGTTGTAGGTCCAGACCAGCTCCTGAACACGTTCGGGCCATCGCTGCTTCTCGGCACGCTCCAACACGCGGAGCATCTGCAGCAGAGTCCGGTTGAATCTCTCGCAGGCGCCATTCCCCTGCGGATGGTAAGGTGTCGTGCGGGACTTTTAAACGCCATAAAGCTGGCAGAGGCGCTCCATCAGCTGCCCCTGGAAACAGGCACCTTGATCCGAATGGATCCGTTCGGGACAACCGTACTGCCGAATGAAATGTTCGACGATCGCTCGTGTTGCTGACTCCGCGGTCTGGTTTCGGGTGGGAACCACTACGGTGAATTTAGTGAAGTGGTCAGTCATTACCAAGGCATACTGGTGCCCACTTACAGATTCCCCGATCAACACGTAGTCGATCATCAGCATCTCCAGCGGCCGACTGGTCCGGATCGTCTGGATGGGCACGTGCTGTTCCGGTGGCTTGACTACCGCACACCGCCTGCACTCACGACACACCTGGTCCACGACTGCCTGTAGCCGGGGGGCGAAATACTGGCGTCTCAACCAATGGTATGTTTTATAGGGTCCCAAATGGGCCCCTTGCTCGTGCGCCTCTTCCACCAGCGACCGCACCCGGGCTTCTGGCACGACCACCTGCTCGACAGTACGCATTTCCTGTTCCAAGTAGCAGCGTCTCCGCAGGGTACCAGCGCAGACCCGCAATTGGTCCCAACGACGTACCACCTTCCTACAGAACCCGGTCAGTCCATCCTGCTCTCGGCGGGATGGCACATGACTCCCCTGTACCCACCGTCGAACGAGGTCCAAATCCTCATCGGCCTGCTGTTCCTGTGCCCAGTCCATCTCCGTGTACCTAAGTAAGGCAGTCTGGGCGTTTTGTCGGTACAACCCTCCGGCCGTGGCCTGCCGCACACGAGTGAGATCCGGCATTTCTTCGCCGCAGTCCTCTTCTTCCCCACCAGGTTCGGGGGTTTCCACCGGAAAGCGAGACAGGGCATCTGCGTTGATATTACTCTTCCCCGATAGATAGCGGATCTTGTAGGAGAACTTGGCCAACCGGGCCACCCACCGTTGCTCCAAGGCACCCAACTTGGCGGTCTCCAGGTACGCCAAGGGGTTGTTATCCGTGAAGATATCCACGTGAGCGGCGGTCAAGTACTCCGCAAATTTCTCGGTCACGGCCCACACCACTGCCAGTAGTTCCAACTTGAAGGAACTGTAGTTGTCAGGGTTCCTTTCGGTCTCTCGCAGGCTACGACTGCCGTAAGCAATCACCCGCTCCTGCCCATCCTGGACCTGAGCCAAGACCGCGCCCAACCCCTGCAGACTCCCATCCGTGTATAGGACGAAGGGCTTCTCAAAGTCTGCGTATCCCAACACCGGAGCTTCCGTGAGACTTCCTTTCAGTTGGTCAAAGGCCAGGTTCTGCGCTTCTCCCCAAGTCTCCAGGGCAGCTTTCTTAGTGGTCGCAATCCCTCGAAGCAAGGCATGTAGGGGCTCCGCAATCCGGGCGAAATCCTTGATGAAGCGCCGGTAGTACCCCACCAAACCCAGAAATGCCCGCAATTCCGTGACGGTGGTGGGCACCTTCCATTCCTGGACGGCCGCCACTTTGCTGGGGGTTGGGTACAGCCCATCACGTGACACCACATGCCCGAGGTACTCCAAGCTGGATTTCAACAGGTGGCACTTCCGGGGCTTGAGCTTCAGGCCGTATGCTTCCAACCGCTGAAGAACCAGGTCGAGTCGAGCAAAGTGTTCCTCCAAGGTCGCGGCGAACACGATGATGTCGTCCAAGTAAATCAGCAAAGCTTCAAAGTTCAAGTCTCCTAAGCACCTCTCCATCATCCGCTGGAATGTGGCGGGCGCATTGTTTAACCCAAACGGCATGCGGCAAAATTCGAACAACCCCATGGGAGTAACGAATGCGGTCTTCTCCCTATCCTGGGGGGCCACCGGCACTTGCCAGTACCCACTGGCCAGGTCCAGGGTCGAAAAATTTTTTGCATTGCCCAGTGCAGCTAGGGACTCCTTGATCCTAGGGAGAGGGTAAGCGTCCCGGACGGTGCAACTGTTCAGCTTCCGGTAGTCCACACAGAACCGGATAGTCCCGTCCTTCTTCCGGACTAAGACAATGGGTGCAGCCCAGGGACTTTTGCTCTCCTGGATCACATGGTTGTCCAGCATCTGACGCAACATGCTCTTTACTTCCTGGTACAACCGGGGCGGTATCGGCCGATACCGCTCCCGAACCGGGGGGGCGTCTCCGGTGCGGATCTCATGCTGCAGGTCCTCCGTATACCCGAAGTCTTCCTCATGCCGGGAGAACACCTTCTGACGGTTCCAGAGCATCTGGTCCAGCTTGGCTACGTCCCCGGCCGCACACTCTTCCAGCGACACGTCCATCTGCGTACGGATCATGGTGCCGTTCCACTCGGGGCAGGGCCCCTCCTGCTCCTCCACTTGAACAGATAATGCCCATGCCTCGGAAACCTCTGGCTGTAGGGAGAGTTTTCGCATACCCTGAACGCTATCCTCGTGAATCGCCACCACCTGAGCGATGACTGTCCCAGCCGGGACTCGGCAAAGCTGGTCGGTGAGATTGCAAAAGCGGACGGAGACCTTTCCCCCGGTCACCACCGACACGGTCCGTGCCACCATCACTCCAGACCCTACCCTCAGCGCATCAGTGGGCTCTACCATCACCTCCATGCCATTTAGGCTCTGATGAGTCCGTACTTCCAGAGGGATCAGGACTTCTTGGCGAGGTGGCAACTCCAGGCGCTGGTGGTGACCGACCTTCAAAAGACCCAGGTGCTCATCGATTGCCCCTAGGGCCCTGGTCCCCCGTCGTCCCACTTGTTGGAGTGCCTGCTGGACGGGGCGCCGGACTCCCAGGTTCTTCCAATATTGTGGCCCATTTTCCTGGAACAAGAGCTGGTCGAGATGTCGGAGTACATTCATCCCGAGGATCACTGGGCCATGGCTCAGCCCCGGGCTGCTGACTACCAGCAGCCCCTTCCTACCCAGCTCTCGGCCACAAACTACCATCTCCATCCACACCACCCCCACCACGGGAATGGGTAGGTTATTAGCTGCCGTGAGGGTAATGAAGCTCTCGGACACCTCACTTTTAAGATGGGCGTAATGTTCAAGGAAACAGGCCTCGGAAATGGTGGATACTTGAGAGCCGGTATCCAACAGGCAAGACTGCTCTTTCCCACCGAGGCGGCTGACTACCACGGGACACTCTCCTACCAATTCAGCCTGTTCGTTAATGGCTGATCTCCCCTCATCGCTCCCCCCCACGGGTGGTCCCGTTACCGCGAGGGAGGTCAGTTTAACTGCGCCTCCGGGATTGCTTCGGTACAGGTCCGCGCAATATGCCCATACCGATGGCATCGGTAACAACGAGGGCCTCGGCCCTCTCCCGGACGGCCGTCCGGTTCCGTGCCTCGTCCACGGGGCCGCCTTGTGTCCCGCTCACGGGACTCCGTGCCCCGCTGGTCACGCCGGTACACCTCCTCCCTCAGCTGGGAGACCTCTTCCCTCATTTCTTTGGTCACCCGGAGGAAGGCCTCTTTCAGGTCTTGCACACAGGTCTCTAAGGGATTGGTCTCCCTGCTAGCCACGGGCGCGGAGATCGGCTGCACCCACTGGGGGAAAACGGCGTGTGGCCCGTAATTGGCATTGCGGTCCCTGGCTACGGCGTCGATCTCCACCTGATGGAAGGTCAGGGTGTCATCCTGGGATATCTTATCCAGCATCACCTGCCTCAGGGGCACGTTCCGGAGTCCCATGGCGAACTGATCCCGCAATATCTGGCTGGTGTTGGTGAGCGCCCCAAACCCATCGGGGTCTTTCCGACGTACTTCTCCCATCATCTCCTGGAGCGCGTTTGCATACTGGGGGATGGACTCATCCTCCCTCTGGAACCGGCCAAACAGACGCTGCCGGAGGGTCCCCGCCGAGGAGGTGTCCCCATAAATATCCCCCAGGATATTATAGATCTCCTCCAGCTCATCGCGTTCATCGTCGGGCCGCAAGAGAATCGTCCGACGAGCCTCGCCTTCCAGAGAATTCAGGGCGAGGGGCACCTGCAGGTCGTCGGGCACCCGATAGATGAGAAACGTCGCCTCTAGCCGGGCCTTCCAGTCCTCTAAGGTCATGTTGCGACCGTCGTAACGGGGTAGGTGGGCGAGGGCTGGTCCGACGTTGAGTCGACGCGATGACCTTCGTCGCTCGTCGTCCGTTCCCCTCGGTACCACATCAGTGGAGCTGGCAGTCGAGCCTCTCCGAGTGGGTAGTTTCGGCGCATCTGTCCACGGCTTCTCGGCTGTGGGTAGTGACTGATCTCCGTCCATCCTGCCGACTACGCCAAATGTGAGCGGCTAACAAGGATGTACCGCCTGCTGCTGTGCAGGTGTCGTCACTCCACCCACCTGTGCAACGCCGCCACAGACGATATCCAGACGCGTCAGAGACTTCACTCTCGAGACCACTCCTCGGGGCGGACACCACCTCACCGCGGACGACGGGGGTCTGGAAAGAGAGGAATATGTCGGTTGAGACGTACGCCCGACCTCCGCCTAGAGTACGGGACACGTCAGGGGTAGCCGCGACCTTCACCGGCTGGGCGGAAGGTCATCACTGGCCAATAGGCCTCAGCTACCCAATTCTCACACACTCGCACTCTCGCACGTTGTGTGGTGAGAGGGGGGTCCTCGCGTCCGCGAGCAAACCCTCCGGACCGGTATACAGGGGGGATGACAGACAGACAGACACAGGGTGATACTCACTTCCAACTTGCGGGTCACCTTGATTGTCGCACCTCTCCGCTCCTGTTGGGACAAGAAGAACAACCTCCCTACCTGCAGGCTACTCTACGGCTAACAACGATACAGCCAACTACGCCTGCCTAACAAACTAACTTAAACAACTGGAGGCTACTGGTTCTACCCCAATCAAACGGAGACTGGACCAATTAACACGTTCACTACCCGGCAAGTCAGTGGAACAATTCCCCGGCCTAACAGTATACCCCGATTTACCAGTCCTACCTTCCGGATGTTGGACACCAGCCGGTGCCTTTGGCTCACAATGAAGGACGGGGGTCTGGAACAGACGGTGGCCCACTTCCGATGACCGGGGGATGGTGACGTGTGGGACGGGAACGTTACTCCACACTTCCAATCCCCTGGGTCATACACCGCGTGGGGCCGGTCTGCTTCAAACAACAGCCACTGACCCCTCAAGAGCTGCTACACAGCCCACTTCCAGCCGGAGGGGCGCAGGCAGGAGCCTGAATGAGGGGCGCAGGCCGGTGACCTGGGTGAGGGCGCAGGCCGAAGCCTGGAGTGAGGGCACAGGCCGAAGCCTGGAGTGAGGGCACAGGCCGAAGCCTGGAGTGAGGGCACAGGCCGAAGCCTGGAGTGAGGGCACAGGCCGAAGCCTGGAGTGAGGGCACAGGCCGAAGCCTGGAGTGAGGGCACAGGCCGAAGCCTGGAGGGAGGGCACAGGCCGAAGCCTGGAGTGAGGGCACAGGCCGAAGCCTGGAGTGAGGGCACAGGCCGAAGCCTGGAGTGAGGGCACAGGCCGAAGCCTGGAGTGAGGGCACAGGCCGAAGCCTGGAGTGGGGGCACAGGCCGGAGGCCTGGGGTGGGCACAGGCCGGAGGCCTGGGGTGGGCACAGGCCGGAGGCCTGGAGTGGGCACAGGCCGGAGGCCTGGAGTGGGCACAGGCCGGAGGCCTGGAGTGGGCACAGGCTGGAGGCCTGGAGTGGGCACAGACCGGAGCCTGCCTAACGTGCGCACAGGCCGACAGGGCCTGACTCTGCCCGCAGGCCTAGTGCCTGTCCCTGGTGCTCTAGGGAGGATTATAGGTAGGTAGAGGTGGCCCAAGGCCGCCTACCTGTCGCGGAGGGAGAGGCTGCAGCGGGGAGCTTCATTAGCTCTTTTGCTCTCCACACGCTGCAGCACTCTCCGCCGGACTTCCGCCGCTGGTCGCCGTCTTCTGTCTTCCTGCGTGACTCCGCCGACGTCTTCTTCCGCACTGCCGATGTCTTCTGCTCCGCCGACGTCTTCTTCCGCTGCTCGGCCGCCGTCTCTCTTCGCTGGAGCTCTTCTTCCTCTTCTGTTCCCGTCCGCCGTCCGACTGACTGTTCCCGCTCCGCAGCGCCTCTTATATGGCGCCGGGAGCGGGCGGAGCTATGACGCGGCAAGCCCCGATTGGCTCGCCGCGGCGAGCTCTGATTGGCGGCCAAGGCGCGAGCCCTGATTGGCTCGCGCTTGGCGCGCCGTTTGAAATGCGCCGCTGGGATTGGAGGGGCTTGAATCCTTTCGGATGCAAGCCCCTCCAGACTGGAAACCGCCCGCCCCGTCGCCGCTCGTCGCTCCGCCGCCCGTCGCTCCGTGGAGGGGAAGGTTGCAATCCCCTTCACAGGTGGAACCGACTGCTGCCTCAATCTCCATCCAGGCAAGCAGATTTAAGTTTAAATTTGGCACCAACATCAATCCAAATGCCAACTCACGGACCAGCAGTTAATAGCCAGCAGATGCTTTTTGAATCTGGTGCCGACCGCAAGCCAATCATGGCTCGCCACATTATAATTCTTTGTCACAATGTGTGACGCCAGAAGTTTCTGAGCGGAGCCTTCAGTTTGGCTGTGGAAGAACTAGAACAAGACAGCAACAGCAGATGAAGAACTCCGGCAACTGCGGAAGAGGCTAGTAGACAACAATGCTGGCCAGGTTTGTCCAGTGGCACAAGAAAGAGGATGAGGACTGAAGAGTGCTTCAGGTGGTGGGAAGCAAAGAGCTAAAATGAAATTCTACTGTGTGGTGTGATGTGTATAAGGGGTATGGGGTACTACTGTGCAGTGTAATGTGAATTGATACTTTTTGTGTGCCACCTCTCTATTAGGTCACTTTCCTTTAATTTTTGGTGCACTATCCCTATTTGCAATGGGGGGAGGGGCACCAATGCTCTTTATGATACAGGACACCAAAATGTCTAGTTACAGCACTTTCTCATCCAGTCACATCTACCATCATTTGACATCTGATGTCTCACTATCAGAAGTTTAATGTTCATGCTGCAATTTGCCTATTAGGACTAAAATTGGGCAACATTTCTAATAGTGATGGGGTGTATCTGGAACTGTGGGAGCATTTTATGTGTATCTGGCACTGTGGGGGACACGTGTATTTGGCACTGTGAGAGCATTTTATGTGTATCTGACACTGGGGCACTTGTGTATCTGGCACTGTGGGGGCATTTTATGTGTAGCTGGCACTGTTTGAGCATTTTATGTGTATCTTGCACTGTGGGGGCATTTTATGTGAATCTCGCATTGTGGGAGCATTTTGTGTGTATCTGGCACTCTGGGGGGCATGTGTGTATCTGGCACTGTGGGAGCATTTTGTGTGTGTCTGGCACTGTGGGGGCATTTTATGTGCATCTGGCACTGGGGCACCTGTGTATCTGGCACTGTGGGAGCATTTTAGGTGTATCTGGCACTGTGAGGGCATTTTATGTGTATCTGGCACTGTGGGAGCATTTTGTGTGTATCTGGCACTGCTGGGAGCATTGTATGTGTATCTGGCACTGTGGGAGCATTTTGTGTGTATCTGGCACTGCTGGGAGCATTGTATGTGTATCTGGCACTGGGAGCATTTTGTGTATCTCTGGCACTGTGAGGGGCATTTTATGTGTATCTGGCACTGTGAGAGCATTTTATGTGTATCTGGCACTGCTGGGAGCATTGTATGTGTATCTGGCACTGCTGGGAGCATTGTATGTGTATCTGGTACTGCTAGGAGCATTTTATGTACATCTGGAACTGTACATAAATGTGTATGTGTATCTGGCACTGCTGGGAATATTGCATATGTATCTGGCACTGGGAGCATTTTATGTGTATCTGGCACTGTGGGGGGCATTTTATGTGTATTTGGCACTGTGAGGGCATTTTAGGTGTATCTGGCACTGTGGGAGGGCACGTGTATCTGGCACTGTGTGGCATATAATGAGTATCTGGCACTGTGGGGGCCTATAATGTGTATCTGGCACTGTACATGTATCTGGCACTGCGGGAGCCTTGTATGTGTATCTGGCAATGTGGGGACATGTGTATCTGACAATGTGGGGACATATAATGTGTATCTGGCAATGTGGGGACACATGTATCTCACAAAATGGGGGGCATATTATGTGTATCTGGCACTGTGGGGACATGTGTATCTGACAATGTGGGGACAAATAATGTGTATTTGGGAATGTAAGGCATATAATGTGTATCTGGCACTGTGGTGGCATATAATGTGTAGCTGGCACTGTGGGAGCATATAATGTGTATTTGGCACTGCTTGGAGCATATGTGTATCTAGCACTGCACTGCTGGGGGCATATGTGTATCTGGCACTGCTGGGGGGCATATAATGTGTATCTAGCACTACTGGTAGCATATGTGTATTTGGCACTACTGGGGGCATATGTGTTTCTGGCACTGCACTACTGGGGTCATTATGTGTATCTGACACTATACTGGAGACATTATGTGTAAGGAACACTACTGTGGGCGTTATGTATGAGGCTGCTAATTGTGTGTGTAGAGGGGGTGTGACAATATATTTATTCATGATTTGATAGTATAAAGTTGCGAGACCATGCCCACTTTTACATAAGTGCGCACATGTGGGGGGTGCTTCTACATTTCCTTGCTCTGGATGCTAGTAGGCCTGGAGCCAGCCCTGCACTTGTGTAGGGAGCATTCACATCTGCTGCTGCTATTTTACACATGGTTTAGGGTTTATTTCTCTTTTGTTTAACTACTACTGTTTTTGAGCAGTGATTTATTATTTTTATTACTACCATATATTTATATAGCGCACACATATTTTGCAGCGCTTTCCGGAGAATAATTGTCTATTCACATCAGTCCCTGCCCTAGTGGAGCTAACAATCTATATTCCCTACCACATGTACACGCAGACACATTCATGCTAAGGTTAATTTTATTGGGAGCCAATTAATCTACCAGTATATTTTTGGATCATGGGAGGAAACTGGAGTACCTGGAGGAAAACCCACGCAAGTATGGGGAGAATATACAAACTCCACACAGTTAGGGCCATGGTGGGAATTGAACCCATGACCTCAGTGCTGTGAGGCAGTAATGCTAACCATTATACCATCCATACTGCCCAGTGATACTACACAAACAATTCTTAGTAATTTTCAAGGGGTGGATTGGCCCCGCCAGCATGAATAGCCAGTGGGCTGGCTTTATCCTCTCCTTGGTGGCCGTGCTTCCCCTCTCTACACTGGACGATTCATTTATGGTAACAACTGCTGCCGCAGCTCAAGCTGGTGCAGCGGCAAATAAAGTTGCTGGGTGCCGCCCACTATGCAAATAACCCAGCTGCATCCAGCACAGTGAGAGGTTGGGCATCACATATGTCTGGGACAGCCTCTCCGGCCCAACCTACCCTGGAGCTCAGAATGAAACCCGGACTGGAGCGAGAGGCACATTCTGCTTTTGGCTTTGTCGGTTCACTGGCAGATTCGGGTCCTGTCATTTTCGGGCATTTTTTACTTTAACTGCAATTGCTCCGCCGTCCGAGAAGCTCTTTCAGCTGCTGTAGCCTGCTACTGGCAGCGATTCATGGCAGCTGCATACTTGGAGGCTGAGGAGCTCAGCCTCCTTGTGTTCAGCTCTGCAAGGTGCCAGCAGCCTAACCTCCCCTCCTGCAGTCTAACCCTAACCTAGTTATGTTTAGGGGAGAGGTTAGGGTAAGGCTGCAGAAGTGGATATGGATGTACACCAGGAAAGGGCAGTGTGTAGCTGCATTGGCATAAAGCTGCAGACATAATTGCTGAAAAAGACCAAAGGAAGGCTGCAACTGCATCCAACAGAATCAGTCCCTATGAGGAGTGAGTTTCCTGCCCCACGCGATAGCCTCCACCCCCTCAACAGACTCCGCTTCTATTAGGGCTGCATCCAGAAATTTCCCGGGCTGGTTTTCTATCCCAATCTGGCCTGTAAATATCTGTGTTGTATTGTTTTCTATTGAAATTACTTGGGAGTTGGTTTGATTTATTATTGCTAATGCATACTAATTTGCACGATAGGGAGAATAGAACCTGTGGTGAGCAAAGCTCACCACCGAGCCCCCAGCGTGGCGAGCACGGCGAACTCGCACCCCCTGTGGGCATACTGGCGCACGGAATGCCAATGTCGGTATCATGACATTCAGCATTCCGTGCAGCGGTATCACATATCGATCCCGTTTAAAATAATGAGGAGGCCATACTAATGCAAGATACTGTAGCTAAGAGAAGAAAGTGGACTATAGTAAGTTAGTAAGTACAAATACTGTATGTGAGTGTGTGCATCTTCTGCTGAGAAAGCAGGGGAGAGAAACACTATATGGTTATCGTAGATTATGTTATTGCAAGAAGAGTAAATGGAGAATTGGAGATATTAGGAAAAGCGCAGTGGGAGCAACTTAAGTAACTTTAAAACAAGTCACGTAGTGATGATTAGTTGGAAGTGTAAGGTAAAACAGGTAAGTAGCTACAGATAAATTACCTTAAAACTTAGACCTGTGATGTGAGCAGACATTGTCATCACTAGCAACCTAACACAAACTCAACAAGTAGTATTCATAGTTGTAGTGTAGAAACCTGGTAATGCATATTTGCAAGTTTAGTGGTGGAAAAAGGACACATAATGGACTATTGGGAAGTGGAGGAGTGTGGTATGGTCAGATGAATAATCCTTCAGTGTGTCACTGACAAAGAGAGGAGCGCACACGTCTTGCCACCTAGAGAGATTTGCAGCCAATAGTGACCTCATAAAGTTTTGTTTGCAGTCTTTCCCTTAGAAGGAAATGTTAATGCTAATGGCTATTTAATGATTCTGAGTAATCTTCGTCTCTTGTTGCTCTATTTCTTTTCTGACAGGATGGGTGTGTTTTTGGATGACAATATCACCATATACAGAGCTTATGTGGTCACAGAGTGGCAGATTTATTAAATCTGGTGAAGTGATAAATTGCACGGTGATAAAGTACCAGCCAATCAGATCCGAACTACCATGTCACAGGCTGGGTTTGAAAAATGACAGTTAGGAACTGTTTGGCTGGTGCTTTATCAACTTCCACTTTATCACTTCATCAAGCTTACTAAATCTGCCCCTCAATGCTTTAATGAGCATTATAGTAATGTTATCCATGTGTCATGACTTTCTCAGCCACCAAATCAGCACCCAATTCATAATTTCTATAATGCGACAGCATCTGATTCACCATTTTACAACTAGTGGTTAGCCTCAATGCCACAGTCAGACATGGTGGCCCAAATAAATTTTAAGTGATTTTGGTAAGTATCTATGAATAGATTTGTACAGTAAATCACTTAAAACTGCTGTTATAAGATAATTCATTTTTCACAAAAATGAAGTATCGCCACAAAGTAAGAAAAGGTGACCGCTGGTGTCTCCATATCTGCTGCTCAGTTTGTGCTAAATTGTGAAATGTACTACGCTCCACTTTCTGGAGCTTGGCCCTAATAATGAACGCCACCTATAGATAACGGTATCCATTGTACAGTAGTCTATTTGGTACACTTCTGCATTTTGGGGGGACAAGGATCTAGTGACTGTACAGTAAATGCTGTAGTAAAGTATTGGTGCTTCCATTTTTTTGTAGAAAAATAGTTCAACAACCCAATTACATTTCACTTTTTCATTGAGTAGAAGGATACAGCAAGGCAACATTTACGAAACAGAACACCAATGTGTCCATAAATAAAGCAGCAATTTAATATGTAATGTATATATATATATATATATATATATATATATATATATATCTTTATTGTCATTAACAAACACCAAGGGATGTCAACGAAAAAAATCAAGCAAAACCATATCACATAACATAAACGTGCAGCAAGTTACATTTCAAGGCCTAAGATTGAAACATTTTAACAATTTAGCATGCGTACTGTGCTCGGAAAGAAGCTATTATGCAGCCTCTTTGTGCGTGAGTAGACAGCCCTAAAGCGTCTATTTGATGGCAATCTTGAAAAGATTGGGTAGTTTGGATGACTAGGGTCCCCCAAAATGGCCATAGATTTCTTAAGGATCCTCTTTTCATATATCTCATAAATACTGGGCAACCTGACACCAATTGCTCTACCTGCTGTCCTAACCACCCGATCCAGGGCCTTTCGTTCTGCAACAGTACAATTTCCGAACCATACGACAATCCCGTAGGTCAGTACACTCTCCACAACACTACGATAAAAATTTACCAAGGTCCCTTTACTCACACTAGCAGATTTTAATTTCCTCAAAAAGAAAAGACGTTGCTGCGCCCTCTTTATCAAAAAATGTGAGTTAAATGACCAAGACAGAGAATTTGAAATAAAAATGCCTAAAAATTTAAAAGAATCCACCTGCTCAATACCTATTCCATCCAAAAGAACAGGAGACTTAGGGGCACTATTTTGTTTCCTAAAATCAATAATCATCTCCTTGGTTTTAGATGTATTTAAAATTAAACCATTCGCCCTGCTCCACTCTAATAAACTAACGACCTCTTTTCTATATGCAGTCTCATTCTCATTGCTTATTAAACCCACAATAGCGGTATCATCCGCAAACAACAATTTTTACAGAATCTGATGTAGACTCACAGTCGTGGGTAAATAATGAATATAGTAGTGGACTCAGGACACATCCCTGTGGAACACCTACATTCAACACCACTTCCTCCGAAGTTAAACCCCCTAATTTAACAACCTGTTAAGAACTGTTTAGGCCCAACCTGGACAACTTAAAAACTAAAGAATTGGGCACAATAGTATTAAAAGCGGAGCTAAAATCAACAAATAAGATTCTTATATAGGTGTTCTTTCCTTCCAAATGAGTATGTATATGATGTAACATAGTCAGTGCAGCATCATCCGTAGATCGATTTGCCCTATAGGCAAATTGAAAAGGGTCAAAGCCCACCGGAAAGTGAGCCTTGATATGACCCAGCACCAACGTTCAAAACATTTCATTATACAAGCCTGCCCACTCCTGCCAAGTGAGTATGATCCGCAGCCGCTGCATCTCGGTGCGCCGCCATAGAGATCAATCAATCAATTGATTTATTGATGTGGGGATATAACAGAGCAGAGGTAACAGCAAAATAGTAGATCCAGGGGTATATGTACTAAGACTTGGAGAGAGATAAAGTGGACGGAGATAAAGTACCAGCCAATCAGCTCCTTCCATTCGAATGGTTACTGTACTGAAATACAGAAAATCATTTTAAGAAACAAAGTACCCCATGAGGACCTCAACTGAGTGTATCCAATCATACACATTATAGTATTGAGACCCAAATGAATCCCATATGACAGCTTCCATGTTGTCATCTAACTTCTTTAATACAATGTACCAATGTGTTTCAATCTAATAACTTGTTATGATTTAAGGAATCTATTGCCTGTAGGCAGATTATTTGAAAAGGTTTTTCAAGAAACAATAATCAGTATTATTTACTTTTATTCAGTAGACTATTTGCCAAGTTATGTGTCAATGCTGCAATCCAAGGTAAACATTACTTATTGTCATTTACGTAAATAAAAAATAGTGCCAGAAACAGTGTAATATGTATTCAAATAACCTGAATAAATCTTAAATTAATCATGTATAGCACAGAGAGAATAATTTTAGTGATATTTCGTTTTCAATGTAATATCTGAAGAGAGCATCTGGTTTGAAATGAATGTGCAGCCTCTACATAATACATTGAAGCATATCTGTAAATATTTGTGTTCTAGCCCAGGACTGACAGCGAAAGTCATAAACAGCACTAAAGGCAGTCTAAATTATTATTGCCATGTTAAACACCAATAAATCAGTATTCCAATGAGCAGTAATGTGTGTGCCCACTCCATTACTATTCACATATTCATTTTCTCATTTCAATGAGCAGAAGTCCTTGGAACGCAGATCTCCATCATCATTGCATTGTAACCATGGCTTGTGGATGCATTCCCTCAGCTAATATTTGCAGGTTGCAGAGTTCTGGATAATTGTGCTGGCTCTCGGTAAGGAGGAGTGCACACACTGCTAACCTTACCATAGCACATCGGTACCTTATTATAAACTGTGACACTCATTTGATAGTATGAGGATTGAACATTTCCTGGAAGTATGATTACAGATGAAAGGTAAAATAGCCTTATTTTAATGCGAGGCATGATGTGGGTAGAGATGAGTGAATCTCCCGTGTGCCGTGTCTCAAAATAATTTAAGCCCTTGGCTCAATAGTTCACTCATTTGCTCAAATCATTGACTTGGGCTTCAACCATCTAACTAGTGTGTTTTCAGTCAGAGCTTTGCATTTTTATATTTCTTTTCCATCCTGTTCACAGGCCTATGCAGGGAGATGAGGGTTAGACATTGTTCTGTCTATTTCAAGGAGGGCCTGCTGGAATGCGTTTCATATAGCCTGGTGGGCTGACATTAGACAGTGGCACTGGGCTAGGGCTACTGATGACATATATATATATATATATATATATGTATATATATTTAATACTTTTGTGTCTTAGTTTATAAGAATTACATTGGTGTCAATTAGCTTAATTTAAGTAAAGTGTCAACATTTTTAACTAATCTCAGGGTTCATCTGTGTATTTTGAAGTAGAGATGAGCGGCTCAAATTCCTTGGAATCCAAGCCGCTCTGAACACTAGGGTCCGAGTCCACCTGAGCCGCAGCTCGGGTGTTCTCACCAGACTCAGATCCCACGTCGAGGCCAAATGTCATCCTCTCGACGTCGGATTCTCACGGATTCCATCTAATAGGCATCATGGCTGGGACTCAGCATTATTTCACTCAATGCACGCTGATGAATGCTGTGCAATACTCTGCTGAGCTGTGTCCACCCAGAGACTCCTAATTGCAGCTGTGCAGTATAGTGACTGTATATATAGGGGCACGCTGCGCTGTACTCTGCTGTTTAGGCTGTGCTGTGTGTCCATCCAGACTTCAGATTAATTGTGGCTCTGAACTGTGCGTGCAGTTTAGTAACTGTATAGAGGCACACTGCACTGTACTTTGCTGTTTAGGCTGTGCTATGGCCATCCAGAGAATCCAGACTAATTGTGGCTGTGCAGTATAGTGACTCTATAGAGGGGCACACTGCGATGTACTTTGCTGTTTAGGCTGTTTTATGTCCATCCAGAAACTTCAGACTAATTGTGGCTGTGCAGTATAGTGACTGTATAGAGGGGCACACTGCACTGTACTCTGCTGTTTAGGCTATGCTATATCTATCCAGAGAATCCAGACTAATTGTGGCTGTGCAGTATAGTGACTGTATAGAGGGGCACACTGCACTGTACTCTGCTGTTTAGGTTGTGCTATATCTATCCAGAGACTTCAGACCAATTGTGGCTGTGCAGTATAGTGACTGTATAGAGGGGCACACTGCACTGTACTCTGCTGTTTAGGCTATGCTATATCTATGCAGAGATTCCAGACTAATTGTGGCTGTGCAGTATAGTGACTGTATAGAGGGGCACACTGCACTGTACTCTGCTGTTTAGGCTATGCTATATCTATCCAGAGACTTCAGACCAATTGTGGCTGTGCAGTATAGTGACTGTATAGAGGGGCACACTGCACTGTACTCTGCTGTTTAGGCTATGCTATATCTATCCAGAGATTCCAGACTAATTGTGGCTGTGCAGTATAGTGACTGTATAGAGGGGCACACTGCACTGTATTCTGCTGTTTAGGCTATGCTATATCTATCCAGAGATTCCAGACTAATTGTGGCTGTGCAGTATAGTGACTGTATAGAGGGTCACACTGCACTGTACTCTGCTGTTTAGGCTGTGCTATATCTATCCAGAGATTCCAGACCAATTGTGGCTGTGCAGTATAGTGACTGTATAGAGGGGCACACTGCACTGTACTCTGCTGTTTAGGTTGTGCTATATCTATCCAGAGACTCCAGACCAATTGTGGCTGTGCAGTATAGTGACTGTATAGAGGGGCACACTGCACTGTACTCTGCTGTTTAGGCTGTGCTATGTCTATCCAGAGACTCCAGACTAATTGTGGCTGTGCAGTATAGTAACTGTATAGAGGGGCACACTGCACTGTACTTTGCTGTTTAGGCTGTGCTATGTCCATCCAGAGACTCCAGACTAATTGTGGCTGTGCAGTATAGTGACTGTGTAGGGCCTGCTGCACGCTTCTGTTGCGCTTGACTCTGCTGTATTGGCTGTGCTTTATTCAAGTGCACTTTGTTCACGTTTATCTATAAGCCCAGTGATCTGCACAATTCGAATGAATCTGCAAGTTTAAAAATGTAAAAATAAAAAATCTGGCGCACATTTCTATTTTGAAGATAATCCTAATATACTGTTTGGAACAGTTATGGGAAAATAACTTCTAGCAATGGAGTGGGCCCCTCTAAGTTACCTAGAGTTGTACATGGTAAAAAAAAACAGCTCCTAACATCTCACAGTGGGGGTCATTCCGAGTTGTTCGCTCGGTAAAAATCTTCGCATCGCAGCGATTTTCCGCTTAATGCGCATGCGCAATGTCCGCACTGCGACTGCGCCAAGTAAATTTGCTATGCACTTAGGAATTTTACTCACGGCTTTTTCTTCGTTCTGGCGATCGTAATGTGATTGACAGGAAATGGGTGTTACTGGGCGGAAACAGGCCGTTTTATGGGCGTGTGGGAAAAAACGCTACCGTTTCCGGAAAAAACGCAGGAGTGGCCGGAGAAACGGAGGAGTGTCTGGGCGAACGTTGGGTGTGTTTGTGACGTCAAACCAGGAACGACAAGCACTGAATTGATCGCAGAAGCCGAGTAAGTCTGGAGCTACTCAGAAACTGCTACGAGGTGTGTAATCGCAATATTGCGAATACATCGTTCGCAATTTTAAGATGCTAAGATTCACTCCCAGTAGGCGGCGGCTTAGCATGAGCAAATCTACTAAAATCCGCTTGCGAGCGAACAACTCGGAATGACCCCCAGTATACGGACAAGCCAGTGCTGGCAGGTTATCACTGAAGAGAATCTGTGCTTGAACAAGCAAGTTTGGTGCCCAGGCAAGACCCTAATATGGTTCAGTCTCCTCCCGACACCATCTCTATTTGTTGAATCCCTATAGCCATTGATAACAAAATTTTTCACACTTGGAAAAAAAAGCCCATACAGGATGATGATATTATACTATTGCTTTATCCAGGTCCAGTAATCCTATTATAAAATCACAAGCTTAATATTAATTTGCTTAATAATTATTAATTGAATCAAAATATAATTCAATATTAATTTTAAAAGAATTACCTACATTAGTTGGCTTTCTGTAGGTCTCTTTCTTTTTCAGCTTAGCATCTTCTCTTTTGATGTGTGACATCTAGAGATCCTTTGACTAAGGGTAATACTATAGGGAAATATATAATTAGAAAAATTCACCCAGCGCCAGCTGATAATATTTAAATATCTGCAGCCTCTAAAGTGGGTTTACTCCTCCCACAATAAATAAAGCAAAAACCAAAATTATTTTTCCACGAATGGGAAAAAGTAGAGGCGCTGATATAAAAATATTGTTGATAAATACACAGTATAACAATGTATATAATTTTTAGTTTAATAAGCAATAAGAAAATGATTGTTTCTATTAATACTGGCCGGTAAGTATAGTCAGATATATTTCACTATTTATACAATCATACAAATGGGGAATTTAAAAAAACAAATTAGTTCATACATATAAAAATCTATAATGAAGCTAAAATACAGACTGTTACTTAGAGTAATCACGTATCCAAATACTGGTGATTTGTTTCACCTATATATGTGCCCAATTTTGTAATTATAAACACTTTTCCCGTCCGCTGGTAGCAGTTCCTTTAAATGCGGACATATCTGGAAATCAAGTGAATACGTTTAGTTCATAGGTGTTTTTAGAATACTCCAAAAAAATGTAGGCTCACCCAGCAGACTTTGATGTAAAACAGTCTCTTAATTAATGTACCATAAAGGAAGCAAGGCTGTTCTTTTATACGAGTGGCTGTTTAGCTGGTAATTGAGAGCTTCTCAGCAGTGTTTCCATTGTAGCAAGGTATATAATAACGTGCTCACCTCGTTTTCTATGCTGGGCTATGTGCCGCTCTTGGACTGGGCTGCCGGCGCTGCTTCAAGCACTTGTCTCTCCTCCAGCCGTCTCGTAACTCGCTCCCTCTATGCTTTTGTGTCGGGCTACACGCTGCACGTGAGCCGCACGGCAAACACTGTTATCAGTGCCGTTTTCTCCTCGAATATCAAGTAGCTTTCAGAGCATATAGAACATATTTTCCAGTATGATAAAATAAACAGAAAAGCCGGCTTGGAAAGCTACTTGATATTCGAGGAGAAAACGGCACTGGACACTGAGGAAGCCGCTGAGCTGTATATTCAAGCGGGGAAACGCGTTTGTCGGATGCACTGTTAAAGAGTCTTGTGAGATATCTTCACTCTACTACTGGCCGGCCAGAGACACCTGCACTTGTGGACAACACCTGAGATTATATCTGCTATCCACCAGGCAGTGGACTCCGGATAAGGCTGTTTATGGAAGCGACAGCCGGGAGAGGTATTAATGTGATGTGCACAAAGCTGAACATATGCAGCATAGCTCACACTGGTTGAAAACTTAATGGTGTGAGGAAATTCATCTGGAAAGCATAATTTATTGGCTGTATGCGTTTGCCAAAAAACCTGTAACCTGCATAAAGAATCCAGGTGTGTTAACGGACCGGATAACTATCCATTATAACAACTGAGGAAATATAATCATTAGCTGGACAATTGCATTGAGTGATAACATTCACGTGGTTATGGTTTACTATTAAAAGCATATAAGGAAGTAATATCTAGCTTTAATATTCAGCTATATACGTATACATATAATCAGTGAGGAACGGTTTTCTCTGGCTCGGTATATAAAGCGGGATTTATCCTGCAGGATACAGAGTATAATTGATATATACGGTAATTGTTTTTACATGGTATAGATATGTAAGATGTATTTTAATATGTGATATTAAATCAATAATTTTTTGTGTAAAAGTGCTAGCGCTGTTCTTTCTTGTGTGTTTTTCAACTTTTAAAAAAGTTGGATTGAGATGAGGGACCTGAGAAGAGGAGATGGGGAGAGCCACGGGGAGACGGGGGAGAGCAGCGGCTACAGTACAGCACAGCAGGAGGATGTGGCACTGCCGCCGCTCACGGCAGTGTCCACCCGGCTCCAGCAAGCGCAAGGTCTCGCATGCTGGAGTTGGGTGGACGCTGCCGTGAGGTCTTGCAGATTTGTCCATTAATTGAATAGCCCTTGTCGGATCCATTCCGACAAATGCATGTCAGAATGGATCCGACTTTAATTGAATATACCCCATGGTGTCCAAAAAAAAAAAAAATAGACGACCAGGTGTGCTTTAAGGGTGTGTACACACGGAGAGATATTTTCTTTCGATTTTGAATATATAGTCAAAATCGCAAGAAAAGTTAGTGCAGATCGCAAGGTGAAAGTCACCTTGCGATCCCGATTCGATCCCGATGCGCGGTCCCGCCTGGCCGGCATCACAAGAAAAGATAGACTGTGCAGGCAAGTCAATCCTTGCTAGATCGGTGTACTATCTAGTTCATCTCACATGTCAATGAAATCTCACATAAGCCAAAATCTCACATAAGCCAAAATCATAAGCACACATGGTCCATATCTTAAGAAAAGTTAGTGAAAATCTGTGCTATCTGGGCTCCAGGGAGTTCAAGGGAAATCGCAAGTGAAAATCGGGCATAGCAAGGATCTCACCGTGTGTACACACCCTAAGGCAAAACGCAGCTGGTTCAGAGGGAGAATGTCAACCTCCAATAATACAATTAAGCATGAGAGAAAGGGGAATTAATTGTGCTCACAATGTACTGTACCATTAAAAGGTGTGACCCAACAGTTAAATAGTCTATTAGCAAAACACTCAAAGAAATATTGAAAATAGTAAAAATAAATACATTTCATATATACAATATAGTAATTGATATAAATATGGCTTGGTTAAAAATTAATCAATTTATTGTACTATTATAAAACTTTAAAAGGCTGCATGAGCTCAGTCATAGTAATATAAGAGCATCTCATGGTTATGGACCAAAAGTACTGGATGCTATAATGTCCAAATAACAGTCAGTACTAAATAGCAATGCCCAGAACAGTACCCAGCATAGTAAACAGTATTACTGTTAGCTTGATGAATAATAGAAAGATCCCTCTCCAAGAGTTAGCAAGAGTCTTGCAGTGGCTGTGGATGGATGATGTATATGAATAAAGCTAAATCCAATTTGCTGTTCCTGATAGAAGAGATATAATAGTCCAATGTCCAGAGAGTTCAATTAAGATATCTGCTTAACGCATTTCATCGTGGTAGGTGCCCACAACTTCTTCAGAAGCATCTGTCAGATATGGTGTCCAAGTCAGTGGGCAGGTCACTACTTTTCAGCTTTACTTAGCAATCACTTCTGTAGTTCCAGCTCCAGTGGAATATTACATGATATCAAAGTATCAAAGTCACATATGACCTTTCCTCCCTTTCCTATAATAACCCCCCCCCCCCCCCCCCCCAAAGGAGTCACTTCCTATCTTCTCTCCCTTACTGCTACTTTTATTACCGCTACACTCCCATAAAGATGTCTGGTGATTCCCGCTAATTCAACCATCTGACATTTCCTCTACTGATTGCACAGTATTGTAAGAGATGTTGGTGTGTCCGGTGGAGGAGTGGAGAAACACTCAGGCAATCTCTCTCCCTCACATATTATATTCCCAGGTTTTCCATCACAATACTAATCATACCCTACTATACCCTGAGATCCATTAATTGGAGATTTTCCCTGAGGTACCGTTTCATGGTGTCTCCTCTTTCCCAGTCCATTTCACCACTCTTATACTCTTCCTATGGTCATGTTGACAATGGTAGAAGTGAATTTTATTATTGATGAACCAAGAGCATTACATGAGTCATTACATTTAATTTCTATTGCTAAATATGGCGTCATGCATTGCTGTCTTATTTGAGAAAGTACATCTGGTTGTCCACCTAGAAAATTTTCCATGTTAAAGTTCAATGTGATCCATTGCACACTGAAATCTCAAAACATTTTCAAAAACATTCCCACATGTAATCTCATACTTGTAATGAATCTTCACATATACTACTATCTACCATACCTATGAAAACCCTCTTAACACTACCAAACATACATACAGTACTTCTCTCATTTCTGCTCAGACTACTAACCATTAACACCCTTTTAATACATTTAAGTTTCTTCTCAAAACACACAGACTATCAAAATAATATAAATCTGACTCTTCCTCAAACTGATAGGTTCCTTCCCTGAACCCTCTGTTATCATAAGCTTTATTTATCAAGTGGCTACTGGGTTTTATGCAAAATGTAAAACTGCGATCGCAGTCACTGTAAAGCATGCTAGGCTTTACACTGACTGTGAGTGTCATGTTCAATTTTCACCTCCAACCCGCTGGAAAGCGTCAGCTTACAAAAGCTGCTATTTCATAATTAAAGCCCATTATCTTCATTTGATTCACAAATGAAAATGTGCCTACTATTTTCTTACACAAGTACCTCACATCTTGATTTTACAAATTCATGATTCAACGGATCCCTGTCTACCCTGCTATTCCCAACCTTAACTAATATGTAAATCTCTTCTCTGCTGATATCTTTAGGTTACTTACTATTTACATACAGTATGAGGTAATTAATTAAAACAATTCTGACCCAAACTCTATCACAAATAACAATCCCATTTCTCAGATCCTCTGGAAAGCTTTGCCTAAATTGGCCTCACATTTTCTTTCTTCACTAACACAGGTAAATGCACGGGGGCGCGCATTTACCTGTGTTTTTTTTTTTTGCTAGTGGAAATGGCTCCCTCTGCAAAAACCTGGATCAAGTGTTCCGGGAATCCTAACCGGGTAGCTTACCGGGTTGAACACGAGTTCAACCCGGTAAGCTGTGCAGTGTAAACGGAAGCCACGTCGATGTGACACGGCTCCCATTCACAGTGTTTGGAAGGGCGACGCTGGGAGATCATGTGAATCATGTGATCTCCCAGCGCCGCCCCTGCCGCGTCACCAGCAGCGTCACCAACCCGGCAATATGCCGGGTTGGTGAGTGCAGTGGGAAAGGGGGCTCTGATGCGGGTCGCAGCCTTGTAGCACCTGTGTCAGGCTCCCAGCTGCGACCCGCATCATAGTGGAAAAGGGGTATTATTTTAGGGGTCTATTCATGAAGCAGTGAAAAGTGTGGAGAAGTGAGCCAGTGGAGAAGTTGCCCATGGCAACCAATCCACATTGAAGTAACATTTATAATTTGCATACTATACAATTGTACAGAGCAGCTGATTGGTTGCCACGGGCAACTTCTCCACAGACTCATTTCTCCCCTCTTTTCCCTGCTTCATGAATAGACCCCTTATTCACTTCAGTCTGGCTTTCATTCCCAACACTCCAATCACTTTTTTAAGCAAGCTTATTAAATTACTGAAACAACCCTTAAACTTACCTTAGTTGGTTCTACCCAATTACCTCACATATACACAGTTCATACAAAACTTACATGCGTTCCATTTGCATACTCAATAACTCTCTGACTCCTGAAAAACATTTCTGTGGGACTAAAACCTATGGCCCACCATGCACTTTTTCCTCGCAATCTGACTGGACAAATACTGTACGTAATATGTGGGACATATGGGGTTATTCAGTGATGAAAGCAGCCAGATCTGTGTTCATCTCTGCACATGCTTGGGGCCACCCAGCCAGGGCAAGGCCACCTCCCGATGCGTCCACAATGTAATTGTAAATGCATTGGATCTAAGGTTGACTCCTGGCTGCGCAGTCAGGTGGTTAGTGGGCATTTTTATATTGGAGCAGCTGCATATGACATCACGCAGCCACCGCAAAAATGGTCCCAGCCCACCCCCGTTCGCCCTGCCGCCCCCACCCCCAATGCCACATTGCCACCCCGAAAATGCCCACCACTGTCTATCACATTGCGATTACATCCATTAGGGATGTGACCGCAATGTGTGCGGCTGCTACGCATGTGCTTTTTGCCGCTACCAGCAAACTGCTCTGCGTGCCGCAATAGCGGCTGGGTGTGAATGACCCCCATAATATCATATATTAAACTCCTGTTTTGTTATAGATTTTAGGTGCAGGAAGAGGGCACGGTCTCGTAACACTCCTCCATTTTCATCACTGCGGGTGAGTGGCCAGTATTCCCGGAGATGCTGTGGTCCTCCGATGACTTTGGCTTCACTGTCGGCTCCTTCTTAGTGACAAGCAGATCCTGTAACTAGGGTAAGGCAGACGGTGCCTCGCACATATCCGTTTCACAGTGGGAACACCCTCTGCTCTTACCCTAAGTTGTCGTCTGACGGTCTGGCGCTGGTCACTGCGTATGTGATAGTAGACACTTGCACTGCTGTTCTGGTGTGTGGTGCACTACCCCCCCCCCTCCCCCGCCGGCATTGTGGTGTGCTCCTACTCCAGTTGTGATGTGACGCATGTGTTGGTGGTTGAGGAGCAAGTGAGACCCAGTGTGCTGCAGCGCTGCCTGTGGAGGAAGTTGCTGTAAGTTAGAAAGACAGCACACACTCGCACATACTGAAACACACAAACACACTCTCTCTATCTATCTACAGTACCTGGCATAATGTGTTTAAGGGGCTGTATCTGGCATAATGTGTCTAAGAGGCTCTTGCTGGTGTAATGTGTATAAGGGGCTCTACCTGGTATAATGTGCATAAGTTGCGCTACTTGGCGTAATTTGTGTAAGGGGTACTACTGTGTGGTGTAATATGCATTGGTACTATTCACTGGCCACTCCCCTTCCCTGTGAAGCCATGCACCCTATATTTTTGCCACGCACCTTCAGAGCACACTGTCTCTGTTTTAAATATAGGGGGGGCAGAGCCGGCCCTAACCAATTTGATGCCCTAGGCAAGATTTTGCCTGGTGCCCCCCCCCCCCTTCATTTCCCCTTCCCTGCCCAGCGGTCAGTGCTTTGAACAGCCGTGTGTAACCTATTTTGATGCAAGAAAACCCAGAGGAGACCTCCCTATCGTATGAAAATTACCCTCTAGTGAGGCAAAACTGCTTGATTGCAACAGAGGTTTAGCATAGCCACGCTGAGCAATCTTCTCTGACTTACATTACAAGGGGTAAAAATGAATGCACGGGTTATTTACATCTATCAGAGACCACAAATTTGAAGTTATACATGCACTGGGAAGCCAGTTGCAAGTACTGCACAGTTTGCTTTTACCCAGTTAAAAGTTACTACTAAACATATAAGCTTCTACAGCCGCTAATTTACAGCTTATTGGGCCCAATTCAGACCTGATTATAGCAGCAAATTTGTTAGCAGATGGGTAAAACCATGTGCACTGCAGGGGAGCAGATATAACATGTTATATCTGCCCCCCCCCCACCCCTCCTGCAGTGCACATGGTTTTGCCCATCTGCTAACAAATTTGCTGCTACGATCAGGTCTGAATTAGGCCCATTGTGCATGGCAAATGGCATGTAGCTAACAAGATCATTTTAACATTCCACCAAGAGAATACAAATGTTTCTCTTGTATGCTGCAATCGTCTACTAAGAGCCTAATTCAGGTTGGATCACAGTGTGCGATCCAACTGGAATTATTGAGAAAAAGATGCGGGCATATGAGCAGCGCTCGTCCTGCGCATGCACCCACATGGTGTCCTCTGCTGACATATGTCCAGTGCTGCTGTATAAGTCCAGTCCAGTGGTACTGTGTTGTGCTGCATCAGTCCAGTGCTGGTGTCTTGTGCTGTAACAGTCCAGTCACAGTGGTGGTATGCTCTGCTGCCATATGTCCAGTACTGCTGTATAAGTCCAGTCCAGTGGTGCTGTGTTGTCCTGCATCAGTCCAGTGGTGGTGTCCCTGTGCTGCTGTATAAGTCCTTGGTACTGCCGTATAAGTCCAGTGGCACTGCTGTATAAGTCCAGTGATACTGCCGTAGATGTCCAGTGGTACTGCGGTATAAATCCAGTGATACTGCCATATAATTCCAGTGATACTGCCGTATATGTCCAGTGGTACTGCCGTATAAGTCCAGTGGTACTGTCATATTAATCCAGTAGTAATGCCGCATAAATGCAGTCCAGTGGTACTGACGTATATGTTCAGTGATACTGCCGTATATGTTCAGTAGTACTGCCGTATAAATCCAGTCCAGTGATACTGCCATATAAGTCCAGTAATACTGCTGTATTTGTCTAGTGGTACTGCCGTATAAATCCAGTAATACTGCCGTATATGTCCAGTGGTACTGCCGTATAAATCCAGTGATACTGCCATATAAATCCAGTGATACTGCCATATTAATCCAGTGATACTGCCATATAAGTCTAGTGGTACTGCCGAATAAGTCCAGTGTATTTGCCGTATAAATACAGTGCAGTGGTACTGCCATATAAATACAGTGATACTGCCGTATATGTCCAGTGGTACTGCCGTATAAGTGTAGTGGTACTATTGTATGAATCCAGTGGTAATGCCATAGAAATCCAGTCCAGTGGAACTGCCATATATGTCCAGTGATACTGCCGTATATGTCCAGTGGTACTGCCATATAAATCCAGTGGTACTGCCGTATAAATCCAGTCCAGTAATACTGCCATATAAGTCCACTGATATTGCCGTATTTGTCTAGTGATACTGCTGTATAAATCCATTAATACTGCCGTATATGTCCAGTGGTACTGCCGTATAAATTCAGTGATACTGTCGTATATGTCCAGTGGTACTGCCATATAAATCCAGTAATACTGCCGTATAAATCCAGTCCAGTGGTACTGCCATATAAGTCCAGTGGTTTTGCCGTATGAATCTAGTCCAGTGATACTGGCGTATAAATCCAGTGGTACTGCCATATAAGTCCATTGGTACTGCAGTATTAGTCCAGTGGTACTGCCTTATAAGTCCAGTTGTACGGCTGTATAATTCCAGTGATACTGCCATATATGTCCAGTCATACTGCCGTATAAATTCAGTGATACTGCCGTATATGTCCAGTAGCAGTGCTGTATAAATACAGTGGTACTGCCGTATAAATCCAGTCCAGTGATAGTGCCATAAAAATCCAGCTGTACTGCCGTATAATTCCAATAATACTGTCGTATAAGTCCAGTGGTACTGCCATAACGGTCCAGTGAGTGGTACTGCCGAATAAGTCTAGTGGTACTGCCGAATAAGTCCAGTGGTACTGCTTTATAAATACAGTCCAGTGATACAGCCATATAAGTCCAGTGGTACTGCCATATAAGTCCAGTGGTACTGCCGTAAAAGTCCAGTGGTAATGGCGTATAAATCCAGTGCAGTGATACTGCCGTATAAGTCCATTGGTACTGTCATATAAGTCCAGTGGTACTGCCATATATCCAGTCCAGATGTACTGCCGTATAATTACAGTCCAATGATACTTCCATATAAGTCCAGTGGTACTGCCATATAAATCCAGTCCAGTGGTACTGCTGTATAAGTCCAGTTGTACTGCCATATAATTCCAGTGATAATGCCATATATGTCAAGTGGTACTGCCGTATAAATCCAGTGATACTGTCGTATATGTCCAGTGGTACTGCCATATAATGCCAGTGATACTGCCATATAAATCCAGTCCAGTGATACTGCTGTATAAGTCCAGTTGTACTGCCATATAATTCCAGTGATACTGCCATATAAGTCCAGTTGTACTGCCATATAAGTCCAGTGGTACTGCCGTATTAGTCCAGTGGTACTGCCGTATAAATCCAGTCCAGTGGTACAGCCATATAGGTCCAGTGATACTGCCGTATAAATCCAGTCCAGTGATACTGCCGTATAAGTCCAGTTGTACTGCCGTATAATTAGTAAAGCCCTCCTATAAACCGCACTACAATACATTCCCATTTATATGTCGTACTAGATCACTTCAGTACATCTCCCTATATGCCACACCAAATCACTACACTACATCCCCCCTATATTCCACACTAAATCATTACAGTACAGCCCCTCCATAAGCTGCACTACAGCACTACGATACATTCCCATTTATATGCTGCAGTACATTACTACACTACAACTCCCTTATATGTTGCACGACATCACTACACGACATCCCACTTATATGCCACACTAAATCACTACACCACATCACTCTATATGCCGCAGAAAATACCTACACTAAATAACCCTATACACTGCACTACATCCCTGCACTGCACTACATTCTGCACAATAACTGTTGGCAGAGTGTTGCAGTGTCGGATAGGGATGTTAGTCCACACAACGGCACTTAACCAGGATGATTGGTTTATTCAGATAACAGAGATAACAGCTTGTAGTATATAGAAGATGTTCTGCAGCAGCATGAACTCACAGAATACATGTGAAGCAGTACAGCGGTGACAGCGATTAGTACACACAGGATGTGGCTGTGGGGTAGACAAGGTCACACACTCAGGAGAGCAGAAGCTGCACATCAGTGCAGTTGTCTCTCCCAGGAAGAACTCTCTCAGACTGTGTGCTAAGCACCTCCTCCTGCACTGAGCTAACACTAGGAGGGAAAACACTAGAGCAGGGAAGCTGCCTCTAGTGCTGGGAATGGAGACAGACCACATAGTGATCCACTGTCTAACACCTTCCCCCCACGCTCAAGGCTGTCTACGGTAACATACATTTGCATAACTCTTTATCAAATCATTTCTCAATAAAGTTTTCCTGTAACCAAAAACACATTAATAAAGCATGGTAAGTAAACAGTAAAACAAATCAACATTTCTCTAAAGTATTCCAGTCAAAATTTTGTTATGGACATATTCAGCAATTGCGATGACAGTCCCTTTGTCAACATATCAGCAGCACTGCTCTCACTTGCTATGTAGTCCACATTGACAGACCTTTTTTTCCACTAACTCACGGATAAAGTGATGTCTTATGGCAATGTGTTTGGACCATCCATAATGCTTGGTGCTGGAAGATAAATCAATTGCTCCCTTGTTATCACACGCAATGTTTATAGTCTCACTGTGATAAAGAAGGCTAAGTTCACATAAAGTCTTCTTTATCCATAAAGCTTCTTTTGCAGTTTCTGTAAGTGCCTTGTACTCTGCCTCAGTGGTGGATAGGGCAACAGTGGGTTGCTTTCTGCTCGCCCAGCTGACAGGTGTGCCTGCCAAAATGAACAAGTATCCCGTGTAGGAACAATGGTCATCCTCATCTGATCCCCAATTGGCATCACAGAAAACTTCCAAAGTCGTACCTTTTGACTTTGTAAACACCAACTTTAATGAACTTGTACCTTTTAAGTACCTTTTAAGTACCTTAAGATTCTTTTGACTGCAATCCAGTGTTGCCTTCCAGGGTTAATTGCAAACTGCATGTGTGATGTCGGAGCGAGTTCCAATAATTGCATACATTAAGCTACCAACAGCATTTTCAAAAGGAACATCTCTCATTTCCTATATCTCCTCCTTGCTGGTTGGTTACATGGCCTTTACGCTTTTGTCAATAGGAGTGCTCACTGATTTTGCATCAGGCATTCCATACTTGCGAAGTATTGCTTCAATATATGCCTGTTGATCAATTGTAACAGTCTCATCTTTCAGGGTTTGTACAATTCTCCTGCCTAACAAATGATTTGCAGGGCTTAAATCCTTTAGCTTGAATCTTTGGTTCAACTGCTGTTATACATCAGGGATGTGCTCTTCTTGACCTGCTAGCAATAGATCATCCACATACACAACTATGATGAACCACTTTTCTTCTATAGTTTTGTGATATAAGCAGTGATTAGTCTCTGACCTAACAAAGTTCATCTCTAGCAGCACAACATCCAGCTTTACACCCCAACAATGACCACTTTGCTTTAGTCCGTACAAAGATTTTATTAAGAGCCAAACTTTTCCCTCTTGGAACATACAGAGGGGTCCACGTTTATCTTGGCCTTTAATAGGAGTCAATGAGACTGGGCAGTCGGACTGCTGTAATGATTTAATTCCCTGCTGTATTGTTCTCTGTATTGTATTGCAGCTGAGAACAATAGATGAAGGGTTTATGTGAATAAACCATGGTGTGCAAAGATAACCGTGGATCTATCTGTACTCTCATCATAATGTTCAGGTGGTTCCATATAAATCTAATCAATTATCTCTCCATTCAGGAATGCAGAATCAAAGTCTAATTGGTATAACAATAAATCATGTAGTGTAGCAATGGCAATGGCAATGACTAACCATAAGGTTCTGTACCTTGTGACCGGCGAATTGATCTCTCCGTAGTCGATCCCAGATTTTTGTGTGTATCCTTTAGCAACAAGGCAGGCTTTATAACAAGAAATAGTCGCATCCGCATTCAGTTTTCTGCAAAAGACCCACTTATTCTTGATTGTCTTACGGTTATTCGGCCTGTCAACTACAATCCATGTACTGTTATGATCCAGAGCTGACAGCTCTGTATCTATTGCTGACTTACGTTCTCTCCACCACTTGATTTTGCTTCCTGTATATTTGGGGTTCACAGTAAGCTGTATTTGCATATTCCTCACTGTATCTTTTGGATGGAACACCTTTATTGCTGCTCATGGAACTTCTGTTTCCTGATTCGGTATCCGCATTAACTCTTTCAGGTTCAGACACGCTTTCTGTTGCCTTTACATCCAGCGATACATATTATTGCTGTGATTCTTGTTCCAATGTTCCAGTGATTGGTGCTGTCTCATGGAACACCACATCTCTAGACTTTAGAAGACATTTGTGTGTAATGTCCCAAAGCCTGTATCCTTTGCTTTCTTTACAGTATCCTAGCATAATACATTCCACTGCACTTTGGATCTAATTTCCGTCTTTTCTCTTTATGTACAGTATATGTGCATAAGGTTTACAGCCGAAGCCCCAGAGATGATTGACAGCTTGCTTTTTCCTGGACCATGCCTCCAGTGGCGTTTTACCTTTTACAGCTACTGTGGGCACACGGTTTTTAAGATATACTTCAGTAGACACTGCTTCCACCCAAAAGCTTTTCTCCAGGCCTGCGTCACTCAACATAGTTCCTGCTCTCTCAACAACTGTACGATTTGCACGCTCACACCATTTTGATCTGGCATGCAAGCAATTGTTAGTTGATGCTGTATGCCATATTTTTTAAGGAACTGTGCTAAAATTCTCTTGTCATACTCTCTGCCATTGCTGGATCTCAAGACTTTTAATTTCAGACTCGCCTGAGTCTCCACCAGGTTCTTGTATTCCTCAATTTTAATGACAACTTAAACTTTTAGCTTTCATGAAAAACACGTGTGTCATCTTTGTGGCATCATCAATAAATCTTATAAAATACCTGTAGCCACTCATTGATTCCATCTCCATCGGTCAGTATGCACTAGGGCTAGTGGTATTTCTAGTAGACTTAGGAAATGGGGTGCGAGTCTGCTTTCCTTTAAACAACTCTCACACACAGGTCTCTCAGTATTACTCACAGTGATTCCAGTTGCCATTCCATCAAGTAGTTTCTGGATGTTGTCAAATCCCAGATGACCTAGGCGCCTGTACTATAGCTCCATCGACTGGTTTAAATCAGAGGTCACCATTGCAGAACACTGGTCGGTGCCTAGGACATACAGTTGGCTGCATCAGGTTGCTGAAGCAATTACAGTCCCTTTCTCATTTTGCACCATACATTTGCCCTTTGCAAACTGGACTCTGTAACCCTTTTTCTCCAGGACGCTTACAGCAATGAGATTGCTTCCCAAATCTGGCATGAACAAGACGTCTTGGATGTCCATAATAACGGTTTCACCTTTCATTTTTAGACACACTGTGATTGTCTCCAATCTCTTTTACTGTAATGGGTTCACATGCTGTCAGTGAATTGAACCATTACTGATTACAACTGAAATGTCTAGTGGCCCCCGAGTCCATGTACTGTACCAGCAATCCTTCTTGTGACTGTCTGCTACATTCATTGCTGACTCATTTGGTTTTTCACGCTTCTCCTGTGTACCACTGCAATTTCTCAATCTGCAATCTGGGGCCTTGTGCCCCACCTTGTGACATATAAAGCACTTAAACTTGAGCTTTCTGGACTTAGTACCTTTTGTCATTAAGGCAGAACCCTCAGCATGTGTCTCTACAGGAATACATTCTTGGAATTGCAGCAACTTGGCTCTTATAATTTCTGTTGTAAACTTGGTATCGTTAGACTAAAGCTACTACCAGGATATTGAATTCCGGCGTCAGATTTTGTAACATCGCCACCACCACTTCCTCGTCGTCCACCTGTGCCCTCACAGATGCCAACTGCTGAGTTATTGACAGTATTTTAACAACATAATTGTTCATGTCCTTACATGGACTTAACTTTTTCCCATGCAGCATAAGCCTCAGGTTTATTCTTCTCATCAGATCTTTCTCCTCATACGCCATTTGCAGAGCTGCCCACATGTCTTTGGTTGACACTTTCCCACTGATAATGGAGTAGACGTGTTGTTCCACGGCCAAGCCTATTGTCCTGATGGCTCTAGTCATTTCAACTGGGTTTGGGTCTGCTTCTGGCTCAATTGTGACTTTCCACAACTTATCCCGCTTAAGTTGCATCTCCATGGCGAATTTTCATGTTGTGTAATTCTATGAGCATATTAGCTTTGCAAAGTTCATGCTGTTCCCTGTACTGTACATTCTTCTCTATATTTAGTAAAAGCACTCCTTCTTTAATCAGCTGTACTTTTATTTCCTATGTACATCACCAAAGCCTTAACCTGCCTCCCACTCTCTGCTCACAGAGTTGCCAGATGAAAGCAGTATTGCTGCCTGCTGTCTTCATATTGCATAATCTGGCAAAGGTGGTTAAGGCACAGATTATTCAACAAGCAGCAGCACACAATGGGCCTAATTCAGACTTGAGCGCAAAATCTTTCTCTAATGGGCAAAACCATGTGCACTGCAAGGGGGGCAGATATAGGTGGTCATTCTGAGTTGTTCGCTCGCTAGCAGTTTTTGGCAGCCGAGCAAACGCTATGCTGCCTCCCACTGGGAGTGTATTTTAGCTTGGCAGAAGTGCGAACGAAGCGATCTCAGAGCGGCTACAAAGTTTTTTTGTGCAGTTTCTGAGTAGCTCTGAACCTATTCAGCGCTTGCGATCACTTCAGACTGTTTAGTTCCTGTTTTGACGTCACGAACACGCCCTGCGTTCGCCCAGCCACGCCTGCGTTTTTTCTGGCATGCCTGCGTTTTTCCGAACACTCCCTGAAAACGGTCAGTTGACACCCAGAAACGCCCACTTCATGTCAATCACTCTACGGCCAGCAGTGCGACTGAAATGCTTTGCTAGACCCTGTGTGAAACTACTTAGGCCATTGTAATAGTGGCACGTGCGCATTGCGCCGCATACGCATGCGCAGAAGTGCCATTTTTTTGCCTCATCGCAGCACAGCGAACGAATGCAGCTAGCGATCAACTCAGAATGACCACAATAATGTGTGCAGAGAGCGTTGGATTTGGGTGGGCTATTTTGTTTCTGTGCAGGGTAAATACTGGCTGCTTTTTTTTTTACACTGCAATTGAGAATTAATGTTAGAACTAGATATGTGCACCGGAAATTTTTCGGGTTTTGTGTTTTGGTTTTGGATTCAGTTCCGCGGCCGTGTTTTGGATTCGGACGCATTTTGGCAAAACCTCCCGGAAATTTTTTTTGTTGGATTCGGGTGGTTTTTTTAAAAAAAAACCTCAAAAACAGCTTAAATCATAGAATTTGGGGGTCATTTTGATCCCATAGTATTATTAACCTCAATAACCATAATTTACACTCATTTCCAGTCTATTCTGAACACCTCACACCTCATAATATTATTTTTAGTCCTAAAATTTGCACCAAGGTCACTAGATGACTAAGCTAAGCGACCCAAGTGGGCGGCACAAACACCTGGCCCATCTAGGAGTGGCACTGCAGTGGCAGACAGGATGGCACTTAAAAACATTGGCCCCAAACAGCACATGATGCAAAGAAAAGAGAAAAAGAGGTGCACTGTGGTCGCTGGACAGCTAAGCTAAGCGACACAAACACCTCAATATCACTGGAATTATTCATTCTAATCAATGGTATTATTGGTCCAAATCACTGGAAGAAAATGACAAAATCACTGGAATTATTCATTCTAATCAATGGTATTATTGGTCCAAATCACTGGGAGAAAATGACAAAATCACTGGAATTAAATGGCAGTAATGTCGGGAATTATATCAAATGGCAGTACCACTGGACATATACGGAAGTGTCAGACAGGATGGCACTTAAAAAAATTGTCCCCAAACAGCACATGATGCAAAGAAAAGAGAAAAAGAGGTGCACTGTGGTCTCTGGACGGCTAAGCTAAGCGACACAAACACCTCAATATCACAGGAATTATTTGTTCTAATCAATGGTATTATTGGTCCAAATCACTTGAAGAAAATGACAAAATCACAGGAATTATTCGTTCTAATCAATGGTATTATTGGTCCAAATCACTGGAAGAAAATGACAAAATCACTGGAATCATTTGGCAAGATCACTGTAATTAATAATTAATTATAAATCACTGATATTAATTGGTAAAATCTCGCTATCGCCTGCCTAGTGAAGTGGAATCTATATGGGATTTTGTACCGGGGACACAATAACTTCATCAATTGTCTAAATCCCAATGCACTAATGGCAGAAAACGGGTGCACGTCTAACAGCGCACTGATTATACTGAGAACTGATTATACTGATCAATCACTGATTATACTGAGCACTGATTTTACTGAGTACTGATGATACTACGGAGAACTGACACTGAGTAGCGAGAACAGCACTGGACTATTGTACTGTAGTATACTGGTCACCACAATGCTGCACTCTAATACTATATATACTACTCACAACAATGCAGCACAGATATGGATACTTGCAGTGACACGGAGCTGCAAGATACAGCAATGGCCTACTGTACTGTACAACTATATACTGTTGGTCACCAAAATGCTGCACTGGAATACTATATATACTGCTCACAAAAATGCAGCACAGATATGGAATGGATACTTGTTGTGACACGGAGCTGCAATATACAGCAATGGCCTACTGTACAACTATATAATGTTGGTCACCAAAATGCTGCACTGGAATACTATATATACTGCTCACAAAAATGCAGCACAGATATGGAATGGATACTTGCAGTGACACAGAGCTGCAAGATACAGCAATGGCCTACTGTACAACTATATACTGTTGGTCACCAAAATGCTGCACTGTAATACTATATATACTGCTCACAAAAATGCAGCACAGATATGGAATGGATACTTGCAGTGACACAGAGCTGCAAGATACAGCAATGGCCTACTGTACAACTATATACTGTTGGTCACCAAAATGCTGCACTGTAATACTATATATACTGCTCACAAAAATGCTGCACATATATGGAATGGATACTTGCAGTGACACAGAGCTGCAAGATACAGCAATGGCCTACTGTACTGTACTACTATAATTATATACTGGTGGTCCCCAGTCCCCATAATAAAGCACACTGAGCACAGATATTTGCAGCACACTGAGCACAGATATGGAGCGTTTCCAGGCAGAGAATGTAGATATTTTCAGCACACTGAGCACAGATATTTGCAGCACACTGAGCACAGATTATGGAGCTTTTCAGGGAGAGAACGCAGCCACGTCCTCTCCGTTCAATCTCCAATGCATGAGTGAAAATGGCGGCGACGCGCAGCTCTTTATATAGAATACGAATTTCGCGAGATGATGACGTTCGGGCGCGTTCGGGTTAACCGAGCAAGGCGGGAAGATCCGAGGCTGCCTCGGAACCGTGTAAAATAGGTGAAGTTTGGGGAGGTTCGGATCTCGGAGAACCGAACCCGCTCATCTCTAGTTTCGTATTCTATATAAAGAGCTGCGTGGTAAGGTTACTAACATGGGTACTAAAAGGGATTTTACCAAAGCACTAACCAATGACGATTACAGGTCATCATTGCTACATAAGGTGAAAGATGTCCCTAACGCAAGGCAAAATACTTATCTTAGTTGTATGTATGTAAACGCCAGAAGCATTACTGGTAAAAAGGGTGAACTAGAAATACTTGCAGCAAGCAAGCAGTATGATATTACAGGTTGAGTATCCCTTATCCAAAATGCTTGGGACCAGAGGTATTTTGGATATCGGATTTTTCCGTATTTTGGAATAATTGCATACCATAATGAGATATCATGGCGATGGGACCTAAGTCTAAGCACAGAATGCATTTGTGTTTCATATACACCTTATAAACACAGCCTGAAGTCAATTTTAGCCAATATTTTTTATAACTTTGTGCATTAAACAAAGTGTGTATACATTCACACAATTTATTTATGTTTCATATACACCTTATATACACAGCCTGAAGGTCATTTAATACAATATTTTTAATAACTTTGTGTATTAAACAAAGTTTGTGTACATTGAGCCATCAAAAAACAAAGGTTTCACTATTTCACTCTCACTCAAAAAAGTCCGTATTTCGGAATATTCCGTATTTCGGAATATTTGGATATGGGATACTCAACCTGTATAGGCATTACTGAAACTTGGTGGGATGAATCTCATGATTGGACAGTCAATCTGGAGGGCTATACACTGTTTAGGAGAGACAGACTAAATAAAAAGGGTGGAGGGGTGTGTCTTTACGTAAAGCCGTTTTAAAACCTGATATACGGGAAGATATTCAGGAGGGGACTGTAGACACTGTAGAGACATTATGGGTAGAAATTGCATGCGGGGAAAAAGGAATAAAAAAGTTAGTATTGGGTGTATGCTATAGGCCGCCTGGTATCAACGCATCTGATGAGGAATTGTTACTAAAGCAAATTGAAAGAGCAGCAGGAGTAGGAGACATAGTAGTGATGGGAGATTTTAACTATCCAGAGATAAACTGGAAAAACGATTCATGTGATACTGCTAGGGGAAATATGTTTTTAAATACACTTAATGATAACTACTTAGTCCAACTAATTGAGGAACCAACTAGGTACAATGCAATCTTAGACCTGGTATTAACAAACAATGGGGATTTGGTATCAGGTATTATAGTAGGGGAACCCATAGGAAACAGCGACCACAATATGGTCACATTCAATATCAGTTTCCATAAACAGCCCTATACTGGCTCAACTAGGACTCTACACTTTAGCAAAGCAAATTTTGAAAAGATGAGGGTATTTTTCAGGGATATTGAATGGGAAGGTTTGTTTTTAGGAAAAAATACTACGGAGAAATGGGAGGTACTAAAATTCCTGCTAGCTAAAAATACACTCAAATTTATTCCTATGAGTAGCAAAAAAAAGGAATAAAAATCATAAACCAATGTGGCTTAACAAAAAGATTAAGGAACTTATGGGCAAGAAAAGGCGAGCATTTAAAAAATACAAATCTGACGGGGAAGCAGAGTCATTTCAGCACTATAAGGAATGTAACAAAATTTGCAAAAAGGAAATAAGAGTGGCTAAAGTAGAAACTGAAAAACTAGTAGCAAAGGAAAGCAAAGCGAATCTCAAAAAATTATTTAAATACATTAATAGCAAGAGATTAAAGAAGGAGAGTATAGGCCCTTTAAAAGACAAGTTGGGAGTCTTAAGCAAAAATGATAATGACATAGCGGACACACTAAATGAGTTTTTTTCAACAGTATTCACTAGAGAGGACCCATTTCAGGGACTGACACACAATCTCAATAATGAGAATATCCCACTGATAGGTACTTATTTAAGCGAGGAAGTAGTCTGTGACCGATTAAAACATTTAAAGATTAATAAATCACCAGGGCCCGATGGTATTCACCCAAGGGTTCTAATGGAGCTTCACTCTGAACTGGCAAAACCGCTATCTTTGATCTTTAAGGATTCAGTTATATCAGGTATGGTTCCCAAAGACTGGCGTATAGCGGAAGTAGTGCCTATATTCAAAAAGGGAAGTAAAGCTGAACCAGGTAATTATAGACCAGTTAGTCTTACATCTATAGTGGGGAAAGTATTGGAAGGTATTCTAAGAGATAGTATTCAGAAGTTCCTTGAAGTCAATAAGGTCATTAAAAGGAATCAACATGGGTTTATGAAGGACAGATCCTGTCAAACCAACTTACTTGGCTTTTATGAAACAGTAAGCGCAAACCTAGATCAGGGTAAAGACGTGGATGTAATCTTTTTAGACTTTGCCAAAGCGTTCGATACTGTACCACACATGAGACTTATCTACAAGCTACAAGAATCAGGGCTAAGAAGCACAATATGCACTTGGGTCAAAAACTGGTTAGATAATAGGGAGCAGCGCGTTGTGGTTAATGGATCTTTTTCAACTTGGACTGAAGTGCTAAGTGGTGTGCCGCAAGGCTCAGTATTAGGACCGCTATTGTTCAATATTTTCATTAACGACCTAACAGAAGGTCTAGAGAGCATGGTGTCAATTTTTGCAGATGATACCAAATTGTGTAAGGCTATAAATACAGAGGAGGATGCCGAGTCTCTTCAGAACGACTTAGTTAAATTAGAAGCATGGGCAGCCAAATGGAGAATGCGCTTCAACACAGACAAGTGTAAGGTAATGCACTGTGGTAACAAGAACAAAAATTACACCTACCTACTAAATGGGGTAAAATTAGGGGATTCTGTACTGGAAAAGGACTTAGGTGTCCTCATAGATAGCAAGCTAAGCAGTAGTACCCAAAGTAGGACAGCAGCAAAGAAGGCTAATAAGATATTAGCATGCATAAAACGGGGTATTGATGCTAGGGACGAGAGTATTATACTCCCGTTATATAAATCACTAGTGAGGCCACACCTTGAATACTGTGTACAATTCTGGGCACCGTACTACAAAAAGGATATCCTGGAGCTTGAAAAGGTACAGAGGAGGGCGACCAAACTAATTAAGGGCATGGAGACGATGGAATACAAGGAAAGGCTTGAAAGACTAGGCATGTTTACATTGGAAAAGCGGAGACTAAGAGGGGATATGATCAACATCTACAAATATATAAGGGGACAATACACAGAGCTTGCGCGGGACCTGTTTTTGGTTAGATCAACACAGAGGACTCGTGGACACTCGTTCAGGTTAGAGGAGAGGAGATTCCGCACAATACGGCGTAAAGGCTTTTTCACGGTAAGGACAATAAGTGTTTGGAATTCCCTGCCCGAGGGAGTTGTAATGGCGGAATCTGTCAACACCTTTAAGAATGGGTTAGATAAATTCCTAATGGATAAGGATATCCAGGGGTATGGTGCATAGTCATGCATTATAGTTACTATAAATAGGATAAAATGCAACGGCTGACAGCAGCATCAGTCAGAAATTTTAGTCAAATCATCATGCATAGGAGACCACAAATAGGTTGAACTCGATGGACAATTGTCTTTTTTCAACCTCAGATACTATGTTACTATGTTACTAGTTAGAACACACCCTACCCAAATCTAACTCTCTCTGCACATGTTATATCTGCCCCACCTGCACTGCACATGGGCCCTCATTCCGAGTTGTTCGCTCGCTAGCTGCTTTTAGCAGAATTGCACACGCTAGGCCGCCGCCCTCTGGGAGTGTATCTTAGCTTAGCAGAATAGTGAACGAAAGATTAGCAGAACTGCTACTAAATAATTCTCTGCCATTTCTGAGTAGCTCCAGACCTACTCACAGATTGCGATCAGCTGAGTCCGTTTAGTTACTGGTTTGACGTCACAAACACGCCCTGCGTTCGGCCAGCCACTCCCCCATTTCTCCAGACACTCCTGCGTTTTTCCCTGACACGCCTGCGTTTTTTAGCACACTCCTGGAAACCGCTCAGTTACCACCCAGAAACGCCCCTTTCCTGTCAATCACTCACCGATCAGCAGAGCGACTGAAAAGCGCCGCAGAATCCACAGCAAAACTGCTAAGTTTTTAGTTAAATAACTAAGCGCATGCACCCTGCGTGCCTTGCGCATGCGCAATTAGCAACAAATAGCAGCATAGTGAAAATCGGCAACGAGCAAACAACTCGGAATGACCCCCATGGTTTTGCCCATTAGAGAAAAAATTTGCTGCTGCAATCTGGTCTGAATTAGGCCCAACATCACAGATCTTCTCAATACTATACAACATAGCCCTTCCAGATCTATCAAGACAATGCAACCTACATTTTAATAGCCCCAATGTATGTTATATTGCAGATCGAGTGGACTTATGTGCATCATTGTACTTGTGCTGTTCAGGACTATCAGAAAGCGATAATGGAGTCAGAAGTCAAGAGAAATATCCATACCCCGAGTCCTATGTAAGGCAAAATAATTAATTTCATCATGGGTGATTTCAATATTGCTATTGATTGTCCAAAATCTGCTTCTCATGCCTCCAAACTGCTCTCTCTAACCTCCTTTCTCAGCCTCTCCCAATGGACTGACTCCTCTACTCATCAGGAGGGCAACTGCCTTGATCTAGTACTATTTACCAGACTATGCTCCATTTCTGAACTCACTAACACTTCTTTCCCCCTCTCAGATCACAACCTTATCACCTGCATACTCCTCTCTAGTAATTCAAACTCTGTGTTGCTGAAATCCTCCAATCCTCCTCAAACACGCAGAAATACTAACACAATTAATCTTCAAGAACTTTCCACCTCACTCCAACAACTGCTTTCACCTATTTTTGCATTCACCTCTCCTGAGATGGCTGTATCACACCTTAACCAGACTCTAGAAATAGCACTTGATGAAGTGGCTCCAGCTACCCATCACACTCCACATAGGCCTAGATGTCAAACATTTCACTTTAAATCAACAAGACATCTACAAAAACGCACACGTAAACTTGAACGTCAGTGGCATAATCTTGTATTTCAAGTGACTACCTCACATATAAGATTGTCTACTACTCTTATCGAAATGCCCTGGACACTACCAAAACATATTTCTAAACTCTAATCTCTGCTCAAGCCTCTACCCCCAAATTACTCTTTAATACATTTAAATCACTTCTGAATCCTCTCTCACCCACCCCACCAGCCACTATCAAGGCACAAGATCTTGCTTCCTTCTTCATGGAGAAGATTGATAAAATCTGAGATTAAATGGTATGCTCTTCATCAGCCAGTGACCTGCTCAGTTCTTTACCTGAACCCTCTGGCACTCTCTCTTTTTTGATCCCACAAATGAAGATGAAGTATCTTCACTCTTCTCACCCAGCTTCTCTACTACCTCTCCTCTTCATCCTTTACCCTCACAATACTGTAAGTAAAGCTCTGTCTACGGTGCTCATCCCTACCTTAACTAACAACTGTACTCTCTCTCTCTCTCTCTGCTGGTATTTTTCTTTCACTGATCAATCATGCAGTGATTACTCCCATTTTAAAAAAACAAAATTCTGACCCTAACTCTTTTCCAAACTACCGCCCTATCTCTCAGCCCCCTTGTCTCTCTAAACTACTCGGAAACTTGCCTACACTAGCCTCATACACCTTCTTAACTCACACAACTTATTGGACCCACTTCAGTTTCCATTCCCAACACTCCACAGAGACAGCACTGACTAAAGTGGTTAATGATTTGGTCATTACAAAGTCTAAATGCCATTACTCACTATTTATTCTTCTAGATCTATCTGCTGCCTTTGACACTGTTGACCACTCTCTTCTCATAAAAACACTACAATCCCTAGGTCTTAAAGACACAGCCCTTTCTTGGTTCCTATCTAATCACTCCTTCAGTGTTCGCTTCTCTGAATCTACATCCTCTTCACTACCTCTTTCAGTTGGAGTACCGCAAGGCTCAGTCTTAGGTCCTTGTCACAGTCCGGTGGGAGACTGTGCAGGGAAGCCGGCTCTTACCTGTCCAGTCCCTTTGGAGAGGTCCAGCTGGCGGAGGTGCAGGCTGCTGGCGCTGGGCAGGGTGTGCTGGGAGGAAAGGCAGGGGCACTGGTTGGCAGCTCAGCAGACTGGCAGCATGTCCCTCCGGCAGGGGTTAGCAGTGCTGCTGTGGAGCCAGGGATTCAGTGAACAGGCTGGGCTGTGTTCCTGGTGGCCATCTTGGATGTGGGCAAAAAGCCTGTCTTGCCCACACTTCACCAATTTATCACTTTCCTGTGGCCAATTAGCTCTGAGCAGCTGCTATAATACAGGAAGGCCTGGAGGACAGAATTTGCCAGTACAACATCTTTCACAGTACCTGTGAAGCTAGTTCTCTGTGCTACCACAGCGTCTCCAGTGTCAGGTACTTGTTACAGCAAATTACCCAAGCCTCCTGATATAGCCTTACGCAGACTGCCGAATCTGTTCCCGTGTCCTACCCAGCTACCTGTTCCGGACGCCGCAGTAACCAGCCTTCGGAATTCCTCCTTTAAAGTACTGGGTCACGGTTCCGGTATCCTCAGCCACCCGCTAACCTACAGTCGTATCTCTATTCAACTGTCTTTGGCGAACCCTGTTAAACTACTCCAAGTAATAAACGCGCAAGACCTTCATCCGTCCCGCTCGTTTGTTATTCAGAAATCCAAGTGCACCAGAATCATCTTCCCCAAATCCAGATCCACAAGAATCCTCAGACGTGACAGTTTGCACTGGCCCCATAGATCCAGGAACTGGACAGGATTCTGGCTCAGATCTCCTACACAGCATAACGAGGCGTCTGGAGGGATTGGAAAATTCCCAGCAACATTTGGCGCAGTGCCTCCAAGAGATATCCACTCGGCAGGATTCCATCCAAGCCTCTCTAGCAAATACTACTCATGCCCGTCGACCGGAGTCACAAGTTTCTCAGCCTATCCTGGCATCATTGGGGTCATCACCGTCCTCTTTCCGTTTGCCAACCCCCAACAAGTTTGACGGGAACTCTAAACTCTGTCATGGATTCCTTAATCAGTGCGATGTGCATTTTACGTTACAGTCAGCCAATTTCCCAATGCAAAAGGCGAAGGTGGCGTACATAGTCTCCTTACTCTCAGGGGCAGCCCTGGAATGGGTCTCACCGCTCTGGGAAAGAGATGATGATCTGCTGAGTGACTATCCAAAATTCCTAGCCACTTTTAGGAAGATCTTTGATGAACCGGGACGCTCGACATCAGCATCCATTGAGATTATGTGTCTACGCCAAGGGAATAGGCCAGTCGGCCAGTATATTATTCAGTTTCAAACCTACGCCTCTGAACTACAATGGAATGAGGAAGCCTTGGTTGCAGCGTTTTGGAGTGGCCTTTCTGACCGTTTGAAGGATGATCTAGCGACTCGAGACTTACCACCAAAACTGGATGATCTCATTTCATTATGTAACAAAGTCGATCTACGATTCCGGGAGAGGCAGGCCGAAAAAAGCAAGGACAATCGCTATTGTTTCTGCCCTGTACCTCTGGCACCCCCTCCGCTAGTAGTATATTCTCCTGACGAACCCATGCAGCTGAACCGGACCCAACTTACTCCTGAGGAGCGCCAGAAACGGCGGCGAGAAAATTTGTGTCTTTACTGTGGGGCACCAGGACACATGGTGACATCATGCCCACAGCGTCCGGGAATCTCCCGCTCCTAACTGGGCTAGGAGACACCAGGTTAGGAGTCTTGTCTCGGTCTCCAAAATACTCTGAACCTACTCTACCAGTCACTATTGAACTCTCGCAAGGTTCTAAGTCCATTCTCTCTCTCTTTTAGATACAGGAGCCGCAGAGAATATCATCACAGCCCATCTGGTTCAGCAGCTTCAGATCCCTGTGCAAGATTTGTCCCGTTCCATTTCATTATCTGCGGTTGATGGTAGCCGTATTCCTGGTGGAGTAATTTCTCAATGGACTCATCCTATTTCAGTTGGTATCGGTGCTCTTCATAAAGAGCAATTGGAACTTTTAGTTATACCCAAGGCATCACATGAAATTGTGCTGGGTTACCCTTGGTTTAGTAGGCATAACACACATATCGATTGGCACTCCATGCAAATCTTATCCTGGGGGAAGACTTGTTTGACCTCTTGTTTGCCGTGTATCAAACCACTCAATTAAACCCTTGTCACATCACCCCCGCAGATTCCGTCTCAGTACGCTTCCTTCTCAGACGTCTTCAGTAAACAGCGAGCAGATATCCTGCCACCCCATAGGAAATGGGACTGTCCTATAGACCTCGAACCAGGGAAAGATCCACCCAGAGGTCGGACCTACCCTTTATCAATTCCAGAAACTAAGGCTATGTCCGAGTATATCCGAGAAAACTTGGCCAAGGGGTTCATTCGGTCATTTACCTCACCAGCTGGAGCTGGGTTCTTCTTTGTACAGAAAAATGATGGGGGGTTAAGACCTTGTATAGATTACCAGGGCCTGAATAACATCACGGTAAAAAATCATTACCCTCTACCCCTCATTTCCGAATTATTTGATCGAGTCAAGGAAGCGACCATCTTCTCCAAACTAGACCTAAGAGAAGCCTACAATCTGATCAGGATACGAGCAGACGACGAATGGAAACCGCATTCAATACCAGGGATGGTCATTTTGAATATCTCGTCATGCCATTTGGTCACAGTAACGCCCCTGCCGTATTCCAAAATTTTGTCAACGACATTTTCCGAGACCTTCTATATCAATCTGTCGTGGTCTATCTGGACGACATTTTAATCTTTCCCCCAGACCTTGGAACACATCGACGACACGTTCTAGAGGTTCTACGTAGACTGCAGGAGAACCATCTGTATTGCAAGCTAGAGAAATGCATGTTCGAGCAGGTTTCAGTTCCCTTTCTAGGGTATATAATTTCAGGCTCCGGATTACAGATGGATCCGGAGAAAGTACAAGCCATATTGAATTGGTCAAGACCTTCCTCTCTTAAAGTGGTGCAGCGTTTTCTAGGGTTCTCTAACTACTATCTGAAATTTATTAGAGGATTCTCCGCCTTGGTAGCCCCCATCACCGCTCTTCCTCGAAAAGGAGCAGACCCGTCTCATTGGTTCCCAGAAGCAGAGTCCGCTTCCCATCTACTTAAACAAGCATTCATATCAGCACCAGTATTAAGTCAACCAGATATAAATAAACCCTTTTTCCTCGAAGTGGATGCCTCCTCGGAAGCGGTAGGAGCGTTACTCTCTCAAAAGGTACGAAGATCATAAGTTCCATCCTTGTGGTAACTTCTCAAAGAAGTTTCTCCCCGCAGAGAAGAACTACACTATCGGGGAGCAGGAGTTGTTGGCAGTCAAGCTAGCCCTAGAGGAATGGCGATACCTCCTGGAAGGAGCTAACTTCCCTATTACCATTTATACAGATCATCGGAACTTAACCTTCCTGAAAGATCTACAATGTCTGAGTCCGCGTCTTGCTCGTTGAACCATGTTCTTCTTCCGCTTTTCATTCATCCTGACTTATCAGCCCGGTTCACAAAATCTAAAAGCAGATGCTCTGTCACGGTCCACTACTTCCATTGAATCTGAAGAACCTCCTCAAACACACCCCATCCTAGATGCAAAAGTTTTTGCCTCCACTCGTCTACAACCTCCTGCAGGGAAAACTTTTGTCACTCCCCAACTATGGAAGAAACTCATATCTTGGGCTCACACTTCCCGATTTTTAGGTCATCCAGGTGTTCACAAGACAATGGAATTTCTGCAAAGATCCTATTGGTGTCCCACGCTGAAAGCAGATGTGACAGCCTTCATTTCTTCCTGCGTTAAGTGCGCCCAACACAAGGTCTCTCGGCAACCTCTAGCTGGAAAGTTACTGCCTCTTTCTGTACCCTTTCAACCGTGGTCCCATTTATCAATGGACTTCATAACAGATTTACCATCTTCTAGAGGCTACACTACAATCTGGGTGGTGATAGACTGATTCTCCAAAATGGCCCACTTTGTACCATTGAAGAAATTACCAACAGCATCTGAATTGGCACATCATTTAATTTCCGAGATTTTCAGGCTTCACGGTCTTCCCACCGAAATAGTGTCTGATCGAAGGGTGCAATTTGTAGCAAAGTTCTAGAAATCCCTTTGCACAGCCTTACAAATCAAATTGCAGTATTCCACAGCCTATCATCCACAGTCCAATGGTTCCACGGAACGAGTTAATCAAGATTTGGAGACCTTTCTACGCATTCACCTTTCCTCTTCTCAGGATGATTGGGTAGAACATTTACCTTGGGCTGAGTTGGCCCACAACAATACTTACCATTCTTCTACTGGGCTTACGCCCTTCCTCATTGTTTACGGAGCCCATCCTAAAGTTACAGCATTTCAAGTCTACCGGCACTCGACTTACCAGCAGTGGAAACTTCCCTTAAGCGTTTTTTGAACATTTGGAATCGGGTTCATACCAATCTTCAAAAGGCTTCTCTTCGTTACAAGAAATGGGCTGATAGAAAACGAAGAACAATTCCTGGTCTCAAGGTAGGTGACCAAGTTTGGTTTCTACAAGGAACTTACGCTTACAAATACCTTCAATGAAGTTTGCCCCCGCTTTATAGGTCCTTTTCCAATTGTAGGAATAATTAATCCAGTGGTTTATAAACTCAAACTACCCCCTTACCTCAAAATTCCTTCTTCTTTCCATGTTTCTTTGCTAAAACCTTTAGTTTTGAACCGATTTCGGAGACTGTTACCACGACCACCCAAAGTACTCACCCAGAGTGGAATAGAGTTTGAGGTTAAAAAGGTGCTTGACTCCCGAATTCGTTACGGTTGGTTACAGTACCTATTGCACTGGAAAGGATATGGTCCGGAGGAATGGTCCTGGGAGTACGCGACAGATGTTCATGCCCCAGCATTAGTTCGCAAATTTCATTCTGAACATCCAGAGAAGCCTAAATTGTGTCCAGGGGCCACTCTAATGAGGGGGGGGTAATGTCACGGTATGGCGGGAGACTGTGCAGGGGAGCCGGCTCTTACCTATCCGGTCCCTTTTGAGAGGTCCAGCTGGCGGAGGTGTGGGCTGCTGGCGCTGGGCAGGGTGTGCTGGGAGGACAGGCAGGGATACTGGTTGGCAGCTCAGCAGACTGGCAGCATGTCCCTCCGGCAGGGGTTAGCAGTGCTGCTGTGGAGCCAGGGCTTCTGTGAACAGGCTGGGCTGTGTTCCCCGTGGCCATCTTGGATGTGGGCAAAAAGCCTGTCTTGCCCACACTTCACCAATTTATCACTTTCCTGTGGCCAATTAGCTCTGAGCAGCTGCTATAATACAGGAAGGCCTGGAGGAGGGCATTTGCCAGTGCAACGTCTTTCACAGTACCTGTGAAGCTAGTTCTCTGTGCTCCCACAGCGTCTCCAGTGTCAGGTTCTTGTGACAGCAAATTACCCAAGCCTCCTGATATAGCCTTACGCAGACTGCGTAAGACTCTGTTCCCGTGTCCTACCCAGCTACCTGTTCCGGACGCCGCAGTAACCAGCCTTCGGAATTCCTCTTTTAAAGTACTTGGTCACGGTTCCGGTATCCTCAGCCACCCGCTAACCTACAGTCGTATCTCTATTCAACTGTCTTTGGCGAACCCTGTTAAACTACTCCAAGAAATAAATACGCAAGACCTTCATCCGTCCCGCTCGTTTGTTATTCAGAGATCCAAGTGCACCAGAATCATCTTCCCCAAATCCGGATCCACAAGAATCCTCAGACGTGACAGTCCTCTGCTTTTCTCAATTTATACCTCATCTCTTGGTAAACTAATCAGGTCTTTTGGATTTCAGTATCATCTGTACGCAGATGATACTCAAATCTACCTATCCTCCGTCAATTTGTCTCTATCTGTACTGGGCTGTGTCACTGAATGCCTTTCTGCCATTTCATCTTGGATGACATCTCGCCACCTCAAACTTAATATTTCAAAAACAGAGTTAATTATATTTCCACCGGCCAATAGTAGGTACCAATCTGAAATCTCTATGACTGTTAAAAATTCGACAATCAGCCCTACCCCACAAGGTCGCTGACTAGGTGTCATCCTTGACTCTGATCTGTCCTTTGTTCCCCACATTCAATCTGTCTCAAAATCATGTTACATGCATCTAAAAAACATATCCAAAATATGACCATACCTTACACAAGACACTGTTAAAACTCTAATCCATGCTCACATTATCTCCCAGATTGATTATTGCAATATTCTACTAACTGGTCTTCCCAAAACAAGACTCTCGCCACTACAATCCATTGTGAATGCAGCTACAAGGCTAATCTTCCTTGCTAGACGTTCATCATCTGCAGATCCACTCTGCCAGTCCCTATATTGGTTACCTGTATTCTACCGTATTCAATATAAAATACTTTTACTTACACACAAGGCCATTAACCAAATTTCACCAACGTACATCACTTCGCTTATCTCAAATATCTCCCAATCCAACATCTTCGCCCTTCTTCTCAACCACACTCATTATTCGCTCCCACTCACAATTACAGGACTTTCTTTGGGCTGCACCCACTCTGTGGAATGCCCTACCACGTACAATAAGACTCTCCTCTAGTCTCCAAACCTTCAAGCGTTCCCTGAAAACTCACCTCTTCAGGCAAGCGTTTCAAATTCCAGGACCGCCCACATAACTTTCATAAACTTTCCTATCAAATTGCATCCACTCTGCACAGTCCACACATATCCTCACATGTCTTCTCATTCTTTACTTTCCCTTTATCCCTAGTCCGGTTCATCATTGCTGTGTGACCATATCATACAGCCCACCAAGAACCTTTGCAATCTGGTGGACAACTATGCAAAAGATAGCACCTATCCTTGTGTATCAATGCCTATTTCCCTATAGATTGTAAGCTCATTGTTATTTCCAATTGTAAAGCGCCACAGATTTGCTGCGCTATATAAGAAACTGTTAATAAATAAATAAATAATTTGAAGCTAACATGACATTTCTAGGTGTGTGCATTTGTCCTGCCTAAATCGCTACGATTTAGGCAGGACAAATGCACACACCTAGAAATGTCATGTTAGCTTCAAATTATTCCTTCATCCTCAATCAGTCATCCCTGTGTGCTACACACAGGGATGACTGATTGAGGATGAAGAAATCATGGCATGAGCCAGGATAGCTGACCACAATGCTCATGAATCATTAGTTAGCATCACAAACCACTAGCACATTGCTGGAATAGATATGGTGGCGATTAAGAAACATATGTTCTCTTGTCCAAGGTGGCCTTAGCTCAATGTGCAAGCAGTCTATAGCATTGGGCATGCCTGTGATTCTATAAAAATCTAAATTAACATTATGCTACTGTGACTTCTGGCTAGGGAAGCAGATATAGGTGCTGGAGGGGGTCTTGAGAGTAGCGTGAGAAGGTGGCATGAGAGATCCCTACCACCCTCCATGTCACTGACTGAATGTTCCCAGTAGCCAAGAAGTGCAGAACAGCCAGCAGTTTGAGTAAGCCTGATAAGGCCCATGAAAGTGCAGTGTCTGGCTCAAGCTGAGTTTTGATGAGGTCATAGAGGAAGAGTACATTTAGTTGGTGTGTTGAGGCGGAACATCTGCATTACCTCATCATCAGAGAGTGCATTGAGGTTCAACCACACACGGAAGAACCTAGGCCTATGCAGGCTGTGTGGCATCACTACTTGCTGGTTCCTCTGTTCTGTTTCTTGGTCCTGGGTCATTTTCAATCAGCTGGTGCAGGCAACATGAAATCACTGCCCAGATCCAGGCTACCTGCCTCTACCATGGTTGAGAGCAGAAAGTGAGTGCTGCAGATAACTTGGTGGGCTTTTATTAGCATTCTGATTAGTTTAGGCTTAATTATAGCGGTTTTCACATGTTGCTTTTTGTAAGTGGTGCATTTAGGTGCAATTTTGGTGGGGCTTTGGATGGGACATAAGCAAAAAAATGGGTTTCACATGTCAAAAAAAAACCAGTGCAAATTGCGAGCACTCACAAAGACGATTTTTTGTAAATGTGTGATTTACATCGATACCAATGTTATTTTGTTGATTTGTACCAATGGTGATTTGCTTGATTTGGAGTGTGAAGATGCATTTGACATGTGACTTGGGGGGAAAGCAAATCAATCGACCTTTAGTAAATTTCCCCCCTACCTTATTACCGCAATGGTTAATATATGTAGTACTCTATGTATCATATAATATATTTTGCTTTGTATTCGTTTCTATATATATATATATATATATATATATATATACACACACACGTACAGTCCAGTGTGATCCGGCACTCCCTCCATCCCCAAGGAATACGATTCTGCTCCTGTGCCCTCCTCCTTAAGAGACGCGAGTCCCTCACATACAATATCCAAATAGCGGCGGCACTCGGAGACTTTGTAAAGTGCATAAACAATTTAATGTTAAACTCTTTTTGAACATTAAATTAATTTAATATTAAATTGTTTATGCATTTTACAAAGTCTACGAGTGCCGCCGCTATTTGGATATTATATATATATATATATATATATATATATATATACAGGTTGAGTATCCCTTATCCAAAATGCTTGGAACCAGAAGTATTTTGGATATCGGATTTTTCCGTATTTTGGAATAATTGCATACCATAATGAGATATCATGGTGATGGGACCCAAGTCTAAGCACAGAATGCATTTATGTTACATATACACCTTATACACACAGCCGGAAGGTAATTTTAGCCAATATTTTTTGTAACTTTGTGCATTGAACAAAGTGTGTCTACATTCACACAATTCATTTATGTTTCATATACACCTTACACACACAGCCTGAAGGTCATTTAATACAATATTTTTAATAACTTTGTGCATTAAACAAAGTTTGTGTACATTGAGCCATCAAAAAACAAAGGTTTCACTATCTCACCCTCACTCAAAAAAGTCTGTATTTCGAAATATTCCGTATTTCGGAATATTTGGATATGGGATACTCAACATATATATATATATATATATATATATGATAGCAAAAGAATGCGGCGCCACTTGTGATACTACAATTCCCAAATAGTTCAATGAACACTCCCAGTTATTTGGGCGTCAGCTGTCCCCAAAAGAAACGGCAATGGTAGGTTGCCGCAAAAGAGAGATAGGGATACCAGATAGGGGTTCTAAGCGACCTAAGGTGTTTCTATATGACCAAATAAATTATGTCAATATATTAAATGTATATATATAAAATTTATTTATAAAAGATTAGTTTAAAAAAAAATTAGTGCACTTAAAGCGGTGACAGGGCACAGCGGCCTGCCTCATATTTTTACTGTCCGCGCTGCAGTCTGACGCCGGCTGTCACAGGGACTCGCCTAATAAGTCGCGCTGTGGTGACATTTTAATGTTGTGTGAAACGCTTTCCAAACAAGAACAGAGTTGCTATTTTAGCAGAACTCGACAAGGAGAAGAGGAAATTACTCCTGCAAAACCAGTCGTCCACCAACAATCCAGGAGCAAGTGTATTCAGAGTGCCGCCTGCATCGTTTTTCTGTGAAGGACCCGTGGCTAAGTGCGGAGTCAAGGAGGGCACCGGAGCAGTATCGGACTGTGTGGGAGTGCTGCCATCAAGAACTGTGTGTATGTATGTGTGTGTGTGTATATGTGTGTGTATATGTGTGTGTATATATATATATATATATATATATATATATATATATATATACACACACATTTTGCATTTTTTACTATACTTTATAGTGTTGTGAAACAAGAATAAAAAATAATAATTTTTTTTTAAACTAATTTTTTATAAATAAATTTTATATATATACATTTAATATATTGACATAATTTATTTGGTCATATAGAAACACCTTAGGTCGCTTAGAACCCCTATCTGGTATCCCTATATATATATATATATATATATGTGTATATGTAGAGAGGCACTCAGTAGTGCTGTTCAGCTGCCGGGGTGCCGTTCCTATAGAGAGTATACAGAAAATCCCATATGAATGGGAAGGATGGCGCTCCACGGTCTTCTTAAATAAAGTAAATTTATTGGCAATAAATTTACTTTATTTAAGAAGACCGTGGAGCGCCATTTTATATATATATATATATATATATATATGTGTGAACAAATGAAGTAGATAAAAGCGCCTAATAGTGTCGGTGAATAAAAACCTGTGCAGTCAGGTGCAGTTATTAAAATAAATAACAACTTAGCTTCAATATTTCCAGACTGATGACATTTAGAAGCCGAACATGTAAAGAGAAAATAAAATCGACATAGTGTGTACTGTTTTAAAACACAATGATTTTTACAGTGGTTCTAAGAATTAGGAATGTGGCTTATACCAAAATATTAAATAGAACTGATGATACTAAAAAAATATATATATACATATAGAAGATGAAAGCTATAAAAGACGGTGTTTTTACAACAGCTTAAAAGCTAGGAATGTGGCTCATTCCAATCAATGTTTAAGCAAATGTGATAATAAAAACAACAATTTAAAAGGCACAGTCCTGCCACACTTAGAGGTAGCAAACGTACAAGACAATTAAAACAAATAGGCAGTTCATCTGTCCATAAATGCAGATAGCACACGTACAGGATTGAATAAGAAAAACAGCTTATCTGTCCGCATATGGGGAGTCCAAAAGGGTAAATAGGGACAGGGAGCTGCTATTTACCCTTTTGGACTCCCCATATGCGGACAGATAAGCTGTTTTTATTATTCAATCCTGTACGTGTGCTATCTGCATTTATGGACAGATGAACTGCCTATTTGTTTTAATTGTCTTGTACGTTTGCTACCTCTAAGTGTGGCAGGACTGTGCCTATTAAATTGTTGTTTTTATTATCACATTTGCTTAAACATTGATTGGAATGAGCCACATTCCTAGCTTTTAAGCTGTTGTAAAAACACCGTCTTTTATAGCTTTCATCTTCTATATGTATATATATATTTTTTTAGTATCATCAGTTCTATTTAATATTTTGGAATAAGCCACATTCCTAATTCTTAGAACCACTGTAAAAATCATTGTGTTTTAAAACAGTACACACTATGTCGATTTTATTTTCTCTTTACATGTTCGGCTTCTAAATGTCATCAGTCTGGAAATATTGAAGCTAAGTTGTTATTTATTTTAATAACTGCACCTGACTGCACGGGTTTTTATTCACCGACACTATTAGGCGCTTTTATCTACTTCATTTGTTCACTTTTATCCACATACTGTACAAGAGCTGCCACTCATTTATAGATGAGGTGTGTTGTGTAAAAGGAAAATGAAAAAAAATCTCTTTCCTACCCAGGTTGTTCTAATAGATATACCTAGGCGCTGTTCTTCACTGTTGTCATATATATATATATATATATATATACATACATACACTGTATGGCCTGGACAGCAAGTCCCTTCTGGTGTTTTGCTTTCCAGTTTGGGATTTACACCGGATGATGTGAACTGCCTGTTAACACTTTCTCTTTTTCTCTTTGTTTAATGTTATGTATTTCTTCAATGCAATGATTGGCAATGTTAAATGAATGTCAGTTTAACATAGTTAAGCTTAAGCCGGTGCTAGAATGCTTGGTTGGGAGGTACTGTAAATGACTGTTTAGAATCAAAAGTCTGATGAAAAGACGGGAGAGACTGAAAATATATAAATTTACATTTGTTATGAAAAGTGTTATTACATAAAAAAAAGATGACAAAGACATTGTCCATGTCAAACACACATGTGGTTAACCAATATCTTAGTTCATGATGTGAAACAACTTTTATTGCAATGATAAAAATAAAAATGAAATATCATGAGAACGGGATATTATAGAATCCAATTTTCATGTTGTTTCAGGTGGTAACAGAAGAAAGAAAACAGATTATAATATTAATTTGATATCACAGCTTCATTCATTTTGCATTTATATTACAGATAATAATGAACATTTCCACTAAAAAGGCATTAAACAGTAATAATTGCAAATGACAATGAGAAATAGAAAATTGAAAATTGAACAATAGCTCCATATTACCTGTTCACAATAATGGAACATTACTACTTTTATGTCACATTAATTCTGTACAGTGATTCCAGTTTCTGCAGAGGAGTGATGAGACTAATACCAGTGTTCTCCCCAGGGCCTTTTTCACGGGCACGACACTCCAACATTTTTCCCAAATTCCCTAAGCTGTCAATTTTTTCCAATGTCTGTGATTGAAAGCCGAGGATCACCGCAGCAAGCATCAGTTCTCACTCCTTATTTGATCCCACCTACTTCCTCCATCTTACTCATCTCTCAAGTTATATACCAGAAATTGTGGGTCCTTTAGCAAAAATTTTAAGGGGCCCCCACCCCAATGCTTCTCAAGACACATCTCTCTCTGCAGAAGTTGTTCAACTTATGGCTCACTATAGTGCCCTTGTTAATTTGACGGCTCCTGGTAGTGCCCCAGTTCATTTTATAAACCCACTGCTTATCCCTGTCACGCACTGCCTCTCCCTGTCACCCTCTGCCTCTCCCCCATCAATCTTGCCCTTTTCCATCACACTCTCCTTTTCCCTGTCACCCTCTTCCCCTCATCTTCTGCCTCTCCCGGTCACCCGCTGCCTCTACCAGTAACCCACTGCCTTTCCCATTCAACCACTGCCATATGGCATATTGCAACTTGGGGTGGGGAGGAGGAGGGGTGAACAAAGCATATTTTTGCACCTGGGCCCACCACTCACAAGTTCATCTACTGGTGACATGCACTTGTTCCGGGTGCCACGGCTTCACACTACACCCCTGTACTCATTTAGTAAAAAAATTTACTACCACCACTAAGATTTAGTTCAGGAGCTGACAGTCATTTTCAGTAACTCCCTGATTTATCCCTCAACGCAATCATAACCTAATGTAATCAGAGTTGATGTGAACTCAACTATTCTCTACATAAATGTAGCATATAAACACCAAGTCTGACACATGAATTCTGTAAGAACACAAAGTAGCTTATACAGAGCTGAACGCACATCAGTTTTGTAGACATACAGATGTGTCCTGCCTCATTTAGCCTCCATAAACAATAATCACTGCACACAGGATGCATAAGAACCACCAGCTCCCAGGCATCTTTTTCCCATCGAAAAGTGAAGATGCAAAAGCAGACTATACTAATTAAAATGATATGCGGCATGACTATATTCTGTGTGCGAATGCATAAGAAAATGTTACATTACAGTATTTTCCAGGAAAACTCTTCAACATAGCATTTTATATACAGATGCAACTGCAGTCGCATACAGAATATAGGGCCCAATTCAGACCTGATCGCTGTTGTGGATAATCGCACAGCGGCTGATTATTGAATGACTGTGCGTGTATATGCACCGCAATGCACAGGCATGACGCCAAATAGCAACAGGATGGCGCGAAAATTTTGATCAAAAGGTGATTGATGGGAAGAGGAAGTTTGGGGGTGGTAACTGGCCATTTTCTGGGAGTGTCAGAAAAAATGCAGGTGTTCCCAAGCGTTTTCTGGGAGGGTGTGTGATGTCAGCTCAGGCATCGATCAGTCTGATTCTATCGCACTGTAGGAGTAAGTCCTGGGGGTATAGTTACAAAGATTCGTGTTTTGGCCGTTTTGAAGGGTGTTTGAACTAGAGATGAGCGGGTTCGGTTTCTCTGAAACCGAACCCGCACGAACTTCATGTTTTTTTTACGGGTCCGAGCAGACTCGGATCCTCCCGCCTTGCTCGGTTAACCCGAGCGCGCCCGAACGTCATCATGACGCTGTCGGATTCTCGCGAGACTCGGATTCTATATAAGGAGCCGCGCGTCGCCGCCATTTTCACACGTGCATTGAGATTGATAGGGAGAGGACGTGGCTGGCGTCCTCTCCATTAGAAATTAGATTAGAAGAGAGAGAGAGATTGTGCAGAGTCAGACAGAGTTTACCACAGTGACCAGTGCAGTTGTTGTTAGTTAACTTTTATTTATTTTAATATAATATATCCGTTCTCTGCTATATCCGTTCTCTGCCTGAAAAAAAACGATACACAGCAGCAGCCAGTCACACAGTGTGACTCAGTCTGTGTGCACTCAGCTCAGCCCAGTGTGCTGCACATCAATGTATAAAAGGCAAAGCTTATAATAATTGTGGGGGAGACTGGGGAGCACTGCAGGTTGTTATAGCAGGAGCCCCCAGGAGTACATAATATTATATTAATTTAAAATTAAACAGTGCACACTTTTGCTGCAGGAGTGCCACTGCCAGTGTGACTAGTGGTGACCAGTGCCTGACCACCAGTATAGTAGTATATTGTTGTATGTATTGTATACTATCTCTTTATCAACCAGTCTATATTAGCAGCAGACACAGTACAGTGCGGTAGTTCACGGCTGTGGCTACCTCTGTGTCGGCAGTCGGAACTCGGCAGGCAGTCCGTCCATCCATAATTGTATTACAATATATACCACCTAACCGTGGTATTTTTTTTTCTTTCTTTATACCGTCGTCATAGTGTCATACTAGTTGTTACGAGTATACTACTATCTCTTTATCAACCAGTGTACAGTGCGGTAGTTCACGGCTGTGGCTACCTCTGTGTCGGCAGTCGGCAGGCAGTCCGTCCATCCATAATTGTATTATTATTATAATATATACCACCTAACCGTGGTTTTTTTTTCATTCTTTATACCGTCATAGTGTCATACTAGTTGTTACGAGTATACTACTATCTCTTTATCAACCAGTGTACAGTGCGGTAGTTCACGGCTGTGGCTACCTCTGTGTCGGCAGGCAGTCCGTCCATCCATAATTGTATTATTATTATAATATATACCACCTAACCGTGGTTTTTTTTTCATTCTTTATACCGTCGTCATAGTGTCATACTAGTTGTTACGAGTATACTACTATCTCTTTATCAACCAGTGTACAGTGCGGTAGTTCACGGCTGTGGCTACCTCTGTGTCGGCAGTCGGCAGGCAGTCCGTCCATCCATAATTGTATTATTATTATAATATATACCACCTAACCGTGGTTTTTTTTTCATTCTTTATACCGTCGTCATAGTGTCATACTAGTTGTTACGAGTATACTACTATCTCTTTATCAACCAGTGTACAGTGCGGTAGTTCACGGCTGTGGCTACCTCTGTGTCGGCAGTCGGCAGGCAGTCCGTCCATCCATAATTGTATTATTATTATAATATATACCACCTAACTGTGGTATTTTTTTTTCTTTCTTTATACCGTCGTCATAGTGTCATACTAGTTGTTACGAGTATACTACTATCTCTTTATCAACCAGTGTACAGTGCGGTAGTTCACGGCTGTGGCTACCTCTGTGTCGGCAGTCGGCAGGCAGTCCGTCCATCCATAATTGTATTATTATTATAATATATACCACCTAACTGTGGTATTTTTTTTTCTTTCTTTATACCGTCGTCATAGTGTCATACTAGTTGTTACGAGTATACTACTATCTCTTTATCAACCAGTGTACAGTGCGGTAGTTCACGGCTGTGGCTACCTCTGTGTCGGCAGTCGGCAGGCAGTCCGTCCATCCATAATTGTATTATTATTATAATATATACCACCTAACCGTGGTTTTTTTTTCATTCTTTATACCGTCGTCATAGTGTCATACTAGTTGTTACGAGTATACTACTATCTCTTTATCAACCAGTGTACAGTGCGGTAGTTCACGGCTGTGGCTACCTCTGTGTCGGCAGTCGGCAGGCAGTCCGTCCATCCATAATTGTATTACAATATATACCACCTAACCGTGGTATTTTTTTTTCTTTCTTTATACCGTCGTCATAGTGTCATACTAGTTGTTACGAGTATACTACTATCTCTTTATCAACCAGTGTACAGTGCGGTAGTTCACGGCTGTGGCTACCTCTGTGTCGGCAGTCGGCAGGCAGTCCGTCCATCCATAATTGTATTATTATTATAATATATACCACCTAACCGTGGTTTTTTTTTCATTCTTTATACCGTCATAGTGTCATACTAGTTGTTACGAGTATACTACTATCTCTTTATCAACCAGTGTACAGTGCGGTAGTTCACGGCTGTGGCTACCTCTGTGTCGGCAGTCGGCAGGCAGTCCGTCCATCCATAATTGTATTATTATTATAATATATACCACCTAACTGTGGTATTTTTTTTTCTTTCTTTATACCGTCGTCATAGTGTCATACTAGTTGTTACGAGTATACTACTATCTCTTTATCAACCAGTGTACAGTGCGGTAGTTCACGGCTGTGGCTACCTCTGTGTCGGCAGTCGGCAGGCAGTCCGTCCATCCATAATTGTATTATTATTATAATATATACCACCTAACCGTGGTTTTTTTTTCATTCTTTATACCGTCATAGTGTCATACTAGTTGTTACGAGTATACTACTATCTCTTTATCAACCAGTGTACAGTGCGGTAGTTCACGGCTGTGGCTACCTCTGTGTCGGCACTCGGCAGGCAGTCCGTCCATCCATAATTGTATTATTATTATAATATATACCACCTAACCGTGGTTTTTTTTTCATTCTTTATACCGTCGTCATAGTGTCATACTAGTTGTTACGAGTATACTACTATCTCTTTATCAACCAGTGTACAGTGCGGTAGTTCACGGCTGTGGCTACCTCTGTGTCGGCAGTCGGCAGGCAGTCCGTCCATCCATAATTCTATTATTATTATAATATATACCACCTAACCGTGGTTTTTTTATACCACCTAACCGTGGCAGTCCGTCCATAATTGTATACTAGTATCCAATCCATCCATCTCCATTGTTTACCTGAGGTGCCTTTTAGTTCTGCCTATAAAATATGGAGAACAAAAAAGTTGAGGTTCCAAAATTAGGGAAAGATCAAGATCCACTTCCACCTCGTGCTGAAGCTGCTGCCACTAGTCATGGCCGAGACGATGAAATGCCAGCAACGTCGTCTGCCAAGGCCGATGCCCAATGTCATAGTACAGAGCATGTCAAATCCAAAACACCAAATATCAGAAAAAAAAGGACTCCAAAACCTAAAATAAAATTGTCGTCGGAGAAGCGTAAACTTGCCAATATGCCATTTACCACACGGAGTGGCAAGGAACGGCTGAGGCCCTGGCCTATGTTCATGGCTAGTGGTTCAGCTTCACATGAGGATGGAAGCACTCAGCCTCTCGCTAGAAAACTGAAAAGACTCAAGCTGGCAAAAGCACCGCAAAGAACTGTGCGTTCTTTGAAATCCCAAATCCACAAGGAGAGTCCAATTGTGTCGTTTGCGATGCCTGACCTTCCCAACACTGGACGTGAAGAGCATGCGCCTTCCACTATTTGCATGCCCCCTGCAAGTGCTGGAAGGAGCACCCGCAGTCCAGTTCCTGATAGTCAGATTGAAGATGTCAGTGTTGAAGTACACCAGGATGAGGAGGATATGGGTGTTGCTGGCGCTGGGGAGGAAATTGACCAGGAGGATTCTGATGGTGAGGTGGTTTGTTTAAGTCAGGCACCCGGGGAGACACCTGTTGTCCGTGGGAGGAATATGGCCGTTGACATGCCAGGTGAAAATACCAAAAAAATCAGCTCTTCGGTGTGGAGGTATTTCACCAGAAATGCGGACAACAGGTGTCAAGCCGTGTGTTCCCTTTGTCAAGCTGTAATAAGTAGGGGTAAGGACGTTAACCACCTCGGAACATCCTCCCTTATACGTCACCTGCAGCGCATTCATAATAAGTCAGTGACAAGTTCAAAAACTTTGGGTGACAGCGGAAGCAGTCCACTGACCAGTAAATCCCTTCCTCTTGTAACCAAGCTCACGCAAACCACCCCACCAACTCCCTCAGTGTCAATTTCCTCCTTCCCCAGGAATGCCAATAGTCCTGCAGGCCATGTCACTGGCAAGTCTGACGAGTCCTCTCCTGCCTGTGATTCCTCCGATGCATCCTTGCGTGTAACGCCTACTGCTGCTGGCGCTGCTGTTGTTGCCGCTGGGAGTCGATGGTCATCCCAGAGGGGAAGTCGTAAGCCCACTTGTACTACTTCCAGTAAGCAATTGACTGTTCAACAGTCCTTTGCGAGGAAGATGAAATATCACAGCAGTCATCCTACTGCAAAGCGGATAACTGAGTCCTTGACAACTATGTTGGTGTTAGACGTGCGTCCGGTATCCGCCGTTAGTTCACAGGGAACTAGACAATTTATTGAGGCAGTGTGCCCCCGTTACCAAATACCATCTAGGTTCCACTTCTCTAGGCAGGCGATACCGAGAATGTACACGGACGTCAGAAAAAGACTCACCAGTGTCCTAAAAAATGCAGTTGTACCCAATGTCCACTTAACCACGGACATGTGGACAAGTGGAGCAGGGCAGGGTCAGGACTATATGACTGTGACAGCCCACTGGGTAGATGTATGGACTCCCGCCGCAAGAACAGCAGCGGCGGCACCAGTAGCAGCATCTCGCAAACGCCAACTCTTTCCTAGGCAGGCTACGCTTTGTATCACCGCTTTCCAGAATACGCACACAGCTGAAAACCTCTTACGGCAACTGAGGAAGATCATCGCGGAATGGCTTACCCCAATTGGACTCTCCTGTGGATTTGTGGCATCGGACAACGCCAGCAATATTGTGTGTGCATTAAATATGGGCAAATTCCAGCACGTCCCATGTTTTGCACATACCTTGAATTTGGTGGTGCAGAATTTTTTAAAAAACGACAGGGGCGTGCAAGAGATGCTGTCGGTGGCCAGAAAAATTGCGGGACACTTTCGGCGTACAGGCACCACGTACAGAAGACTGGAGCACCACCAAAAACTACTGAACCTGCCCTGCCATCATCTGAAGCAAGAAGTGGTAACGAGGTGGAATTCAACCCTCTATATGCTTCAGAGGTTGGAGGAGCAGCAAAAGGCCATTCAAGCCTATACAATTGAGCACGATATAGGAGATGGAATGCACCTGTCTCAAGTGCAGTGGAGAATGATTTCAACGTTGTGCAAGGTTCTGATGCCCTTTGAACTTGCCACACGTGAAGTCAGTTCAGACACTGCCAGCCTGAGTCAGGTCATTCCCCTCATCAGGCTTTTGCAGAAGAAGCTGGAGGCATTGAAGAAGGAGCTAACACGGAGCGATTCCGCTAGGCATGTGGGACTTGTGGATGCAGCCCTTAATTCGCTTAACAAGGATTCACGGGTGGTCAATCTGTTGAAATCAGAGCACTACATTTTGGCCACCGTGCTCGATCCTAGATTTAAAGCCTACCTTGGATCTCTCTTTCCGGCAGACACAGGTCTGCTGGGGTTGAAAGACCTGCTGGTGACAAAATTGTCAAGTCAAGCGGAACGCGACCTGTCAACATCTCCTCCTTCACATTCTCCCGCAACTGGGGGTGCGAGGAAAAGGCTCAGAATTCCGAGCCCACCCGCTGGCGGTGATGCAGGGCAGTCTGGAGCGACTGCTGATGCTGACATCTGGTCCGGACTGAAGGACCTGACAACGATTACGGACATGTCGTCTACTGTCACTGCATATGATTCTCTCAACATTGATAGAATGGTGGAGGATTATATGAGTGACCGCATCCAAGTAGGCACGTCACACAGTCCGTACTTATACTGGCAGGAAAAAGAGGCAATTTGGAGGCCCTTGCACAAACTGGCTTTATTCTACCTAAGTTGCCCTCCCACAAGTGTGTACTCCGAAAGAGTGTTTAGTGCCGCCGCTCACCTTGTCAGCAATCGGCGTACGAGGTTACATCCAGAAAATGTGGAGAAGATGATGTTCATTAAAATGAATTATAATCAATTCCTCCGCGGAGACATTGACCAGCAGCAATTGCCTCCACAAAGTACACAGGGAGCTGAGATGGTGGATTCCAGTGGGGACGAATTGATAATCTGTGAGGAGGGGGATGTACACGGTGATATATCGGAGGGTGAAGATGAGGTGGACATCTTGCCTCTGTAGAGCCAGTTTGTGCAAGGAGAGATTAATTGCTTCTTTTTTGGGGGGGGTCCAAACCAACCCGTCATATCAGTCACAGTCGTGTGGCAGACCCTGTCACTGAAATGATGGGTTGGTTAAAGTGTGCATGTCCTGTTTTGTTTATACAACATAAGGGTGGGTGGGAGGGCCCAAGGATAATTCCATCTTGCACCTCTTTTTTCTTTTCTTTTTCTTTGCATCATGTGCTGATTGGGGAGGGTTTTTTGGAAGGGACATCCTGCGTGACACTGCAGTGACACTCCTAGATGGGCCCGGTGTTTGTGTCGGCCACTAGGGTCGCTTATCTTTCTCACACAGTCAGCTACCTCATTGCGCCTCTTTTTTTCTTTGCGTCATGTGCTGTTTGGGGAGGGTTTTTTGGAAGGGACATCCTGCGTGACACTGCAGTGCCACTCCTAGATGGGCCCGGTGTTTGTGTTGGCCACTAGGGTCGCTTATCTTACTCACACAGCGACCTCGGTGCAAATTTTAGGACTAAAAATAATATTGTGAGGTGTGATGTGTTCAGAATAGGCTGAAAATGAGTGTAAATTATGTTTTTTGAGGTTAATAATACTTTGGGATCAAAATTACCCCCAAATTCTATGATTTAAGCTGTTTTTTAGGGTTTTTTGAAAAAAACACCCGAATCCAAAACACACCCGAATCCGACAAAAAAAATTCGGTGAGGTTTTGCCAAAACGCGGTCGAACCCAAAACACGGCCGCGGAACCGAACCCAAAACCAAAACACAAAACCCGAAAAATTTCAGGCGCTCATCTCTAGTTTGAACTCGAATGGTATCGGGTGCATTTTACTGCAACTTTTTGAATCCTGATACAATCATTCACTAAGCTGCCGAGTTTTGCACAATCGTTTTTTCCGATGTCGATGTGATTCGTAATATCAGGCAGTGTTTTATGGGAGTGATGAGTAAAACACTGCCTGACAAAAAACAAGGAATCCCGGCCGGATCTGTGAGATCCGTGCAGGGCTTCATTGTGTACCTTAAAAAGTTGATTAAAGTCTTAAAAATTCTGAAAAAAATTGCGTGGGGTCCCCCCTCCTAAGCACAACCAGCCTCGGGCTCTTTGAGCCGGTCCTGGTAGAAAAAATATGGGGGAAAAAAGGACAGGGGTTCCCCCATATTTGATCAACCAGCACCAGCTCTGCGCCTGGTCCTGGTTCCAAAAATATGGGGGACAAAAAGCGTAGGGGTCCCCCGTATTTTTGAAACCAGCACCGGGCTCCACTAGCCAGGTATATAATGCCACAGCCGGGGGACACTTTTATACTGGTCCCTACGGCCCTGGCATTACATACCCAACTAGTCACCCCTGGCTGGGGTACCCTGGAGGAGTGGGAACCCCTTAAATCAAGGGGTCCCCCCCTCCAGCCACCCAAGGGCCAGGGGTGAAGCCCGAGGCTGTCCCCCTCATCCAAGGGCGGCGGATGGGGGGCTGATAGCCTTGTGAAAAAATGTGAATATTGTTTTTAGTAGCAGTACTACAAGTCCCAGCAAGTCACCCCCACAAGCTGGTACTTGGAGAACCACAAGTACCAGCATGCGGTGGAAAACCGGGCCCGCTGGTACCTGTAGTACTACTACTAAAAAAATACCCCCCAAAAAAACAGGACACACACACCGTGAAAGTATAAGTTTATTACATACATGCACACCTCCATACATATATACATACTTACCTAGGTTCCCACGAGGCTCGGTCCTCTTCTCCATGTAGAATCCTTGGGGTACCTGTGAAAAAAATTATACTCACATAATCCAGTGTAGAATCAGACCTTTGTATAATCCACGTACCTGTCAAAATAATAAAACAGAAACCCGACCACGCACTGAAAGGGGCCCCATGTTTACACATGGGACCCTATTCCCCGACTGCCAGGACCCCCCCTGACTCCTGTCAAAGAGGGTCCCTTCAGCCAGTCAGGGAGCGCCACGTCGTGGCACTCTCCTGATTGGCTCTGTGCTCCTGTAGTGTCTGTCAGGCAGCACACGGCACGGATACAATGTAGCGCCTATGCGCTCCATTGTAGCCAATGGTGGGAACTTTGCGGTCAGCGGTGAGGTTACTTTCGGTCAACCGCTGACCGCAAAGTTCCCACCATTGGCTACAATGGAGCGCATAGGCGCTACATTGCATCTGTGCCGTGTGCTGCCTGACAGACACTACAGGAGCACACAGCCAATCAGGAGAGTGCCACGACGTGGCGCTCCCTGACTGGCTGAAGGAACCCTCTGTGACAGGAGTCAGGGGGGGTCCTGGCAGTCGGGGAAAGGGGTCCCATGTGTAAACATGGGGCCCCTTTCAGTGCGTGGTCGGGTTTCCGTTTTATTATTTTGCCAAGTACGTGGATTATACAAAGGTCTGATTCTACACTGGATTATGTGAGTATAATTTTTTTCACAGGTACCCCAAGGATTCTACATGGAGAAGAGGACCGAGCCTCGTGGGAACATTGGTAAGTATGTATGTATGGAGGTGTGCATGTATGTAATAAACTTATACTTTCACGGTGTGTGTGTCCTGTTTTTTGGGGGGTATTTTTTTTAGTAGTAGTACTACAGGTACCAGCGGGCCCAGTTTTCCACCGCATGCTGGTACTTGTGGTTCTCCTAGTACCAGCTTGCGGGGGTGGCTTGCTGGGACTTGTAGTACTGCTACTAAAAACAATATTCACATTTTTTCACAAGGCTATCAGCCCCCCATCCGCCACCCTTGGATGGGGGGGACAGCCTCGGGCTTCACCCCTGGCCCTTGGGTGGCTGGAGGGGGGGACCCCTTGATTTAAGGGGTTCCCACTCCTCCAGGGTACCCCGGCCAGGGGTGACTAGTTGGGTATGTAATGCCAGGGCCGCAGGGACCAGTATAAAAGTGTCCCCTGGCTGTGGCATTATGTACCTGGCTAGTGAAGCCCGGTGCTGGTTTCAAAAATACGGGGGACCCCTACGCTTTTGTCCCCCGTATTTTTGGAACCAGGACCAAGCGCAGAGCCCAGTGCTGGTTGATTAAATATGGGGGAACCCCTGTCATTTTCCCCCCCATATTTTTTCAACCAGGATCGGCTCAAAGAGCCCAAGGCTGATTGTGCTTAGGAGGGGGGGGGGCCCACGCAATTTTTTTTCCAGTTTTTACACTAAACAGATCCTTTCCCATAGATAACCATGCACAGATCTCACTGATCCGTGCATGGTTATCCAAACTCGACTGGAAAAAGCAGGTCTATTTTTTTGCTGCTTTTTTTAACGAATCGAAAAAAAACAGACCCGCACTTGAGCACTCAGAAACTAACACCCAAATACGAATGAATAGTGAATGCCCGTATTCTATGAAATAACAGCCGCGTTTGACCGATGGTCTATTCATTCGTATTTCTGAACGTTGTCATTCAAACCATTACGAATAGTCCAAACACTGCCGAGATTGGTGCTTAGTGAATTCCCGGCTTGGGACTTAGAAAAAAAAACACAAATCGGACAAACTCGGATTTTTAGTAAATACTGGCCCTGGTCTATGCACAGACTAGAAAAATCATTCAATGGTGAGTTGCGAATGGATTTGCAGATGTCCGCTGCCTGGCAAAGATTTTGCGTGGCGTACGAATGCATTCACACAGTTGTATGGGGTGGGTTTTCACTCTCCCTGGGTGGCGACTATCTGATCGCAGACATCTGCAAATTTGCAGCACAGCGATCAGGTCTGAATTAGGCCCATAGTCATGTCGCAAATCATTTTAATCAGCATATTCTGCTTGTGCATCCTATTCTTATAGTGATGTGAATAAGACGCATTCAGGGCCGGACCAGCCCACAGGGATACAAGGGAAACCCCCGGTGGGCCCCACTGCCTGTGGTCCCACCTTCTCCTCTAGGGGTCAAGTTCTAGACTCTACACTTGAGTTATACATATGTCTATACTGCAAAGGGTTATGGTGTATTCCTTACAAAGCATTGCTGTTATCATGCATACACTAGCAGTATTTACTACATATATATTCATCAATAGGCCCATGCACTCTCTAATGGCTGGCCAAAACCTCTGGGGTGGCTGACCACACCCGTAAGCATGGGTCCCATACTACTGCCCTTCATGCCCCAGTCTTACACTGGACACATTTTCGGGGGAGAAAATAATCCAAAGGATGCATGTCATTAGCAAATTACTAGAAAGACTGGTTACTGTGACTGCAGCAACAATGAGGGAGGACACATCTGTATTTTATGTGTTTTTATATTGTGCATGCTCTGGAGCAGAGAGTATGCAGGTATGGCCAATACAGATTGTATGCAACTCAGAAGCATTTTCAGGATCTATCTAGATGGTAATGTGCTATGGCCCAAATGTATTAAGCCTTAAAAAGTGATAGAGTGGAGATTGATAAAGAGTGATAAATGACCTGCCAACCAGCTCATGTCATTTGTCAAACACAGCCGGTTACATGGCAGTTAGGAAGCTGATTGGCTGGTCATTTATCATTCTTTACTATCTCCACTTTATCACTTTTTAAGACTTAATATATTTTGGCCAAAAACTCTTATGTGTTTTACCCATATTGTACATGCAACCAGCTGTGTAGCAATTTTAATCCCATATATGTATACAAAGCAGAAAAACATTAGCTATCAGTGCTAACATAATATACTGCAAATCAGTGTATGAAAACATTTTTACATGCAGCCCATCGTCAAGGGACCCCAATTTTCTGCAATCCCCTCTGTTTAATTTGCTACATACATACAGATCTGTGGTATATTTTAGATGTGGTGTTTGCATGTAGGCAAAGTTCAGTGAGGGGATGTTGAAATACAGAAATGCAAAACAATTATGAACAGAATAACACACAAACATGCGGAAAAAAATGACGTAACTTACAGAACCTACAGCCTTGGTGAAAACGAGAACAATATGTCACAATATGTCAATATCAGACTAATTTATTTAACCTTTTTCTATTACTGAAAGAGGTTTTAGGCACCTGAAGAGGGCTAGTGGCAGATAACAGGCATCTGGAGGTGACTGATGGCACACAATGGGCATCTGGATGGTGCTGATGGCACCAGAGGCATCTGGAGGGTAACAATGGTATATGAGGGTGGTTCTGATGGCACAAGAGGCATTTTGAGGGAGCCGATAGCACATGAGGGGCATATAGAGGTGGCTGAGGCATATTTAAGGGAGTCATGGTACATAAGAAATGTATAGCTGTGTCTGATAGCACATAAGAGACATCTGTAGGGATCTAATGGCACATGAGGGTTATGTGAACTGGTCTGATGGCAGATATAAAGCACATGGAAAGGTTTGATAGTACTTAAGGGGCACATGGAGGGGGCTTATGGCACATAAAGGGCACATGTAGGGCATTTGATGGCACACAAGGAGCACATGGAGGGTACTGATGGCACATAAGGGGCATCTCTAGGGGTCTGATGGCAAATACAGGGCATGTTGAAGAGTCTGATGGCTTATAAGGAGCCTGTGGTGGGGGCTATTGGCACAAAAGGGGCGCCATGAAAGGTCTGATGGCATAAAAGGGACACATGGGGAGGTCTGATAGGCATTTAAAGGTTCTGATGACAAATAAGGAGCATGTGGGAGGGTCTGACTGCACATAAGGGGCATCTTGGGGGCTAATGGTACAAAAGAGGCATTTGGAGGGAGGAGATGGCACATAAGGGGATCTGTCAGAGACTGATAGCACAAAAGATATTTCTGGGTGGGTGTGGTGCCACATTAGGGGCATCTGTAGGGGTCATATGGAAAGGCCTGTTGGCACATAAAGGGCATGTGGAAGGGTCCGGTGGCACATAACGGGAACATGGAGGGCATTTGATCGCACATAGAGGGGACTGATAGCACATAAGGGTCATCTGTAAAGGTCTAATTGGTTGGGAGCTAATAGCACAAAAGGGGCATCTGAAAATATCTGACTCCACAGGCCATACCCCACTCACTGTGCTCACATATAAGCAGTGTGACTTCATATTGTCTGCTGCCAAAAAAGTAAAAAATGGGGGGGGAAAACATTAAAAATAATTAAACGTAAAAAATTGTCTTTTTATGTTTGTACAAACTGTGTTTGAGATACCCAAGTGCATTTGTTCACATATATATATAAGCCCTGTGACTCCACGCAGTGTGAGCTGAGCTGCCAGTTGAAAAAAAGAATAAAAATGTATATTTCTGTAATATGTACTGTTCTGTGCACTTTACCCCAGTACACTCTGTACCCCAATGCGTTTTGTTCACTTCATATACAAATAAAAGTGGTCTGACTCCATGCAGTGTGAGCCAAGCTGCCAGTTAAAAAAATAAGAAAAAAAATATTGTTTAATCTGTTTGTACTGTTCTGTGCACTCTACCACAGTATGCTCTGTTACCCCATTGCACTTTGTTCACTTCACGTACTTATAAAAGCAGTGATCTGAGCTGTCAGAGAAGAAATAGATAATGATCAGTTTAGAGAAGAGCAGGAGCAGCAAGCAAACACAGTACTATCTCTGCAACTGCTGCAACCAATCATGGCAATACTAGTCCTTTAACGTCAAGAAAAAATACTTTACAGGGGTAAAAGCAAAACGCCTCTATTAAAAGGAAAGCTTAGTGCAGAAAAATATAAAATTGGCAACATGCCATTCACCATCACAGTGTCAAGGAAAGGCTCAGGTTTTGGCCTTTATTTATGAGTGGTGGTTCTGAAACTGTCAGTGATGAATCTTCTTCTTCCTCTCATAATGATGCAAGACCTTTTCACTTAGAGTGTAGAAGAGGTGTCAATAAAAGAAAACCACTAAATCAGTAGAACAAACTGTGTGTTCAGAAGCATTACACATCCGTAAGAGTCTAGGGGTTTCCAAGTTAGCTATGTGTGAGTCTGACATTTCTCACACTGTCCTCATAAATAAGCCTCTCACCTCCTTACACAATTTTGGCACCATCTGCACATGTGGGGAGCATTACGAGTAAAGATGGTGATGAGGATATAATAGAAATTGAGGACGCTTGTATGCAGAGCCGGCCCTAACCAATATGATGCCCTAGGCAAGATTTTGGCTGGTGCCCCCTAGCACCACCGCTGGTTCCGCCTCTGAACTTGCACCTCTTTCCCAGCACCATCACCCCTCATCCATAGCAGTCCTTATTTTGGTGTTTGTACCCCCTATATTTTAAATAGTAACAGTTCGCACATTTGGCGCACAGCCCAAAAAGGGGTGTGTTTTTGCTGGCAAGGGGCAAGGCCACACAATAGTAACCCCAATTCCAATTACACCACACAGTACTGCAACTTTATTCACATTTGATCATGCGATAGTGTCCATAATTCATATTACATCCCACAGTAGTATCACTTTACCTTATAAACATTACTCCTCACAGTAGAGCCCCTTATTCACAATACATCACACTGAATTGCTCCTTATTCACATTACATCACACCCTATTTCTCTTTATTAATATTAGACGACACAGTAGTGCCCTTTCTATACGCAACGCCACATAGTAGAGCACCTTATACACATAATGCCACACATTAGTAATGCATTTATACACATAATTCCACACAGCAATGCCCCTTACACCTTATTAATGCCCTTATAAACATAATGCGCCTTACACATTGGGGGTAATTCCAAGTTGATCGCAGCAGGAATTCTGTTAGCAACTGGGCAAAACCATGTGCACTGCAGGGGAGGCAGATATAACATGTGCAGAGAGAGTTAGATTTGGGTGTGGTGTGTCCAATCTGCAATCTAATTTGCAGTGTAAAAATAAAGCAGCCAGTATTTACCCTGCACAGAAATAAAATAACCCACCCAAATCTAACTCTCTCTGCAAATGTTATATCTGCCACACTTGCAGTGCACATGGTTTTGCCCAACTGCTAAAAAAATTCCTGCTGCGATCAACTTGGAATTACCCCCATTATGACAACCTTTATTAATGCCCTTTTACACATAATGGCCCTCATTCCGAGTTTATTGCTCGCTAGCTGCTTTTAGCAGCAGTGCAAACACTAAGCCGCCGCCCTCTGGGAATGTATCTTAGCTTAGCAGAATAGCGAACGAAAGGTTAGCAGAACTGCTCGAAAAAATTTTCATGCAGTTTCAGAGTGGCTCAGAACCTACTCCTAGATTGCGATCACTGCAGTCTGTTTAGTTCCTTGTTTGACGTCACAAACACGCCCTGCGTTCGGCCAGCCACTCCCCCGTTCCCCCAGCCACTCCTGCATTTTTACCTGACACGCCTGCATTTTTTAGCACACTCTCGGAAAATGCTCAGTTACCACCCAGAAACACCAACTTCCTGTCAATCAATCACCGATCAGCAGAGCAACTGAAAAGCGTCGCTCGCCCCTGTGTAAAATTGCTTAGTTTTGTGTGAAATTACTTGGCGCATGCGCCCTGCGGCCCATACGCATGCGCAGAAAAGCCAATTTTTAGCCTGATCGCTATGATGCAAAAAACGGCAGCGAGCGATCAACTCGGAATGACCCCCAATGTCCCTTACATATATGCCGCGCATTATTAATGCCCTTATACACATAATGACACACATAATGCCCCCTACACATTTGCTGCACATTGGCCCTCATTCCGAGTTGTTCGCTCGCAAGCTGCTTTTAGCAGCATTGCACACGCTAAGCCGCCGCCTACTGGGAGTGAATCTTAGCTTAGCAGAATTGCGAACGAAAGATTCTCAAAATTGCGAATAGAAATGTCTTAGCAGTTTCTGAGTAGCTCGACACTTACTCTGCCACTGCGATCAGTTCAGTCAGTTTCGTTCCTGGTTTGACGTCACAAACACACCCAACGTTCGCCCAGACACTCCCCCGTTTCTCCAGCCACTCCCGCGTTTTTCCCAGAAACGGCAGCGTTTTTTCACACACTCCCATAAAACGGTCAGTTTCCGCCCAGAAACACCCACTTCCTGTCAATCACACTCCGATCACCAGAACGAAGAAAAAACCTCGTAATGCCGTGAGTAAAATACCAAACTTCTTAGCAAATTTACTTGACGCAGCCGCAGTGCGAACATTGGGGGTCATTCCGAGTTGTTCGCTCGTTATTTTTTTCTCGCAATGGAGCGATTAGTCGCTAATGCGCATGCGCAATGTCCGCAGTGCGACTGCGCCAAGTAAATTTGCTATGCAGTTAGGAATTTTACTCACGGCATTACGAGGTTTTTTCTTCGTTCTGGTGATCGGAGTGTGATTGACAGGAAGTGGGTGTTTCTGGGTGGAAACTGGCAGTTTTATGGAAGTGTGTGAAAAAACGCTACCGTTTCTGGGAAAAACGCGGGAGTGGCTGGAGAAACGGAGGAGTGTCTGGGCGAACGCTGGGTGTGTTTGTGACGTCAAACCAGGAACGACAAGCACTGAACTGATCGCAGATGCCGAGTAAGTCTGGAGCTACTCAGAAACTGCTAAGAAGTGTCTATTCGCAATTCTGCTAATCTTTCGATTCACTCCCAGTAGGCGGCGGCTTAGCGTGTGCAAAGCTGCTAAAAGCAGCTTGCGAGCGAACAACTCGGAATGACCCCCATTGCGCATGCGCAGTTAGCGGAAAATCTCACCGATGCAAAGAAAAATAACGAGCGAACAACTCGGAATGAGGGCCATTATTAGTGCCCCTATACACATAATGAACACATACAGTAGTACCCTGTTACGCATATGCCGCACATTATTAATGCCCTTATACACATAATGACACACATAGTGCCCCTTACACATATGCTGCACATTATTAATGCATTTTTACATGACACACACAATGCTCCGCTTACACATATTCCGAACACTACCAACCAACCCACTCACATGCACACAGCACTCACACTGCCACTAACACTGTGACCTCTGCCTCTGCTTGGATACAGATGTGTCCTCATAAATCTTGCCTCAATGCTAACGTCAGGCACCTTTTTTTATGAAAATGCATCTTATTTGCATTGCTATGTGGCTAGGACGCACAAGCAGATTTTGCTGATTAAAATGATATGCAGCATGCCTATATATTGTGTGAGACTGTGGCTGTATCTGCATAAGAAATGCTACACACAGAATATAGGCATGCCGCGTATCATTTTAATCATCAGAAGCTGCTGATGCCCCTAGGCATATCAAATGCCCTAGGCAATTGCCTAGTTTGCCTATACCTATGACCGGCTCTGCTTGTATGGAAGTGGAACAGTATGAAGGAGATATATGTGTACTACTACTATATGACACTAAAGATGAGGATGTTGAAAATATTGTTTGTGTAAGTCAGCCACCAGTGCTACAGTTCTTGCCCATGATAAACAGAAAGCCATTGTGATTCTTGGGCATACTGTAAGACCAAAAAAAGCCACCTCTTGGGTGACCAAAGTTAGCAAAGGTAGGGATGTTACCTATCTAGACAATACCTCCTTGTTATTCAGGAAATTTATTCTATGAGATTTTATTAATTTGTTGTAACTAACACCCTCATCATCAACCTCCTCATCAGTGATATAGGTTATCCTTTCAAAAAATAGTTTTTGGGGGCCCAAACAAGACAAGCACTTCAGTCATAAAAGTGGCAGTCCCTTTCGCTGAAGTACTTGGTTTGTTAAACTGTGCATATCCTTTTTAAAATCCAACCTAAGGGTGTGTAGGAGAGCCCAATGACAATTCCAATTTGAACCACTTTTCTTTTCTGTCACTGTTGTGTAGCAAGGTTTCATAGATATAAACTATAAACTGCCATGTGTTTATGCACTGCTCTGTTATTTAGTAACCAGTCAGCTCTCGCTTCAGCCTTTGGACTAGACTGGATGAAAACAATATTGTGAGCTGTGATGTGGTCAAAATTGACTGGAAATTAATGTTATTGAGGTTAATAATAGTTTAAAAAAATACAAAACCAAAACCAGTCATGGCATTGTGGAAAAACCAAAACCAAACCCGGATGACGAATTAGAACCAATTCCAAAACCAGCAAAATTGGTCTGCCAGACATCTCTAATATCAGTCATACTATTTTAACATCAGTTGTAAGATGCGGGGATGCCAGAAACATGGTAAAACATTGAGGTCAGTGCCATAACTAAACATTTTAGCATTGTGTGCAAAAAACAGCATTGGCACCCCCCCTTATTCACAATAGAGCCATTGCGCGCCGAAGGCGCGCTTAAAAAAATATAGGGGTGTGGCTTCATGGTTAAGGGGTGTGGCCACAAAATAATATCAATTCATATTACGCTGCACAGTAGTCTCCATTATTCAAATTACGCCGACAGTAGCGCCACTACACCAGGTAGAGTCCCTCTTTTACACAGTATGGCAGACAGTGTCCCTCTTTTTACACAGTATGGCAGACAGTGTCCCTCTTTTTACACAGTACGGCAGACAGTGTCCCTCTTTTTACACAGTATGGCAGACAGTGTCCCTCTTTTTACACAGTATGGCAGACAGTGTCCCTCTTTTTACACAGTATGGCAGACAGTGTCCGTCTTTTTACACAGTACAGCAGACAGTGTCCCTCTGTTTTACACAGTACAGCGGACAGTGTCCCTCTGTTTTACACAGTAAGGCAGATAGTGTCCCTCTGTTTTACACAGTATGGCAGACAGTGTCCCTCTTTTTACACAGTATGGCAGACAGTGTCCCTCTTTTTACACAGTACGGCAGACAGTGTCCCTCTTTTTTACACAGTACGGCAGACAGTGTCCCTTTTTTTTAACACAGTACGGCAGACAGTGTACCCATTTTACACAGTACGGCAGACAGTGTCCCTCTTTTTACACATTACGGCAGACAGTGTCCCTCTTTTTACACATTACAGCAGACAGAGTTCCTCTTTTTACACATTACGGAAGACAGGGTCCCTCTTTTTACACATTATGGCAGAGTCCCCATTTTACACAGTACGGCAGACAGAGACCCTCTTATTACACATTACGGCAGACAGAGTCCCTCTTTTTATAAATAACAACAGACTGAGTCCCTCTTTTTACACATTACAACAGACAGAGTCCCCATTTTACACATTACAGCAGAGTCCCCATTTTACACAGTATGCCAGGTAGAGTTCCTCTATTTACACATTACGTCAGGCCAGGGGCGTCAGTACCTATCAGATCCCTGGAGGCGGAAGAGACAATAGTGTCTCCCTCCCCCACACACATAACCATATATATGCACACAGCCACATATATATGTATACACACAACCACATATATACATATATGCACAGTGCACAAAGGCATATATGTATATATATATATATATATATGAACGTTATAGTAAGAACTTACCGTTGATAACGTGATTTCTCTTATGTCAACAGGTATCCACAGGATAACATTGGGATATTGTCGAGCGACAGCGAAAATGGCACCAACACGGTCACGAGCTTTCTGGCCTCCCAGGATGCATTGGGGCCTCCACTATATAGTCCCGCCCACTGACTCAGTCAGATCAGTTCTTTCCACAGCGATTTTAGGCAGCAACATTAGGTAGAGACCTGTACAGGCGATAAGAACACACATGCACACCCTTCCATACAAGAAGGAAGAGGTTTAGTGATTGTCTAGATCCTCAAATTAGATGCGTCAGGGTGGGATCCCTGTGGATACCTGTGGACATAAGAGAAATCACGTTATCAACGGTAAGTTCTTACCATAACGTTCATTTCTCTGGCTGGGTCCACAGGATTATCCACAGGATAACATTGGGATTCCCAAAGCCATTTTAGTGGTGGGGACGCTCCTGATTGCACAGGAGGACCTTTCGCCCGAAGTCTGCGTCATGAGAGGCAAAAGTATCCAAGGCATAATGTCTGATGAATGTGTTTATGGAAGACCATGTGGCTGCTCTACATATCTGTTCTGCTGAAGCACCCTGTTGTGCTGCCCAAGAAGGACCTACCTTACGTGTAGAGTGTGCAGAGACATTAGCCGGAATAGGGAGATCTGCATGAGAATAAGCTTCTGATATTACCATTCGGAGCCATCTCGCCAGCATCTGTTTACTAGCAGGCCACCCTCTCCTATGGAATCCGTAGAGGATGAAGAGAGAATCTGTTTTCCTGATGGCACTAGTACGATCTATGTAGATTCTTAAAGCCCGGACCACGTCCAGCGACGCTTCTCCCGCAGAAAGTCCCGATACCTGAAAAGCTGGGACTACAATTTCTTCATTTAGGTGAAACTTTGATACCCCCTTTGGAAAATAACTAGATCTCGTTCTGAGAACAGCTCTGTCTGGGAAAAAAACTTAGGAAAGGAGACTTACAAGATAATGCTCCTAATTCAGACACTCTTCTGGCTGATGCCATTGCCAGTAAAAAAAGAACTTTAACCGTTAACCACTTAAGATCTGTTCTCTCAAGTGGTTCAAACAAAGGACCCTGGAGAAATTTAAGAACTAAATTCAAATCCCAGGGAGCTGCAGGAGGAACAAATGGAGGTTGAATATGTACTACTCCTTGGAAAAACGTACGTACATCCTGTAGGTCAGCAATCTTCTGCTGAAACCATACAGTCAATGCTGAGACTTGCACCCTCAAGGAAGCAACCTTCAACCCTTTATCCAATCCTGCCTGCAGGAAATCCAAAATTCTAGCTACTTTAAAAGATCTCGGATTGTAATTTTTTTCCAGAACACCAATGAATATAGGCTTGCCATATTCTATGATATACACGGGCCGAAGAAGGCTTTCTTGCTTTAAGCATGGTTTGGATTACTTGCTTTGAAAATCCTTTAGCCTCTAAGATAGAGGTTTCAACAGCCACGCCGTCAAAGACAGGCGATCCAGATGACTGTGACAACAAGGACCCTGCATTAACAGGTCTGGACGTTGAGGGAGCAGTATCGGTGCCTCCACGGACATTCTCAACAGATCTGTGTACCAATGCCTTCTTGGCCAAGCTGGAGCTACTAGAATGATTGCTCCTTTTGCCTGTTTTATCTTTCTCACTACTCTGGGTAACAGAGATATTGGAGGGAACAGATACGCCAGCTGAAACCTCCATTCTACTGACAATGCATCTACCAGGACCGCTCCTGGGTCCCTTGTTCTTGATCCGTACCTCGGAACTTTGTTGTTTAGACGAGACGCCATAAGGTCTATCTCTGGTAGACCCCATCTGTTCACCAGTGTCTGAAACACTTCTGGGTGTAGTGCCCATTCGGTTTCCTGAATGGTGTGCCGACTGAGAAAATCCGCTTCCCAATTTAGTACACCCGGGACAAATACTGCTGACAATGCCGGGAGATGGAGTTCCGCCCATTTTAGAATGGGAGTTACTTCCTCCATCAGACTCTTGCTGTGAGTTCCTCCTTGATGATTGAGGTATGCTACTGCCGTCGCATTGTCTGAGCGGATCTGGACTGGTCTTCCTTGTAGATTTTCCTTTGCCTGAACCAGAGCCAAGTAAATGGCTCTTATTTCTAACAGATTTATCGGCAGGCGACTTTCCCTTGCGGTCCATTTTCCCTGGAACCATAGGCTTCCGAGTACCGCCCCCCAGCCTTGCAGGCTGGCAACTGTTGTCAGGACTTGCCACTCTTTTATCCAAAAGGGTCTCCCCTTGTTTAAATGGTCTGTCTATAGCCACCATGCTAGAGACCTTTTTAAATATACTGGAATCTTTATCATCTGCTTCTTTATTGTTTGATGATTTCCATTCCATTTGGTCAAAATGAGATGCTGCAACGGTCTGGAGTGGAATTGCGCATATTCCACCATGTCGAACGTTAATACCATCAGACCCAACAGTCGCATTGCTGCATGGACTGACATTGTCTGGGCTTGCAACGCTTCCTGAGCCATGACCTGCACCTTGACTATTTTTTCCTCTGGTAAGAGAACTCTCTGTAGGTCTGAATCCAATATGGCTCCCAAATGAACCATCCGCTGTGACGGATTCAGGGACGACTTCTCCCAATTTATGAGCCACCCGTGTCTCTGTAAACAAACTATCGTCTGTTGGAGATGGCTCAACAGTAAATCTTGCGACTGTGCTAAGATTAATAGGTCGTCTAGGTATGGGAATATTCTTATCCCTTGCTTGCGCAGACAAGCTGCCATAACCACCATGATCTTGGTAAATACCCTGGGTGCTGTAGCTAGCCCGAAGGGCAGAGCTTGGAACTGGAAGTGTTCCTTGAGGATGGCAAACCTGAGGTAACACTGATGTGATAGTGCTATAGGCACATGCAGGTAAGCATCCCGTACATCCAGAGATACCATATAGTCTCCCGGTTCCATAGCCAACATTATGGAGCGTAACGTCTCCATGTGGAACTTCGGGATCCATATGTAGTTGTTCAACATCTTCAGATTTAGAATTGGTCGATATGACCCATTTGGTTTCTGGATTAGAAACAGATTGGAGTAATACCCCTGTCTCTTTTGTGATGGAGGTACTGGGACAATCACACCTGACTGCAGTAATTTTTGGACTGCTTCTTGCACGGCATTGGCCTTCGACTCTATACGAGATGGGCTGGTGCAAAAAAATCTTTGAGGAGGCTGCCTCCTGAATGGGAACCCATACTCCTGAGATACTACCTTCTGCACCCAGGCATCTGCTGTTGACTGTTGCCATATGTGTGCAAATTGCAGGAGTCGGCCCCCAACCCTGGAATCCTCCAGGCGGAGGCCCGTCTCTTCAGGCTGAGGGTTTCTGTTCAGGTTTGGAAGCTGGCTTTTTGCTAGCCCACTGCTTCCTACCCCTGGATTTAAACTGGGGTTGTTTAGGCTCCTCTTTAGCTTTCGCTTTGCTTTGCCAGCGAAATGAGCGAAATTTTAAACCCTTGGACTTAGGGTTATAGGTAGCCGGAAATCTGACCTTTTTCGATTCAGCCTCTGATTCTAGGATATCCGATAAAGGTTTTCCAAATAATATATTACCCACGAAAGGCAATGCTTCCAATTCTTTCTTGGACTCCGCATCTGCCTTCCAGGTCCGTAGCCAAACTGCTCTGCGAGCGACTACTGCCAGGGCTGAAGCTTTAGAAGCAACAGTGCCTACATCAATAGCTGCTTCTTCTAAATACTGGGCAGATTGTCTTAAACGGCAAAGACGATTCTCTTGCTCCCTAGTAGGAGAGGGGATGTCATTCTCTAGTTCCTCTATCAATTCGCCAATTGCCTTTGCTACCCAGGCCGAAGCCATAGCAGGTCTTACCACTGCACCTACAAGAGAAAAAATATTTTTCAATAGGCTCTCTACCCTTCTGTCTGTGACATCATTCAAAGAGGTAGATGACAGTGGTAAAGCAGATTTATGCACGAGTCGCAGAACATGTGCATCTACTTTTGGAGGAACTTCTCTCTTCGAACAATCTCCAGCAGGAAATGGATAATAAGAATCCTATCTCTTAGGAATCTTATACTTTTTACTGGGCGCTGCCCAAGACTCATCCATCATTTCCGTCAACTCATCTGACACTGGAAATTCAGCTTTCACTGACTTTGTTCGTTTGAATACAGGTGCTTTTGCTTTTAACGCTGTCTTGGCTGGTTCTTCCAGAGAAAGCACAGCCTTCACTGCATTAATGAGTTCAGCTACATCTTCTGAACTAAAGCTCTGCGACTGATCATCATACGGAGTTGAATCTATTGTTTCCGCATCATCATCCGATGTACCATCTTGTGTAGTCTGCCATACAGACGTATCTGTCTTAGTCTTACCTGCCCCTTGGTTGCTTGTAGAAGCTACTGGAACCAAACCATAGGAAGGGAGCTGCATGTATGGGTTCATAGTGTAACCTAACCCTTGAGGTGGTGCTACCGGAGCTAACCTGTCCGCTATTGAAGACAGAGTCTTTGCGAACATATTCCATGGTGGCTCTACTGGAGGTTGAACTAACTCCTGTTTTTTACTTCGCTGAAAAGCGAAACAGTTTGCACACAAACCCTCATAAGTGACCAATTGATTCATATCAATTACCCCTGACTTACAAGATAAGCATGTTAGGGCTATGGGAGTGCTTGACAAATTCTCCTCATCACTTTTGCCGCTCACAGACATTTTATCTGATATTGACTACACAATTTTGTGACTGAAAAACACCCTATAATCAGTATATAGAGGTGAAATCAATCTGACCACAGTGCACCTGATTTGAGGGTCAGAACAGGACTGACATTACACAGAAAAGTCAGCACGCATACTAGCAGTCAGTCACATGTTAAAGCATTAGACATTGTCATATGAGAATACAACCTCCATAATAACTTAAACATAAGTAGGAAAATTGTACTTCTGTTTAACTGGTTCTTTTTTTCATCATAACATGCAGAAAACACAGTAATATACAGGTCTCATATGCAATAGGTACTAAAAATTAACAATGCATACTAAGAAGTAGAAGGAATTTTTAGTACTGTATACCCTGCCTCCAGAGAGCGGGATACAGGGAGACTCACCACACTTCCATATCCAAGCAAAGACGCTCGTAAGACGCTGAGTGGATTCAGACGCTACTGGTGTACACTGCCGCTCTTGGTAACTGATATCGGACACGGACGCTAACCAACGGACACGGACGCTGAGCGACTCCACGTGCATGCAGACGCTAAAGGCCTGCGACTCAGTCTGGGCGGGTTTATATCCAGTGTACACAACCGCAGCGTCTAAGCTGCGACCGAGTACCCTCGTGGTAGCGTCTGAGCCGGAAGTGAGGTCATTCAGTTCATGAAACGAGAGACACGCGGGAACTGGCCATGAACTCGGAGGAGGGGTGGCCAGGAGAGTGTCTGAAACCCCCTGTTAACTGAAACTCCCAGGATCGCGGCCTCAACCTAGTCCTGGCACCTATGATCCCCGGAGCGTAGCGCTGTCACACTCGAGATGTTCGGCGCATCAACACACTGTTTGTAGTCTCCACCAAATCAGTGTAGCTGTGTCCTGACCCCTCTAGTAAGAGGAAGTCCATAGACTCACCGTCTCCCCATGCTCCGGCCACAGCCTGGTTACGTCTGCTGGACCTGCTAGAACATCCGACACAGACGCCCGTCGAGACTGTTATGATTCCCGTACTCCAGACCAGAGGAGATCTTATGGCAGAGGTCTGGGTACTGGAAAGATATGCTGGTTACGGGAGCAGGAAAGCCTAGTAACCCCTGGCGCCCTAACTCCGTTGTCTCGCCCGTGTTGTCAGAAATCCCCTGCGAGACTATGGTTGCTTGAGCCCATGGCAGCCGCGTTCGAAGGGCGGATTATGTCTGCCCAACCCCGATGCCCCCTCAGGTCTTAATGGGAGACAAAGGGAAATCCGAGACAGGGTGATAACAAGGGGCCCTCTGACTAAGCAACCAGGCCAGGGGTTACAAGCTATCTAACTTAAACCAAAAGTATGTGCGGACAAACCGCCAGGGAAAAGGACAACCAAAAGATCCCCTGATCCGTTACTCCTATCCAGCACCGCTGGATACCAGAGTGGATCTGTGGGAGCGGAATCCTCCGCAAAAACTCCGGAACACAAAGAAACTAAATAATAAATAGTAAGCGGTCAGGCCGCAACACACGGCTACGCCGCGACTCACGAACACCACAGGATGTTAAAGGTGCTCGGTCGGACTCCAGGAATAGATGACAAATTCCGAGTACTGGATCACTGAGGACAGGAACAACCGGATAGAGCAGGACTGGAAACTCTCTGTAACAGACTCAGCAAACAGGAAGCTATCACCGGCGTCTGTAAGAAGTCCTGAGAGTGCCTTTATTTGGGAACCCTCCAATCAGGATCCAGACAGGATAATAAACATCATGCCGTGCAGCTGCATGCTGCACGGCTAGGATACAAATGAACTCATTATCTAGACCTAGCAACGGGGAACGCGGTCCGACAGTGGCGTCCCCGTTGCTATGGTCTGAGCGGCTCCGTGCGCCCGGCGTCTAGCGTTGCTAGGGAGCCGGCGGCTGTGTGCCTGCGGCGTCCCTAGTTGCTAGGCGCCGGGCCGCACTGACGGGCGGACCCTCGGCGCCTAACAGTACCCCCCCCTTGAGGAGGGGTCAAGGAACCCCTAAAGCCAGGTTTCTGAGGAAATTCTCGAAAAAATGCCTTTTTAAGCCTTGGAGCATGGAGATCCTCATCCAGGACCCAAGACCTTTCTTCTGGACCATAACCTCTCCAATGCACCAAAAAATAAAGCCGACCCCGGGACAACTTGGAATCGAGAACCTTCTCCACCAAGAACTCCTGCTGACCCTGTACATCTATTGGTGATTTCCCCTGAGGGATCTTGCGAGGAAATCTACTGGACGAAACATATGGTTTTAACAAGGAGCAATGGAAGGTATTCCCGATCCGTAAAGTTTTTGGTAAACGTAACCGGAAAGCAACTGGGTTGACTTTTTTGATAATATGAAATGGTCCAATAAATTTAGGACCCAATCTGGCTGAGGTTTGTCGAAGTTTAATGTTGCGAGTCGACAACCATACCCTATCTCCAACTTTAAAAGTGCACGGCCGCCGGAGCCTGTCAGAAAAATTTTTCTCCCGAAATGCCGCTTTTCTGAGAGCCAGGTGCACTTTTCTCCAAATGAGTTTGAGATGAGAGGTCAAGGTCAGTGAGGAGACAGAGGAATGTTGAAAAAAGGAATTAGCTCTGGGGTGAAAACCAAAAACTGTAAAAAATGGAGATACATTGGTGGAGGAATGACAGGCATTGTTGTAAGCAAACTCTGCTAACGGAAGAAACTCAGACCAGTCATTTTGGAGTTTGGCCGAGTACAAACGCAAATATTGTTTCAATGACTGATTAACTCGCTCAGTCTGCCCGTTGGATTGGGGATGGTAGCCAGACGTTAAAGATAATTTCATCTTTAATGAGGCACAAAAAGACTTCCAAAATTGTGCAATGAATTGTGGACCCCGATCAGAAACAATATCAGTGGGTAACCCATGGAGTCTGAAAACATGGCGGAGGAACAAAACTGCCAATCCCTGGGCAGATGGCAATCGGGGAAGAGCAATGAAATGGGCCATTTTGCTAAAACGGTCCACTACCACCCATATGACTCGGCATCCGGCTGACAGAGGGAGGTCCACCACAAAATCCATGGAAATATGAGACCATGGCCTAAGAGGAACATTCAAGGGCATAAGTTGACCGATAGGCAAGGAACGGGGAACCTTATGCTGTGCACAGACCTGACAAGAAAAAACAAACTCCTTAACGTCTTTGGAAAGACCAGGCCACCATACCGAGCGGGAAACTAATTCAAAGGTTTTAGCGATCCCCGGATGCCCGGCAACTTTGCTATCGTGAAACTCCGTCAAAACTGTTGCTCTCAAAAACTCGGGGACATAAAGACGACCAGCAGGAGTATTTCCAGGAGCTTGATGTTGAAGCTGCTTTAACTGGGTAAATAAATCTTGTGTGAGGCCTGCCCGAATGACTGAAGACGGAAGTATGGGAGTAACAGGACTGTTGTCTTGAACTGAAAGAAAACTGCGTGACAGGGCATCTGCCTTGGTATTCTTGGAACCTGGCCTGAAGGTGATAATGAACTTGAAACGAGTAAAAAATAAAGCCCAACGAGCTTGCCGGGCATTCAGCCGTTTAGCTGATTCAATGTATTGAAGATTTTTGTGATCAGTCAAAACTGAAATGGTATGAGTGGCTCCTTCAAGCCAATGCCTCCACTCCTCGAAAGCCCATTTAATAGCCAGTAATTCCCGGTTACCAACATCGTAGTTGGATTCAGCAGACGAGAATTTCCTGGACATAAAGGCACAGGGATGTAATTCTAGGGAATCCGGATCCTTCTGAGATAGGATGGCCCCTACTCCAACCTCCGAGGCATCAACCTCAACAATGAAAGGCAAATCTGGGTTGGGATGTCTGAGGACAGGGGCTGAGACAAAGGCTTGTTTCAAGGCCTGAAAAGATAACTCCGCTTCATGTGACCAGTTGGTAGGATCTGCTCCCTTCTTAGTCAGTGCCACAATGGGAGCAACTAGGTCAGAGAAAGAGTGAATAAATCTTCTATAGTAATTCGCAAACCCTAAAAAGCGCTGAATTGCTTTTAAATTGGTGGGTTGCGCCCAACTAAGGATGGCTTGGAGCTTCTTTGGTTCCATACAGAATCCCCGAGGGGAAATAATGTACCCTAAAAAGGATACCTCCGTGACATGAAATTCACACTTCTCCAGCTTGGCATATAGGTGATTTTCATGTAATTTCTTTAGAACCTGACGCACCTGTGTAACATGTTGTTCTATAGAGTCAGAATATATCAAAATATCGTCTAAGTAGACTACAACGAATTTTCCAAGAAATTCACGGAGCACATCGTTAATGAGATCCTGGAAAACTGCCGGAGCGTTGGACAGGCCGAATGGCATAACCAGATACTCATAGTGGCCTGACTGAGTACTGAATGCCGTTTTCCACTCATCCCTTGACTTGATTCTGATAAGGTTATATGCTCCTCTCAGGTCAATCTTAGAAAAAATCACAGCCGAACGTAGCTGATCAAAGAGGACAGAAATCAGCGGCAAAGGGTAAGTATTCTTTACTGAGATTTTATTCAAGGCTCTAAAGTCAATGCAAGGTCTGAGTGATCCATCCTTCTTCTCCACGAAGAAGAAGCCTGCACTTAAAGGGGATTTAGATGGCCTGATAAATCCTTTCCCTAGACTTTCTTTAACATACTCATTCATGGCCACAGTTTCAGGTCCGGACAATGCATATAACCTTCCCTTAGGAAAAATGGCACCAGGAATTAACTCAATAGCACAATCATAAGGCCTATGGGGAGGCAGAATATCCGCATTGCCCTTGGAAAATACATCAACAAAATCCTGGTATTCCACAGGAATGGGTGCGGGAATGACAGCAGCTATTCTGATGGGAAGCGTAATACATTCCTTATTACAGATGGTACCCCATTGTAAGATCTCCCCCGACTGCCAATCAATGATGGGATTATGAAAGGCCAGCCAAGGGTGACCCAGAACCACAGGAACTGCTGGACAATGGGTAAGGAAAAACTCAATCTTTTCAGAATGCAGAGCTCCTACCGAAAGTAGAACAGGAGGTGTACAGAGAGAAATAACCCCATTGGACAAGGGACTCCCATCTAAACCATGCATGGTGATACACCTACCCAAGGCTAACTGAGGAATACCTAAGGCCTTGGCCCATGTTAAATCCATAAAGTTCCCTGCAGCTCCACTGTCCACAAAAGCCGAGACCGAGGAACAGAGGCTGCCAAAGGAAACCTTAGCTGGAACCAACAGTGAATTATTTGAGGAGATAAGCTGCAGACCAAAGTGAACCCCCTCACAACTCACTTGGTCGAGGCGTTTCCCGACTTGTTCGGACAACTACGGGCAAAATGTCCCTTACCCCCACAGTATAAACAAAGACCAGAATTTTGCCTTCTGGTTCTTTCTTCAGGAGACAGTTTGGAGAGGCCTATCTGCATGGGCTCCTCTATGTCCACAGGAATGGAAAAAACACAAGGAGTAGACCCGACAGATGCTCCTTTTTCAGCCCTCCGCTCTCTGAGACGACGATCAATCTTAATAGAGAGCTCCATGAGTTTATCGAGCGTCTCAGGAGCGGGATACTGAAGGAGACTGTCTTTTATAGACTCGGATAAGCCGAGGCGAAACTGACTGCGCAGGGCTGGGTCATTCCATCCACAGTCGTTCGACCAACGGCGAAACTCCGTACAATAAATCTCTGCGGGATTCCTACCCTGTCTGAGAGCACGCAACTGACTCTCGGCGGATGCCTCTCTATCAGGGTCGTCATACAATAGCCCTAAAGACCCCAGAAAGGCGTCTACAGACAATAAAGCCGGATCGTCTGTCTTTAAACCAAAAGCCCAGGTCTGAGGATCCCCCTGTAGCAAAGAAATAATAATTCCTACCCGCTGAGATTCAGTACCTGAGGAGACTGGTCTTAAACGAAAATACAGTTTACAAGACTCTTTAAAATTAAAAAACTGCTTTCTATCCCCAGAAAAACGGTCAGGCAGATGCATTTTTGGTTCAGGAATGACCCTCGGGGAAGTCCGTAACAGATCTTCCTGTGACCTCACCCGAAGGGACAGATCCTGAACCATCTGAGTAAGCTCTTGAATCTGGCTAACTAAAAGCTTGCCAGGATTTGGCCCAACACCGGTGGGATTCATGAGGCTGACAAATCTCCCAACAGAATAAAGGAAAAAATTAACTCCTGTTTAATTTTAAATGTTAGTCTGGCCGGTGATAATGTTATGATTCCCGTACTCCAGACCAGAGGAGATCTTATGGCAGAGGTCTGGGTACTGGAAAGATATGCTGGTTACGGGAGCAGGAAAGCCTAGTAACCCCTGGCGCCCTAACTCCGTTGTCTCGCCCGTGTTGTCAGAAATCCCCTGCGAGACTATGGTTGCTTGAGCCCATGGCAGCCGCGTTCGAAGGGCGGATTATGTCTGCCCAACCCCGATGCCCCCTCAGGTCTTAATGGGAGACAAAGGGAAATCCGAGACAGGGTGATAACAAGGGGCCCTCTGACTAAGCAACCAGGCCAGGGGTTACAAGCTATCTAACTTAAACCAAAAGTATGTGCGGACAAACCGCCAGGGAAAAGGACAACCAAAAGATCCCCTGATCCGTTACTCCTATCCAGCACCGCTGGATACCAGAGTGGATCTGTGGGAGCGGAATCCTCCGCAAAAACTCCGGAACACAAAGAAACTAAATAATAAATAGTAAGCGGTCAGGCCGCAACACACGGCTACGCCGCGACTCACGAACACCACAGGATGTTAAAGGTGCTCGGTCGGACTCCAGGAATAGATGACAAATTCCGAGTACTGGATCACTGAGGACAGGAACAACCGGATAGAGCAGGACTGGAAACTCTCTGTAACAGACTCAGCAAACAGGAAGCTATCACCGGCGTCTGTAAGAAGTCCTGAGAGTGCCTTTATTTGGGAACCCTCCAATCAGGATCCAGACAGGATAATAAACATCATGCCGTGCAGCTGCATGCTGCACGGCCAGGATACAAATGAACTCATTATCTAGACCTAGCAACGGGGAACGCGGTCCGACAGTGGCGTCCCCGTTGCTATGGTCTGAGCGGCTCCGTGCGCCTGGCGTCTAGCGTTGCTAGGGAGCCGGCGGCTGTGTGCCTGCGGCGTCCCTAGTTGCTAGGCGCCGGGCCGCACTGACGGGCGGACCCTCTGCGCCTAACAGAGACAGCACTGTACCGCGGAGGTAAGCGTTGTTGAGACCCGGTGGGGAGTTGTTGGAGCGACTCTTTCTAATATGCTTCCTGCCGCACCAAGCAAAAAACTGATCTAACTGAGTCAGTGGGCGGGACTATATAGTGGAGGCCCCAATGCATCCTGGGAGGCCAGAAAGCTCGTGACCGTGTTGGTGCCATTTTCGCTGTCGCTCGACAATATCCCAATGTTATCCTGTGGATAATCCTGTGGACCCAGCCAGAGAGAGATATATATATATATATATATATATATACATACATACATATACATACACATACACCAAGACAGACACACACACACAGCCACATGTACTCATATAGAGGCAAATCCCTGCGGCACTCACCCCTGTCAGTCCCCTCTTTTCTCTCACCAGATCCTACTCATGGCTGCAGCCACTGCTGCCGCTGCTGGACCGCCTCTGCACGCAGGAGCCGCTGCCGGTCCTGCCTCTGCCGGCGTGTCAGGAGGCAGGAGCTAGAGAGTGGGTGCAGGATCCGTGCACCTGGGGAGCCATAAAGTGGGAACCAGGCTGCCGGAGTGGCAGGAGACAGGGAGCTGGGGACAGGAGGCAGGAGCCGGCAGCGGGGGACAGGTAGCGGGAGCCAGGCAGCGGGATATCAGGATGCGGGAGCCGGGCAACAGGGGACAGGAGGCGGGAGGCGGGCAGCGAATGATCAGGAGGCGGGAGCCGGGCAGCGGGGGATCAGGAGGCGGGGGTCAGGAGGCAGGCACACTCACACTGCAAACATCACCTCCCCTTTAGATGCTGGCTGCGGCTGCTGCACACAGTACAGGTGGCTTGTAATGAGTCAGTCTGACTCATTACCATGCCACAGACTTTGGGGTTGCGGACAGTTGCGCCCTCAGGGCGACTGCGCTGTGTGCCAGGCACACCTGGCACACACATAGTTATGGCCCTGATTGAGGTGCACAGTGTGATCAGATTTCTGCATCTAAAAGGCGAATTTGCAGCTGAAGTTCATTGCTAACTTGTTGAGGTGTACTGTGATAATGTCAAAATATATGCTGCCAATCCATAAAAATATACATTTGCAGCAGACTTCTGTATACGGTTGTTTTGTGCTACTCTGAGAGAGCAGGGGCACAACTGTTCAAAATGTTTTGCACTTATTTTTTTTGTGGTGTCCCAAAATGTCTGCAATGTCTGCATTATATCAAAAGCAGAAATTACACAATAGCCATGAACATCAAAAACTGAAAATGTCTAGTTTTGATTTTGAGTAAAAGATAACATCTGGATTTAATGATTAGTTATCTTTTTTCAATTAAGAAATGACCGAGACATACTTGGAGCGGGATTTTGAACTGTAGATGGCTAAAGATGTTAAGCCAAACGATTTTACACATGGGTGAGATAGTTTTGTGATTTTTATGGTCTAAATCATTTTCTGAAATAAAAACTATTTCTATTGATTATATTGTTCCTGAGATTAACTTTACAAAGAGTTAATACTTTAAATTAGGAACAGTGTATTTTTGGTAATACTGATCATATTTAACAACACATCAGCAAAAATAAGATTTTACTTACCGATAAATCTATTTCTCGTAGTCCGTAGTGGATGCTGGGGACTCCGTCAGGACCATGGGGATTAGCGGCTCCGCAGGAGACAGGGCACAAAACTAAAGCTTTAGGATCAGGTGGTGTTTACTGGCTCCTCCCCCTATGACCCTCCTCCAAGCCTCAGTTAGGATACTGTGCCCGGACGAGCGTACACAATAAGGAAGGATATTGAATCCCGGCTAAGACTCATACCAGCCACACCAATCACACCGTATAACTTGTGATCTAAACCCAGTTAACAGTATGACAAACGTAGGAGCCTCTGAACAGACGGCTCACAACAATAACAACCCGATTTTTTTGTAACAATAACTATGTACAAGTATTGCAGACAATCCGCACTTGGGATGGGCGCCCAGCATCCACTACGGACTACGAGAAATAGATTTATCGGTAAGTAAAATCTTATTTTCTCTGACGTCCTAAGTGGATGCTGGGGACTCCGTCAGGACCATGGGGATTATACCAAAGCTCCCAAACGGGCGGGAGAGTGCGGATGACTCTGCAGCACCGAGTGAGAGAACTCCAGGTCCTCCTCAGCCAGGGTGTGCCCCTGACCAAGTAGCAGCTCGGCAAAGTTGTAAAGCCGAGACCCCTCGGGCAGTCGCCCAAGATGAGCCCACCTTCCTTGTGGAATGGGCATTTATATATTTTGGCTGTGGCAGTCCTGCCACAGAATGTGCAAGCTGAATTGTACTACACATTCAACTAGCAATCGTCTGCTTAGAAGCAAGAGCACCCAGTTTTTTGGGTGCATACAGGATAACAGCAAGTCAGTTTTCCTGACTCCAGCCGTCCTGGAAATCTATAGTTTCAGGGCCCTGACAACATCTAGCAACTTGGAGTCCTCCAAGTCTCTAGTAGCCGCAGGTACCACAATAAGCTGGTTCAGATGAAACGCTGACACCACCTTAGGGAGAAACTGGGGACGAGTACGCAGCTCTGCCCTGTCCGAATGGACAATCAGATATGGGCTTTTGTGAGACAAAGCCGCCAATTCTGACACTCGCCTGGCCGAGGCCAGGGCCAACATCATGGTCACTTTCCATGTGAGATATTTCAAATCCACAGATTTGAGCGGTTTAAACCAACGTGATTTGAGGAATCCCAGGACTACGTTGAGATCCCACAGTGCCACTGGAGGCACAAAAGGGGGTTGTATATGCAGTACTCCCTTGTCAAATTTCTGGACTTCAGGAACTGAAGCCAATTCTTTCTGGAAGAAAATTGACAGGGCCGAAATTTGAACCTTAATGGACCCCAATTTGAGGCCCATAGACACTCCTGTTTGCAGGAAATGCAGGAATCGACCGAGTTGAAATTTCTTCGTGGGGCCTTCCTGGCCTCACACCACGCAACATATTTTCGCCACATGTGGTGATAATGTTGTGCGGTCACCTCCTTCCTGGCTTTGACCAGGGTAGGAATGACCTCTTCCGGAATGCCTTTTTTTTGTTTTTTCCCTTAGGATCCGGCGTTCAACCGCCATGCCGTCAAACACACCCGCGGTAAGTCTTGGAACAGACATGGTACTTGCTGAAGCAAGTCCCTTCTTATCGGCAGAGGCCCTGAGTCCTCTGTGAGCATCTCATGAAGTTCCGGGTACCAAGTCCTTCTTGGCCCATCCGGAGCCACGAGTATAGTTCTTACTCCTCTACGTCTTATAATTCTCAGTACCTTTGGTATGAGAAGCAGAGGAGGGAACACATACACCGACTGGTACACCCATGGTGTTACCAGAACGTCCACAGCTATTTCCTGAGGGTCTCTTGACCTGGCGCAATACCTGTCCAGTTTTTTTGTTCAGGCGGGACGCCATCATGTCCACCTTTTGTCTTTCCCAACGGTGCACAATCATGTGGAAACAACTTCTCGATGAAGTCCCCACTCTCCCGGGTGGAGGTCGTGCTGAGGAAGTCTGCTTCCCAGTTGTCCACTCCCGGAATGAAAACTGCTGACAGTGCTATTTCTGCCATTGTCCTCCTGCTTCTTGTGCCGCCCTGTCTGTTTACGTGGGCGACTGCCGTGATGTTGTCCCACTGGATCAATACCGGCTGACCTTGAAGCAGAGGTCTTGCTAAGCTTAGAGCATTGTAAATTGCTCTTAGCTCCAGTATATTTATGCGGAGAGAAGTCCCCAGACTTGATCACACTCCCTGGAAATTTTTTCCCTGTGTGACTGCTCCCCAGCCTTTCAAGCTGGAATCCGTGGTCACCAGGACCCAGTCCCGAATGCATAACTGTGGCACTTTAGTAGATGAGCACTCTGCAGCCACCACAGAAGAGACACCCTTGTCCTTGGAGACAGGGTTATCCGCTGATGCATCTGAAGATGCGATCCGGACCATTTGTCCAGCAGATCCCACTGAAAAGTTCTTGCGTGAAATCTGCCGAATGGAATCGCTTCGTAAGAAGCCACCATTTTTCCCAGGACCCTTGTGCAATGATGCACTGACACTTTTCCTGGTTTTTGGAGGTTCCTGACTAGCTCGGATAACTCCCTGGCTTTCTCCTCCGGGAGAAACACCTTTTTCTGGACTGTGTCCAGAATCATCCCTAGGGACAGCAGACGTGTCGTCGGAGACAGCTGCGATTTTGGACTATTTAGAATCCACCCGTGCTGTCGTAGAACTACTTGAGATAGTGCTACTCCGACCTCCAACTGTTCTCTGGACCTTGCCCTTATCAGGAGATCGTCCAAGTAAGGGATAATTAAGACGCCTTTTCTTTGAAGAAGAATCATCATTTCGGCCATTACCTTGGTAAAGACCCGGGGTGCCGTGGACAATCCAAACGGCAGCGTCTGAAACTGATAGTGACAGTTTTGTACCACGAACCTGAGGTACCCTTTGTGAGAAGGGCAAATTTGGACATGGAGGTAAGCATCCTTGATGTCCAGGGACACCATATAGTCCCCTTCTTCCTGGTTCGCTATCACTGCTCTGAGTGACTCCATTTAGAATAGGTCTCACCGAGCCGTCTGGCTTCAGTACCACAATATAGTGTGGAATAATACCCCTTTACTTGTTGTAGGAGGGGTACTTTGATTATCACCTGCTGGGAATACAGCTTGTGAATTGTTTCCAATACTGCCTCCCTGTCGGAGGTAGACGTTGGTAAAGCAAACTTCAGGAACCTGCGAGGGGGAGACGTCTCGAATTTCCAATCTGTACCCCTGGGATACTACTTGTAGGATCCAGGGGTCCACTTGCGAGTGAGCCCACTGCGTGCTGAAACTCTTGAGACGACCCCCCACCGCACCTGTTTGTACGGCCCCAGCGTCATGCTGAGGACTTGGCAGAAGCGGTGGAAGGCTTCTGTTCCTGGGAATGGGCTGCCTGCTGCAGTCTTCTTCCCTTACCTCTATCCCTGAGCAGATATTATGGGGACGAAAGGACTGAGGCTGAAAAGACTATGTCTTTTTCTGCTGAGATGTGACTTGGGGTAAAAAAGGTGGATTTTCTAGCTGTTGCCGTGGCCACCAGGTCCGATGGACCGACCCCAAATAACTCCTCCCCTTTATACGGCAATACTTCCATGTGCCGTTTGGAATCTGCATCACCTGACCACTGTCGTGTCCAGAAACATCGTCTGGCAGATATGGACATCGCACTTACTCTTGATGCCAGAGTTTCGCATATATAGAAATGCATCTTTTAAATGCTCTATAGTCAATAAAATACTGTCCCTGTCAAGGGTATCAATATTTCCAGTCAGGGAATCCGACCAAGCCACCCCAGCGCTGCCCATCCAGGCTGAGGCGATCGCTGGTCGCAGTATAACACCAGTATGTGTGTATATACTTTTTAGGATATTTTCCAACCTCCTATCAGTTGGCTCCTTGAGGGCGTCCGTATCTGGAGACGGTAACGCCACTTGTTTTTATAAGCGTGTGAGCGCCTTATCCACCCTAAGGTGTGTTTCCCAACGCGCCATAACTTCTGGCGGGAAAAGGTATACCGCCAATAATTTTCTATCGGGGGAAACCCACGCATCATCACACACTTCATTTAATTTATCTGATTCAGGAAAAACCACATGTAGTTTTTTCACACTCCACATAATACCCTTTTTTGTGGTACTTGTAGTATCAGAAATATGTAACATCTCCTTCATTGCCCTTAACAAGTAACGTGTGGCCCTAAAGGAAAATACGTTTGTTTCTTCACCGTCGACACTGGAGTCAGTGTGCGTGTCTGTGTCTGTGTCGACCGACTGAGGTAAAAGGACGTTTTAACGCCCCTGACGGTGTTTTAGACGCCTGGACAGATACTAATTGGTTTGCCGGCCGTCTCATGTCGTCAACCGACCTTGCAGCGTGTTGACATTATCACGTAATTCCTTAAATAAGCCATCCATTCCGGTGTCGACTCCCTAGAGAGTGACATCACCATTACCGGCAATTGCTCCGCCTCCTCACCAACATCGTCCTCATACATGTCGACACACAAGTACCGACACACAGAACACACACAGGGAATGCTCTGATAGAGGACAGGACCCCACTAGCCCTTTGGGGAGACAGAGGGAGAGTTTGCCAGCACACACCAAAAACGCTATATT